>NC_140579.1:635563753-636163753 GCF_964204655.1 Triturus cristatus | reverse complement strand
ACTGTCCGAACACCACTGCACTGCCCTAAACCCTGATACATGAGCCCCAGCACGACCCCCTACCTTGCCCAAACACCATTGAACTGCCCTAAACCCTGAATCACCAGCCCCGGCACGACCCCTACACTGCCCAAACACCACTGCACTGCCCTAAACCCTGAAATGCCAGCCCGGCATGACCCCCTACACTGCCCGGACACCTCTGCACTGCCCTAAACCCTAAAACACCACCCCCAGCAAGACCCCCTACACTGCCCGAACAGCACTGCCCTAAAGCCTGAAACCCCACCCCCAGCAAGACCCCCTACCCTGCCCGAACACCACTGCACTGCCCTAAACCCTGAAACACCACAACCAGCACGAGCCCCTACACTGCCTGAACAGCACTGCTCTGCCCAAAACCTTGAAACACCAACTCCAGCACGACCCCCTACACTTGCTCGAACACCACTGGCACCGCCATAAACCCTGAAACACCAGCCCCAGAACGACCCTCTACACTGCCCGAACACCACTGCACTGCCCTAAACCCTGAAACGCCTGCCAGCAAAACCCCCTACACTGTCCGAACACCACTGCACTGCCCTAAACCCTGATACATGAGCCCCAGCACGACCCCCTACCTTGCCCAAACACCATTGACCTGCCCTAAACCCTGAATCACCAGCCCCGGCATGACCCCTACACTGCCCAAACACCTCTGCACTGCCCTAAACCCTGAAATGCCAGCCCCGGCATGACCCCCTACACTGCCCAGACACCTCTGCACTGCCCTAAACCCTAAAACACCACCCCCAGCACGACCCCCTACACTGCCCGAACACCACTGCACTACCCTAAACCATAAAACACCTGCACGACCCCCTACACTGCCCAAACACCACTGCACTGCCCTAAACCCTGATACATGAGCCCCAGCACGACCCCCTACACTGCCCGAACACCATTGAACTGCCCTAAACCCTGAATCACCAGCCCCGGCACGACCCCTACACTGCCCAAACACCACTGCACTGCCCTAAACCCTGAAACACCACACCCAACACAACCCCCTATACTGCCCGACCACGACTGCACTGCCCTAAACCCTGAAACACCACCACCAGCATGACCCCCTACACTGCCCGAACACCACTGTACTGCCCTAAACCCTGAAACACCACCCCCAGAAAGACCCCCTACACTGCCCGAACACCACTGCCCTAAACCCTGAAACACCACCCCCACCAAGACCCCCTCCACTGCCCGAACACCACTGCACCGCCCTAAACCCTGAAACACCACCCCCAGCAAGACCCCCTACACTGCCCGAACACCACTGCCCTAAACCCTGAAAAACCACCCCCAGCATGACACCCTTCAGTGCCCGAACACCACTGCACTGCCCTAAACCCTGAAACACCACCCTCTGCACGACCCCCTACACTGCCCGGACACTACTGCACTGCCCTAAACCCTCAAACACAACCCCCTGCACAACCCCTACACTGCCCAAACACCACTGCACTGCCCTAAACCCTGAAACACCACCCCCAGCATGACCTCCTACAGTGCCCCAACACCACTGCTCTGCCCTAAACCCTGAAACACCACCCCCAGCACGACCCCCTACACTGCCCGAACACCACTGCACTGCCCTAAACCCTGAAACACCACCCACAGCACATCCCCCTACACTGCCCGAATACCACTGCTCTGCCCTAAACCCTGAAATGCCAACCCCAGCATGACTCCTTACACTGCCCAAAAACCACTGCACTGCCCTAAACCCGGAAACTCCACCCCCTGCACGACCATCCTACACTGCCCGAAAACCACTACACTGTCCTAAACCCTGAAACACCGCCCACAGCACGTCCCCCTACACTGCCCGAATACCACTGCTCTGCCCTAAACCCTGAAACACTAGCACCAGCACAACCCCCTCCACTGCCCGAACACCACTGCTCTGCCCTAAACCCTGAAACATCACCCCCAGCAGGACCCCATAAACTTCCCGAACACCACTGCTCTGCCCTAAACCCTGAAACATCACCCCCAGCAGGACCCCATAAACTGCCTGAACACCACTGCACTGCCCTAAACCCTGAAACACCAGCCCCATCACGACCCCCTACACTGCCCGAACACCACTGCACTGCCCTAAACCCTGAAACGCCACCCCCAGCATTACTCCTTACACTGCCCAAACAGCACTGCACTGCCCTAAACACTGAAACACCACCCCCAGCAAGACCCACTACCCTGCCTGAACACCACTGCACTGCCCTAAACCCTGAAACACCACAACCAGCACGAGCCCCTACACTGCCTGAACACCACTGCTCTGCCTAAAACCTTGAAACACCAACTCCAGCACGACCCCCTACACTTGCTCGAACACCACTGGCACCGCCATAAACCCTGAAACACCAGCCCCAGAACGACCCTCTACACTGCCCGAACACCACTGCACTGCCCTAAACCCTGAAACGCCTGCCAGCAAAACCCCCTACACTGTCCGAACACCACTGCACTGCCCTAAACCCTGATACATGAGCCCCAGCACGACCCCCTACCTTGCCCAAACACCATTGAACTGCCCTAAACCCTGAATCACCAGCCCCGGCACGACCCCTACACTGCCCAAACACCACTGCACTGCCCTAAACCCTGAAATGCCAGCCCGGCATGACCCCCTACACTGCCCGGACACCTCTGCACTGCCCTAAACCCTAAAACACCACCCCCAGAACGACCCCCTACACTGCCCGAACACCACTGCACTACCCTAAACCATAAAACACCTGCACGACCCCCTACACTGCCCAAACACCACTGCACTGCCCTAAACCCTGATACATGAGCCCCAGCACGACCCCCTACACTGCCCGAACACCATTGAACTGCCCTAAACCCTGAATCGCCAGCCCCGGCACGACCCCTACACTGCCCAAACACCACTGCACTGCCCTAAACCCTGAAACACCACACCCAACACAACCCCCTATACTGCCCGACCACGACTGCACTGCCCTAAACCCTGAAACACCACCCCCAGCATGACCCCCTACACTGCCCGAACACCACTGCACTGCCATAAACCCTGAAACACCACACCCTGCAAGACGCTCTACACTGCCCGAATACCACTGTACTGTACTGCCCTAAACCCTGAAACACCACCCCCAGAAAGACCCCCTACACTGCCCGAACACCACTGCCCTAAACCCTGAAACACCACCCCCACCAAGACCCCCTCCACTGCCCGAACACCACTGCACCGCCCTAAACCCTGAAACACCACCCCCAGCAAGACCCCCTACACTGCCCGAACACCACTGCCCTAAACCCTGAAAAACCACCCCCAGCATGACACCCTTCAGTGCCCGAACACCACTGCACTGCCCTAAACCCTGAAACACCACCCTCTGCACGACCCCCTACACTGCCCGAACACTACTGCACTGCCCTAAACCCTCAAACACAACCCCCTGCACAACCCCTACACTGCCCAAACACCACTGCACTGCCCTAATCCCTGAAACACCACCCCCAGCATGACCTCCTACAGTGCCCCAACACCACTGCTCTGCCCTAAACCCTGAAACACCACCCCCAGCACGACCCCCTACACTGCCCGAACACCACTGCACTGCCCTAAACCCTGAAACACCACCCAGAGCACATCCCCCTACACTGCCCGAATGCCACTGCTCTGCCCTAAACCCTGAAATGCCACCCCCAGCATGACTCCTTACACTGCCCAAAAACCACTGCACTGCCCTAAACCCGGAAACTCCACCCCCTGCACGACCATCCTACACTGCCCGAAAACCACTACACTGTCCTAAACCCTGAAACACCACCCACAGCACGTCCCCCTACACTGCCCGAATACCACTGCTCTGCCCTAAACCCTGAAACACTAGCACCAGCACAACCCCCTCCACTGCCCGAACACCACTGCTCTGCCCTAAACCCTGAAACATCACCCCCAGCAGGACCCCATAAACTGCCCGAACACCACTGCTCTGCCCTAAACCCTGAAACATCACCCCCAGCAGGACCCCATAAACTGCCTGAACACCACTGCACTGCCCTAAACCCTGAAACACCAGCCCCATCACGACCCCCTACACTGCCCGAACACCACTGCACTGCCCTAAACCCTGAAACGCCACCCCCAGCATTACTCCTTACACTGCCCAAACAGCACTGCACTGCCCTAAACCCTGAAACACCACCCCCAGCACGACCCCCTACACTGCCCGAACACCACTGCTCTGCCCTAAACCCTGAAACACAACCCCCAGCACGACCCCCTGCTCTTCCCAAACACCACTGCTCTGCCCTAAACCCTGAAACACCACCCCCAGCACGACCCCCTACACTGCCCGAACATCACTGCCCTAAACCCTGAAACACCACCCCCTGCAAGAACCCCTACACTGCCCGAACACCACTGCACAACTCTAAACCCTGAAACACAACCCCCTGCACAACCCCCTACACTACCCGAACACCACTGTACTGCCCTACACCCTGAAACACCACCCATAGCACAACCCTCTACACTGCCCGAACACCACAGCACTGCCCTAAACCCTAAAACACTACCCCCAGCACAACCCCCTACACTGCCCGAACACCACTGCACTGCCCTAAACCCTAAAACACCAGCCCCAGCACGACCCCCTACACAGCCCGAAAACCACTGCACTGCCCTAAACACTAAAACACCACCTCCAGCATGACCCCTACAATGCCCGAACACCTCTGCACTGCCCTAAACCCTAAAACACCACCCCCAGCACGACCACCTACACTGCCCGAACACCACTGCACTACCCTAAACCAAAAAACACCAGCACAACCCTCTACACTGCCCAAACACCACTGCACTGCCCTAAACCCTAAAACATCAGCCCCAGTACGACTCCCTGCACTTCTCGAACACCACTGCACTGCCCTAAACCCTAAACCAACAGCCCCATCACGACCCCTCACACTGCCCGAACACCACTGCACTGCCCTAAACCCTGAAACACCACACCCATCACAACCCCCTACACTGCCTGACCACCACTGCACAGCCCTAAACCCTGAAACACCACCCCCAGCACGACCCCCTACACTGCCTGAACACCACTGCACTGCCCTAAACCCTGAAACACCACCCCCTGCAAGACCCCCAACACTGCCCGAATACCACTGCACTGTACTGCCCTAAACCCTGAAACACGACCCCCAGAAAGACCCTCTACACTGCCCGAACACCACTGCCCTAAACCCTGAAACACCCCACAAGCAAGACCCCCTACACTGCCCGAACACCACTACACCGCCCTAAACCCTGAAACACCACCCCCAGCAAGACCCCCTACACTGCACGAACACCACTGCCCTAAACCCTGAAAAACCACCCCCAGCATGACCCGCTTCAGTGCCCGAACACTACTGCACTGCCCTAAACCCTGAAACACAACCCCCTGCACAACCCCTACACTGCACAAACACCACTACTCTGCCCTAAACCCTGAAACACCACCCCCAGCATGACCTCCTACACTGCCGAACACCACTGCTCTGCCCTAAACCCTGAAACACCACCCCCAGCACGACCCCCTACACTGCCCGAACACCACTGCACTGCCCTAAACCCTGAAACACCACCCACAGCACGTCCCCCTACACTGCCCAAATACCACTGCTCTGCCCTAAACCCTGAAACACTAGCACCAGCACAACCCCCTACACTGCCCGAACACCACTGCTCTGCCCTAAACCCTGAAACATCACCCCCAGCAGGACCCCATAAACTGCCCGAACACCACTGCCCTAAACCCTGAAACACCACCCCCAGCAAGACCCCCTCCACTGCCCGAACACCACTGCCCCACCCTAAACCCTAAAACACCACCCCCAGCAAGACCCCCTTCACTGCCCGAACCACACTGCCCTAAACCCTGAAAAACCACCCCCAGCATGACCACCTTCAGTGCCCGAACACCACTGCACTGCCCTAAACCCTGAAACACTACCCTCTGCATGACCCCCTACACTGCCCGATCACTACTGCACTGCCCTAAACCCTCAAACACAACCCCCTGCACAACCCCTACACTGCTCAAACACCACTGCACTGCCCTAAACCCTGAAACACCACCCCCAGCATTACCTCCTACACTGCCCGAACACCACTGCTCTGCCCTAAACCCTGAAACACCACCCTCAGCACGACCCCCTTCACTGCCCGAACACCACTGCACTGTCCTAAACCCTGAAACATCACCCCCTGCACGACCCCCTATACTGCCCGAATACAACTGCACTGCCCTAAACACTGAAAAACGAACCCCAGCAAGACCCCCTACACTGCCCGAACTCCACTGCCCTAAACCCTGAAACACCACCCCCAGCAAGACCCCTTACACTGCACGAACACCACTGCACTGCCATAAACCCTGAAACACTACCCTAGCACGATCCCCTCGACTGCACGAACACCACTGCACTGCCCGAAACCCTGAAACTCTACCCCAGCACGACTCCCTACACTGCCCGTTCTCCACTGTACTGCCCTAAACCATGAAACACTATCCCCAGCACGACCCCCTACACTGCCCAAACACCACTGCACTGCCCTAAACCCTGATACATGAGCCCCAGCACGACCCCCTACACTGCCCGAACACCATTGAACTGCCCTAAACCCTGAATCACCAGCCCCGGCACGACCCCTACACTGCCCAAACACCACTGCACTGCCCTAAACCCTGAAACACCACACCCAACACAACCCCCTATACTGCCCGACCACGACTGCACTGCCCTAAACCCTGAAACACCACCACCAGCATGACCCCCTACACTGCCCGAACACCACTGTACTGCCCTAAACCCTGAAACACCACCCCCAGAAAGACCCCCTACACTGCCCGAACACCACTGCCCTAAACCCTGAAACACCACCCCCACCAAGACCCCCTCCACTGCCCGAACACCACTGCACCGCCCTAAACCCTGAAACACCACCCCCAGCAAGACCCCCTACACTGCCCGAACACCACTGCCCTAAACCCTGAAAAACCACCCCCAGCATGACACCCTTCAGTGCCCGAACACCACTGCACTGCCCTAAACCCTGAAACACCACCCTCTGCACGACCCCCTACACTGCCCGGACACTACTGCACTGCCCTAAACCCTCAAACACAACCCCCTGCACAACCCCTACACTGCCCAAACACCACTGCACTGCCCTAAACCCTGAAACACCACCCCCAGCATGACCTCCTACAGTGCCCCAACACCACTGCTCTGCCCTAAACCCTGAAACACCACCCCCAGCACGACCCCCTACACTGCCCGAACACCACTGCACTGCCCTAAACCCTGAAACACCACCCACAGCACATCCCCCTACACTGCCCGAATACCACTGCTCTGCCCTAAACCCTGAAATGCCAACCCCAGCATGACTCCTTACACTGCCCAAAAACCACTGCACTGCCCTAAACCCGGAAACTCCACCCCCTGCACGACCATCCTACACTGCCCGAAAACCACTACACTGTCCTAAACCCTGAAACACCGCCCACAGCACGTCCCCCTACACTGCCCGAATACCACTGCTCTGCCCTAAACCCTGAAACACTAGCACCAGCACAACCCCCTCCACTGCCCGAACACCACTGCTCTGCCCTAAACCCTGAAACATCACCCCCAGCAGGACCCCATAAACTTCCCGAACACCACTGCTCTGCCCTAAACCCTGAAACATCACCCCCAGCAGGACCCCATAAACTGCCTGAACACCACTGCACTGCCCTAAACCCTGAAACACCAGCCCCATCACGACCCCCTACACTGCCCGAACACCACTGCACTGCCCTAAACCCTGAAACGCCACCCCCAGCATTACTCCTTACACTGCCCAAACAGCACTGCACTGCCCTAAACACTGAAACACCACCCCCAGCAAGACCCACTACCCTGCCCGAACACCACTGCACTGCCCTAAACCCTGAAACACCACAACCAGCACGAGCCCCTACACTGCCTGAACACCACTGCTCTGCCTAAAACCTTGAAACACCAACTCCAGCACGACCCCCTACACTTGCTCGAACACCACTGGCACCGCCATAAACCCTGAAACACCAGCCCCAGAACGACCCTCTACACTGCCCGAACACCACTGCACTGCCCTAAACCCTGAAACGCCTGCCAGCAAAACCCCCTACACTGTCCGAACACCACTGCACTGCCCTAAACCCTGATACATGAGCCCCAGCACGACCCCCTACCTTGCCCAAACACCATTGAACTGCCCTAAACCCTGAATCACCAGCCCCGGCACGACCCCTACACTGCCCAAACACCACTGCACTGCCCTAAACCCTGAAATGCCAGCCCGGCATGACCCCCTACACTGCCCGGACACCTCTGCACTGCCCTAAACCCTAAAACACCACCCCCAGCACGACCCCCTACACTGCCCGAACACCACTGCACTACCCTAAACCATAAAACACCTGCACGACCCCCTACACTGCCCAAACACCACTGCACTGCCCTAAACCCTGATACATGAGCCCCAGCACGACCCCCTACACTGCCCGAACACCATTGAACTGCCCTAAACCCTGAATCGCCAGCCCCGGCACGACCCCTACACTGCCCAAACACCACTGCACTGCCCTAAACCCTGAAACACCACACCCAACACAACCCCCTATACTGCCCGACCACGACTGCACTGCCCTAAACCCTGAAACACCACCCCCAGCATGACCCCCTACACTGCCCGAACACCACTGCTCTGCCCTAAACCCTGAAACACCACCCTCAGCACGACCCCCTTCACTGCCCGAACACCACTGCACTGTCCTAAACCCTGAAACATCACCCCCTGCACGACCCCCTATACTGCCCGAATACAACTGCACTGCCCTAAACACTGAAAAACGAACCCCAGCAAGACCCCCTACACTGCCCGAACTCCACTGCCCTAAACCCTGAAACACCACCCCCAGCAAGACCCCTTACACTGCACGAACACCACTGCACTGCCATAAACCCTGAAACACTACCCTAGCACGATCCCCTCGACTGCACGAACACCACTGCACTGCCCGAAACCCTGAAACTCTACCCCAGCACGACTCCCTACACTGCCCGTTCTCCACTGTACTGCCCTAAACCATGAAACACTATCCCCAGCACGACCCCCTACACTGCCCAAACACCACTGCACTGCCCTAAACCCTGATACATGAGCCCCAGCACGACCCCCTACACTGCCCGAACACCATTGAACTGCCCTAAACCCTGAATCACCAGCCCCGGCACGACCCCTACACTGCCCAAACACCACTGCACTGCCCTAAACCCTGAAACACCACACCCAACACAACCCCCTATACTGCCCGACCACGACTGCACTGCCCTAAACCCTGAAACACCACCACCAGCATGACCCCCTACACTGCCCGAACACCACTGTACTGCCCTAAACCCTGAAACACCACCCCCAGAAAGACCCCCTACACTGCCCGAACACCACTGCCCTAAACCCTGAAACACCACCCCCACCAAGACCCCCTCCACTGCCCGAACACCACTGCACCGCCCTAAACCCTGAAACACCACCCCCAGCAAGACCCCCTACACTGCCCGAACACCACTGCCCTAAACCCTGAAAAACCACCCCCAGCATGACACCCTTCAGTGCCCGAACACCACTGCACTGCCCTAAACCCTGAAACACCACCCTCTGCACGACCCCCTACACTGCCCGGACACTACTGCACTGCCCTAAACCCTCAAACACAACCCCCTGCACAACCCCTACACTGCCCAAACACCACTGCACTGCCCTAAACCCTGAAACACCACCCCCAGCATGACCTCCTACAGTGCCCCAACACCACTGCTCTGCCCTAAACCCTGAAACACCACCCCCAGCACGACCCCCTACACTGCCCGAACACCACTGCACTGCCCTAAACCCTGAAACACCACCCACAGCACATCCCCCTACACTGCCCGAATACCACTGCTCTGCCCTAAACCCTGAAATGCCAACCCCAGCATGACTCCTTACACTGCCCAAAAACCACTGCACTGCCCTAAACCCGGAAACTCCACCCCCTGCACGACCATCCTACACTGCCCGAAAACCACTACACTGTCCTAAACCCTGAAACACCGCCCACAGCACGTCCCCCTACACTGCCCGAATACCACTGCTCTGCCCTAAACCCTGAAACACTAGCACCAGCACAACCCCCTCCACTGCCCGAACACCACTGCTCTGCCCTAAACCCTGAAACATCACCCCCAGCAGGACCCCATAAACTTCCCGAACACCACTGCTCTGCCCTAAACCCTGAAACATCACCCCCAGCAGGACCCCATAAACTGCCTGAACACCACTGCACTGCCCTAAACCCTGAAACACCAGCCCCATCACGACCCCCTACACTGCCCGAACACCACTGCACTGCCCTAAACCCTGAAACGCCACCCCCAGCATTACTCCTTACACTGCCCAAACAGCACTGCACTGCCCTAAACCCTGAAACACCACCCCCAGCAAGACCCACTACCCTGCCCGAACACCACTGCACTGCCCTAAACCCTGAAACACCACAACCAGCACGAGCCCCTACACTGCCTGAACACCACTGCTCTGCCTAAAACCTTGAAACACCAACTCCAGCACGACCCCCTACACTTGCTCGAACACCACTGGCACCGCCATAAACCCTGAAACACCAGCCCCAGAACGACCCTCTACACTGCCCGAACACCACTGCACTGCCCTAAACCCTGAAACGCCTGCCAGCAAAACCCCCTACACTGTCCGAACACCACTGCACTGCCCTAAACCCTGATACATGAGCCCCAGCACGACCCCCTACCTTGCCCAAACACCATTGAACTGCCCTAAACCCTGAATCACCAGCCCCGGCACGACCCCTACACTGCCCAAACACCACTGCACTGCCCTAAACCCTGAAATGCCAGCCCGGCATGACCCCCTACACTGCCCGGACACCTCTGCACTGCCCTAAACCCTAAAACACCACCCCTAGCACGACCCCCTACACTGCCCGAACACCACTGCACTACCCTAAACCATAAAACACCTGCACGACCCCCTACACTGCCCAAACACCACTGCACTGCCCTAAACCCTGATACATGAGCCCCAGCACGACCCCCTACACTGCCCGAACACCATTCAACTGCCCTAAACCCTGAATCGCCAGCCCCGGCACGACCCCTACACTGCCCGACCACGACTGCACTGCCCTAAACCCTGAAACACCACCCCCAGCATGACCCCCTACACTGCCCGAACACCACTGCACTGCCCTAAACCCTGAAACACCACACCCTGCAAGACGCTCTACACTGCCCGAATACCACTGTACTGTACTGCCCTAAACCCTGAAACACCACCCCCAGAAAGACCCCCTACACTGCCCGAACACCACTGCCCTAAACCCTGAAACACCACCCCCACCAAGACCCCCTCCACTGCCCGAACACCACTGCACCGCCCTAAACCCTGAAACACCACCCCCAGCAAGACCCCCTACACTGCCCGAACACCACTGCCCTAAACCCTGAAAAACCACCCCCAGCATGACACCCTTCAGTGCCCGAACACCACTGCACTGCCCTAAACCCTGAAACACCACCCTCTGCACGACCCCCTACACTGCCCGAACACTACTGCACTGCCCTAAACCCTCAAACACAACCCCCTGCACAACCCCTACACTGCCCAAACACCACTGCACTGCCCTAATCCCTGAAACACCACCCCAAGCATGACCTCCTACAGTGCCCCAACACCACTGCTCTGCCCTAAACCCTGAAACACCACCCCCAGCACGACCCCCTACACTGCCCGAACACCACTGCACTGCCCTAAACCCTGAAACACCACCCAGAGCACATCCCCCTACACTGCCCGAATGCCACTGCTCTGCCCTAAACCCTGAAATGCCACCCCCAGCATGACTCCTTACACTGCCCAAAAACCACTGCACTGCCCTAAACCCGGAAACTCCACCCCCTGCACGACCATCCTACACTGCCCGAAAACCACTACACTGTCCTAAACCCTGAAACACCACCCACAGCACGTCCCCCTACACTGCCCGAATACCACTGCTCTGCCCTAAACCCTGAAACACTAGCACCAGCACAACCCCCTCCACTGCCCGAACACCACTGCTCTGCCCTAAACCCTGAAACATCACCCCCAGCAGGACCCCATAAACTGCCCGAACACCACTGCTCTGCCCTAAACCCTGAAACATCACCCCCAGCAGGACCCCATAAACTGCCTGAACACCACTGCACTGCCCTAAACCCTGAAACACCAGCCCCATCACGACCCCCTACACTGCCCGAACACCACTGCACTGCCCTAAACCCTGAAACGCCACCCCCAGCATTACTCCTTACACTGCCCAAACAGCACTGCACTGCCCTAAACCCTGAAACACCACCCCCAGCACGACCCCCTACACTGCCCGAACACCACTGCTCTGCCCTAAACCCTGAAACACAACCCCCAGCACGACCCCCTGCTCTTCCCAAACACCACTGCTCTGCCCTAAACCCTGAAACACCACCCCCAGCACGACCCCCTACACTGCCCGAACATCACTGCCCTAAACCCTGAAACACCACCCCCTGCAAGAACCCCTACACTGCCCGAACACCACTGCACAACTCTAAACCCTGAAACACAACCCCCTGCACAACCCCCTACACTACCCGAACACCACTGTACTGCCCTACACCCTGAAACACCACCCATAGCACAACCCTCTACACTGCCCGAACACCACAGCACTGCCCTAAACCCTAAAACACTACCCCCAGCACAACCCCCTACACTGCCCGAACACCACTGCACTGCCCTAAACCCTAAAACACCAGCCCCAGCACGACCCCCTACACAGCCCGAAAACCACTGCACTGCCCTAAACACTAAAACACCACCTCCAGCATGACCCCTACAATGCCCGAACACCTCTGCACTGCCCTAAACCCTAAAACACCACCCCCAGCACGACCACCTACACTGCCCGAACACCACTGCACTACCCTAAACCAAAAAACACCAGCACAACCCTCTACACTGCCCAAACACCACTGCACTGCCCTAAACCCTAAAACATCAGCCCCAGTACGACTCCCTGCACTTCTCGAACACCACTGCACTGCCCTAAACCCTAAACCAACAGCCCCATCACGACCCCTCACACTGCCCGAACACCACTGCACTGCCCTAAACCCTGAAACACCACACCCATCACAACCCCCTACACTGCCTGACCACCACTGCACAGCCCTAAACCCTGAAACACCACCCCCAGCACGACCCCCTACACTGCCTGAACACCACTGCACTGCCCTAAACCCTGAAACACCACCCCCTGCAAGACCCCCTACACTGCCCGAATACCACTGCACTGTACTGCCCTAAACCCTGAAACACGACCCCCAGAAAGACCCTCTACACTGCCCGAACACCACTGCCCTAAACCCTGAAACACCCCACAAGCAAGACCCCCTACACTGCCCGAACACCACTACACCGCCCTAAACCCTGAAACACCACCCCCAGCAAGACCCCCTACACTGCACGAACACCACTGCCCTAAACCCTGAAAAACCACCCCCAGCATGACCCGCTTCAGTGCCCGAACACTACTGCACTGCCCTAAACCCTGAAACACAACCCCCTGCACAACCCCTACACTGCACAAACACCACTACTCTGCCCTAAACCCTGAAACACCACCCCCAGCATGACCTCCTACACTGCCGAACACCACTGCTCTGCCCTAAACCCTGAAACACCACCCCCAGCACGACCCCCTACACTGCCCGAACACCACTGCACTGCCCTAAACCCTGAAACACCACCCACAGCACGTCCCCCTACACTGCCCAAATACCACTGCTCTGCCCTAAACCCTGAAACACTAGCACCAGCACAACCCCCTACACTGCCCGAACACCACTGCTCTGCCCTAAACCCTGAAACATCACCCCCAGCAGGACCCCATAAACTGCCCGAACACCACTGCCCTAAACCCTGAAACACCACCCCCAGCAAGACCCCCTCCACTGCCTGAACACCACTGCCCCACCCTAAACCCTGAAACACCGCCCCCAGCAAGACCCCCTTCACTGCCCGAACCACACTGCCCTAAACCCTGAAAAACCACCCCCAGCATGACCACCTTCAGTGCCCGAACACCACTGCACTGCCCTAAACCCTGAAACACTACCCTCTGCATGACCCCCTACACTGCCCGATCACTACTGCACTGCCCTAAACCCTCAAACACAACCCCTGCACAACCCCTACACTGCTCAAACACCACTGCACTGCCCTAAACCCTGAAACACCACCCCCAGCATTACCTCCTACACTGCCCGAACACCACTGCTCTGCCCTAAACCCTGAAACACCACCCTCAGCACGACCCCCTTCACTGCCCGAACACCACTGCACTGTCCTAAACCCTGAAACATCACCCCCTGCACGACCCCCTACACTGCCCGAATACAACTGCACTGCCCTAAACACTGAAACACGAACCTCAGCAAGACCCCCTACACTGCCCAAACTCCACTGCCCTAAACCCTGAAACACCACCCCCAGCAAGACCCCTTACACTGCACGAACACCACTGCACTGCCATAAACCCTGAAACACTACCCTAGCACGATCCCCTCGACTGCACGAACACCACTGCACTGCCCGAAACCCTGAAACTCTACCCCAGCACGACTCCCTACACTGCCCGTTCTCCACTGTACTGCCCTAAACCATGAAACACAATCCCCAGCACGACCCCCTACACTGCCCGAACACCACTGCACTGCCCTAAACCCTGAAACACCACCCCCAGTATGACCCCCTACATTGACCGAACACAACTGCACTGCCCTAAACCCTGAAACACCACCCCAGCACGACCCCCAACACTGCCGGAATACCACTGCACTGCCCAAAACACAGAAACACTAGCCCCAGCAAGGCACCCTATACTGCCCGAACACTACTACACTGCCCTAACCACTGAAACATCACCTCCAGCAAGACCCCCTACACTGCCCGAACAGCACTGCCCTAAACCCTGAAACCCCACCCCCAGCAAGACCCCCTACCCTGCCCGAACACCACTGCACTGCTCTAAACCCTGAAACACCACAACCAGCACGACCCCCTACACTTGCTCAAACACCACTGGCACCGCCATAAACCCTGAAACACCAGCCCCAGAACGAACCCCTACACTGCCCGAACACCACTGCACTGCCCTAAACCCTGAAACGCCTGCCAGCAAAACCCCCTACACTGTCCGAACACCACTGCACTGCCCTAAACCCTGATACATGAGCACCAACACGACCCCCTACCTTGCCCAAACACCATTGAACTGCCCTAAACCCTGAATCACCAGCCCCGGCACGACCCCTACACTGCCCAAACACCACTGCACTGCCCTAAACCCTGAAATGCCAGCCCCGGCATGACCCCCTACACTGCCCGGACACCTCTGCACTGCCCTAAACCCTAAAACACCACCCCCAGCACGACCCCCTACACTGCCCGAACACCACTGCACTACCCTAAACCATAAAACACCTGCACGACCCCCTACACTGCCCAAACACCACTGCACTGCCCTAAACCCTGAAACACCACCCTCTCCACGACCCCCTACACTGCCCGAACACTACTGCACTGCCCTTAACCCTCAAACACAACCCCCTGCACAACCCCTACACTGCCCAAACACCACTGCACTGCCCTAAACCCTGAAACACCACCCCAGCATGACCTCCTACACTGCCCGAACACACCTGCTCTGCCCTAAACCCTGAAACACCACCCCCAGCACGACCCCCTACACTGCCCGAACACCACTACACTGCCCTAAACGCTGAAACACCACCCACAGCACGTCCCCCTACACTGCCCGAATACCACTGGTCTGCCCTAAACCCTGAAACACTAGCACCAGCATGACCCCCTACACTGCCCGAACACCACTGCTCTGCCCTAAACCCTGAAACATCACCCCTAGCAGGACCCCATAAACTGCCCGAACACCACTGAACTGCCCTAAACCCTGAAACACCAGCCCCATCACGACCCCCTACACTGCCCGAACACCACTGCACTGCCCTAAATCCTGAAACGCCACCCCCAGCATGACTCCTTACACTGCCCAAACAGCACTGCACTGCTCTAAACCCTGAAACACCACCCCCAGCACAACCCGCTACACTGCCTGAACACCACTGCCCTGCCATAAACCCCGAAACACCACCCCCAGCATGACCCCCTACTCTGCCCAAACACCACTGCTCTGCCCTAAACCCTGATACACCAATACCCCTGCATGCCCCCCTACTCTGTCTGAACACCACTGCTCTGCCCTAAACCCTGAAACACCAGCCCCAGCACGACCCCCTACACTGCCCGAATACCACTGCACTGCCATAAACCCTGAAATGCCACCCCCAGCATGACCCCTTACACTGCCCAAACACCACTGCACTGCCCTAAACCTGGAAACTCCACCCCCTGCACGACCCCCTGACACTGCCCGAACACCACTGCACTGCCCTAAACCCTGAAACATCACCCCCTGCAGGACCCCATAAACTGCCCGAACACCACTGCTCTGCCCTAAACCCTGAAACACCACCCCCAGCACAACCCCCTACACTGCCCAAACACCACTGCTCTGCCCTAAACCCTGAAACACCACCCCTAGCACGACCCCCTACTCTGCCTAAACACCACTGCTCTGCCCTAAACCCTGATACACCAACACCCCTGCACGCCCCGCTACTCTGCCTGAACACCACTGCTCTGCCCTAAATCCTGAAACACCAGCCCCAGCACAACCCCCTACACTGCCCGAATACCACTGCACTGCCCTAAACCCTGAAATGCCACCCCCAGCATGACCCCTTACACTGCCCAAAAACCACTGCACTGCCCTAAACCCGGAAACTCCACCCCCTGCACGACCCCCCTACACTGCCCGAACACCACTGCACTGTCCTAAACCCTGAAACACCACCCACAGCACGTCCCCCTACACTGCCCGAACACCACTGCTCTGCCCTAAACCCTGAAACACTAGCACCAGCACAACCCCCTCCACTGCCGGAAAACCACTGCTCTGCCCTAAACCCTGAAACATCACCCCCAGCAGGACCCTATAAACTGCCCGAACACCACTGCTCTGCCCTAAACCCTGAAACATCACCCCCAGCAGGACCCCATAAACTGCCTGAACACCACTGCACTGCCCTAAACCCTGAAACACCAGCCCCATCACGACCCCCTACACTGCCCGAACACCACTGCAATGCCCTAAACCCTGAGACGCCACCCCCAGCATGACTCCTTACACTACCCAAACAGCACTGCACTGCCCTAAACCCTGAAACACCACCCCCAGCACGACCCCCTACACTGACCGAACACCACTGCTCTGCCCTAAACCCTGAAACACAACCCCCAGCACAACCCCCTACTCTGCCCAAATACCACTGCTCTGCCCTAAACCCTGAAACACCACCCCCAGCACGACCCCCTACACTGCCCGAACATCACTGCCCTAAACCCTAAAACACCACCCCCTGCAAGAACCCCTACACTGCCCGAACACCACTGCACAACTCTAAACCCTGAAACACCACCCCTGCACAACCCCCTATACTACCTGAACACCACTGTACTGCCCTACACCCTGAAACACCACCCATAGCACAACCCTCTACACTGCCCGAACACCACAGCACTGCCCTAAACCCTAAAACACTACCCCCAGCACAACCCTCTACACTGCCCGAACACCACTGCACTGCCCTAAACCCTAAAACACCAGCCCCAGCACGACCCCCTACACAGCCCGAAAACCACTGCACTGCCCTAAACGCTAAAACACCACCCCCAGCATGACCCCTACAATGCCCGAACAACTCTGCACTGCCCTAAACCCTAAAACACCACCCCCAGCACGACCTCCTACACTGCCCGAACACTACTGCACTACCCTAAACCAAAAAACACCAGCACGACCCCCTACAGTGCCCAAACACCACTGCACTGCCCTAAACCCTAAAACATCAGCCCCAGTACGACTCCCTGCACTTCTCGAACACCACTGCACTGCCCTAAACCCTAAAACAACAGCCCCATCACGACCCCTCACACTGCCCGAACACCACTGCACTGCCCTAAACCCTAAAACACCACACCGAACACAACTCCCTATACTGCCCGACCACCACTGCACTGCCCTAAACCCTGAAACACGACCCCAGCACAACCCCCTACACTGCCCCAACACCACTGCACTGCCCTAAACCCTGCAACACCACCCCCCTGCAAGACCCCCTACACTGCCCAAATACCACTGCACTGCCCTAAACCCTGAAACACCACACCCAACACAACCCCCTACACTGCCCGACCACCACTACACTGCCCTAAACCCTGAAACATCACCCCCAGCATGACCCCCTACACTGCCCGAACACCACTGCACTGCCCTAAACCCTGAAAAACCACCCCCTGCAAGACCCCCTACACTGCCCGAATACCACTGCACTGTACTGCCCTAAACCCTGAAATAAGACCCCCAGAAAGACCCCCTACACTGCCCGAACACCACTGCCCTAAACCCTGAAACACCCACCCCAGCAAGACCCCCTACACTGCCCGAACACCACTGCACTGCCCTAATCCCTGAAACACAAGCCCCATCACGACCCCCTACACTGCCCGAACACCACTGCCCTGCCCTGAATCCTGAAACGCCACCCCCAGCATGACTCCTTACACTGCCAAAACAGCACTGCACTGCCCTAAACCCTGAAACACCACCCCCAGCACGACCCCTACACTGTCCGAAGACCACTGCTCTGCCCTAAACCATGAAACACCACCCTCATCACAGCCCCCTACTCTGCCCAAACACCACTGCTCTGCCCTAAACCCTGATACACCAACACCCCCGCACGCCCCCCTACTCTCCTGAACACCACTGCTCTGCCCTAAACCCTGAAACACCAGCCCCAGCACAACACCCTACACTGCCCGAATACCACTGCACTGCCCTAAACCCTGAAATGCCACCCCCAGCATGACCCCTTACACTGCCCAAACACCACTGCACTGCCCTAAACCCTGAAACACCACCCCCAGCACGACCCCCTACACTGCCTGAACACCACTGCTCTGCCCTAAACCCTGAAACACCACCCCCAGCACGACCCCCTACTCTGCCCGAACACCACTGCTCTGCCCTAAACACTGAAACACCACACCTAGCATGACCTCCTACACTGCCTGAACACCACTGCTTTGCCCTAAACCCTGAAACACCAACCTCAGCACGACCCCCTACACTGCCCGAACACCACTGCACTGCCCTAAACACTGAAACACGAACCCCAGCAAGACTCCCTACACTGCCCGAACTCCACTGCCCTAAACCCTGAAACACCACCCCCAGCAAGACCCCCTTACACTGCACGAACACCACTGCACTGCCCTAAACCCTGAAACACTACCCTAGCACGATCCCCTCGACTGTACGAACACCACTGCACTGCCCGAAACCCTGAAACTCTACCCCAGCACGACTCCCTCCACTGTCCGTTCTCCACTGTACAGCCCTAAACCATGAAACACTATCCCCAGCACGACCCCCTACCCTGTCCGAACACCACTGCACTGCCCTAAACCCTGAAACACCACCCCCAGTATGACCCCCTACTCTGCCCAAACACCACTGCTCTGCCCTAAACCCTGATACACCAATACCCCTGCATGCCCCCCTACTCTGTCTGAACACCACTGCTCTGCCCTAAACCCTGAAACACCAGCCCCAGCACGACCCCCTACACTGCCCGAATACCACTGCACTGCCATAAACCCTGAAATGCCACCCCCAGCATGACCCCTTACACTGCCCAAACACCACTGCACTGCCCTAAACCCGGAAACTCCACCCCCTGCACGACCCCCTGACACTGCCCGAACACCACTGCACTGCCCTAAACCCTGAAACATCATCCCCAGCAGGACCCCATAAACTGCCCGAACACCACTGCTCTGCCCTAAACCCTGAAACACCACCCCCAGCACAACCCCCTACACTGCCCAAACACCACTGCTCTACCCTAAACCCTGAAACACCACCCCTAGCACGACCCCCTACTCTGCCCAATCACCACTGCTCTGCCCTAAACCCTGATACACCAACACCCCTGCACGCCCCGCTACTCTGCCTGTACACCACTGCTCTGCCCTAAATCCTGAAACACCAGCCCCAGCACAACCCCCTACACTGCCCAAACACCACTGCTCTGCCCTAAACCCTGAAACACCACCCCTAGCACGACCCCCTACTCTGCCCAATCACCACTGCTCTGCCCTAAACCCTGATACACCAACATCCCTGCACGCCCCGCTACTCTGCCTGAATACCACTGCACTGCCCTAAACCCTGAAATGCCACCCCCAGCATGACCCCTTACACTGCCCAAAAACCACTGCACTGCCCTAAACCCGGAAACTCCACCCCCTGCACGACCCCCCTACACTGCCCGAACACCACTGCAATGTCCTAAACCCTGAAACACCACCCACAGCACGTCCCCCTACACTGCCCGAACACCACTGCTCTGCCCTAAACCCTGAAACACTAGCACCAGCACAACCCCCTCCACTGCCGGAAAACCACTGCTCTGCCCTAAACCCTGAAACATCACCCCCAGCAGGACCCTATAAACTGCCCGAACACCACTGCTCTGCCCTAAACCCTGAAACATCACCCCCAGCAGGACCCCATAAACTGCCTGAACACCACTGCACTGCCCTAAACCCTGAAACACCAGCCCCATCACGACCCCCTACACTGCCCGAACACCACTGCAATGCCCTAAACCCTGAAACGCCACCCCCAGCATGACTCCTTACACTACCCAAACAGCACTGCACTGCCCTAAACCCTGAAACACCACCCCCAGCACGACCCCCTACACTGACCGAACACCACTGCTCTGCCCTAAACCCTGAAACACAACCCCCAGCACAACCCCCTACTCTGCCCAAATACCACTGCTCTGCCCTAAACCCTGAAACACCACCCCCAGCACGACCCCCTACACTGCCCGAACATCACTGCCCTAAACCCTAAAACACCACCCCCTGCAAGAACCCCTACACTGCCCGAACACCACTGCACAACTCTAAACCCTGAAACACCACCCCTGCACAACCCCCTATACTACCCGAACACCACTGTACTGCCCTACACCCTGAAACACCACCCATAGCACAACCCTCTACACTGCCCGAACACCACAGCACTGCCCTAAACCCTAAAACACTACCCCCAGCACAACCCTCTACACTGCCCGAACACCACTGCACTGCCCTAAACCCTAAAACACCAGCCCCAGCATGACCCCCTACACAGCCCGAAAACCACTGCACTGCCCTAAACGCTAAAACACCACCCCCAGCATGACCCCTACAATGCCCGAACAACTCTGCACTGCCCTAAACGCTAAAACACCACCCCCAGCACGACCTCCTACACTGCCCGAACACTACTGCACTACCCTAAACCAAAAAACACCAGCACGACCCCCTACAGTGCCCAAACACCACTGCACTGCCCTAAACCCTAAAACATCAGCCCCAGTACGACTCCCTGCACTTCTCGAACACCACTGCACTGCCCTAAACCCTAAAACAACAGCCCCATCACGACCCCTCACACTGCCCGAACACCACTGCACTGCCCTAAACCCTAAAACACCACACCGAACACAACTCCCTATACTGCCCGACCACCACTGCACTGCCCTAAACCCTGAAACACGACCCCAGCACAACCCCCTACACTGCCCCAACACCACTGCACTGCCCTAAACCCTGCAACACCACCCCCCTGCAAGACCCCCTACACTGCCCAAATACCACTGCACTGCCCTAAACCCTGAAACACCACACCCAACACAACCCCCTACACTGCCCGACCACCACTACACTGCCCTAAACCCTGAAACATCACCCCCAGCATGACCCCCTACACTGCCCGAACACCACTGCACTGCCCTAAACCCTGAAAAACCACCCCCTGCAAGACCCCCTACACTGCCCAAATTCCACTGCACTGTACTGCCCTAAACCCTGAAATAAGACCCCCAGAAAGACCCCCTACACTGCCCGAACACCACTGCCCTAAACCCTGAAACACCCACCCCAGCAAGACCCCCTACACTGCCCGAACACCACTGCACTGCCCTAATCCCTGAAACACAAGCCCCATCACGACCCCCTACACTGCCCGAACACCACTGCCCTGCCCTGAATCCTGAAACGCCACCCCCAGCATGACTCCTTACACTGCCAAAACAGCACTGCACTGCCCTAAACCCTGAAACACCACCCCCAGCACGACCCCTACACTGTCCGAAGACCACTGCTCTGCCCTAAACCATGAAACACCACCCTCATCACAGCCCCCTACTCTGCCCAAACACCACTGCTCTGCCCTAAACCCTGATACACCAACACCCCCGCACGCCCCCCTACTCTCCTGAACACCACTGCTCTGCCCTAAACCCTGAAACACCAGCCCCAGCACAACCCCCTACACTGCCCGAATACCACTGCACTGCCCTAAACCCTGAAATGCCACCCCCAGCATGACCCCTTACACTGCCTAAACACCACTGCACTGCCCTAAACCCTGAAACACCACCCCCAGCATGACCCCCTACACTGCCTGAACACCACTGCTCTGCCCTAAACCCTGAAACACCACCCCCAGCACGACCCCCTACTCTGCCCGAACACCACTGCTCTGCCCTAAACACTGAAACACCACACCTAGCATGACCTCCTACACTGCCTGAACACCACTGCTTTGCCCTAAACCCTGAAACACCAACCTCAGCACGACCCCCTACACTGCCCGAACACCACTGCACTGCCCTAAACACTGAAACACGAACCCCAGCAAGACTCCCTACACTGCCCGAACTCCACTGCCCTAAACCCTGAAACACCACCCCCAGCAAGACCCCTTACACTGCACGAACACCACTGCACTGCCCTAAACCCTGAAAAACTACCCTAGCACGATCCCCTCGACTGCACGAACACCACTGCACTGCCCGAAACCCTGAAACTCTACCCCAGCACGACTCCCTCCACTGTCCGTTCTCCACGGTACAGCCCTAAACCATGAAACACTATCCCCAGCACGACCCCCTACCCTGTCCGAACACCACTGCACTGCCCTAAACCCTGAAACACCACCCCCAGTATGACCCCCTACACTGACCGAACACCACTGCACTGCCCTAAACCCTGAAACACCACCCCTGCACGACCCCCTACACTGCCCGAACTCCACTGCCCTAAACCCTGAAACACCACCCCCAGCAAGACCCCTTACACTGCACGAACACCACTGCACTGCCATAAACCCTGAAACACTACCCTAGCACGATCCCCTCGACTGCACGAACACCACTGCACTGCCCGAAACCCTGAAACTCTACCCCAGCACGACTCCCTACACTGCCCGTTCTCCACTGTACAGCCCTAAACCATGAAACACTATCCCCAGCACGACCCCCTACCCTGCCCGAACACCACTGCACTGCCCTAAACCCTGAAACACCACCCCCAGTATGACCCCCTACACTGACCGAACACCACTGCACTGCCCTAA
Organism: Triturus cristatus; assembly: GCF_964204655.1. Classification (NCBI taxonomy): domain Eukaryota; kingdom Metazoa; phylum Chordata; class Amphibia; order Caudata; family Salamandridae; genus Triturus; species Triturus cristatus. The sequence goes on along the minus strand of NC_140579.1, from coordinate 636,139,937 downwards.
ACCCTGAAACACCACCCCAGCACGACCCCCTACACTGCCCGAACACCACTGCACTGCCCAAAACCCTGAAACACTAGCCCCAGCAAGGCCCCCTATACTGCCCGAACACTACTACACTGCCCTAACCACTGAAACATCACCTCCAGCAAGACCCCCTACACTGCCCGAACAGCACTGCCATAAACCCTGAAACCCCACCCCCAGCAAGACCCCCTACCCTGCCCGAACACTACTGCACTGCCCTAAACCCTGAAACACCACAACCAGCACGAGCCCCTACACTGCCTGAACACCACTGCTCTGCCCAAAACCTTGAAACACCAACCCCAGCACGACCCCCTACACTTGCTCGAACACCACTGGCACTGCCAAAAACCCTGAAACACCAGCCCCAGAATGACCCTCTACACTGCCCGAACACCACTGCACTGCCCTAAACCCTGAAACGCCAGCCAGCAAAACCCCCTACACTGTCCGAACACCACTGCACTGCCCTAAACCCTGAAACTTGAGCCCCAGCACGACCCCCTACACTGCCCGAACACCATTGAACTGCCCTAAACCCTGAATCGCCAGCCCCGGCACGACCCCTACACTGCCCAAACACCACTGCACTGCACTAAAATCTGAAATGCCAGCCCCGGCATGACCCCCTACACTGCCCAAACACCTCTGCACTGCCCTAAACCCTAAAACACCACCCCCAGCACGACCCCCTACACTTCCAGAACATCACTGCACTACCCTAAACCATAAAACACATGCACGACCCCTACACTGCCCTAATACCACTGCACTGCCCTAAACCCTAAAACATCATCCCCAGTACGACTCCATGCACTTCTCGAACACCACTGCAGTGCCCTAAACCCTAAAACCACAGCCACATCATGACCCCTCACACTGCCCGAACACCACTGCACTGCCCTAAACCCTGAAACACCCAACACAACCCCCTATACTGCCCAACCACCACTGCACTGCCCTAAACCCTGATACACCACCCCCAGCACGACCCCCTACACTGCCCGAACACCACTGCACTGCCCTAAACCCTGAAAAACCACCCCCTGCACGACCCCCTACACTGCCCGAATACCACTGCACTGTACTGCCCTAAACCCTGAAACACCACCCCCAGAAAGACCCCCTATACTGCCCGAACACCACTGCCCTAAACCCTGAAACACCACTCCCAGCAAGACCTCCTACACTGCCCGAACACCACTGCACCGCCCTATACCCTGAAACACCACCCCCAGCAAGACCCCCTACACTGCCCAAACACCACTGCCCTAAACCCTGAAAAACCACCCCCAGCATGACCCCCTTCAGTGCCCGAACACCACTGCACTGCCCTAAACCCTGAAACACCATCCACAGCACGTCCCCCTACACTGCCCGAATACCACTGCTCTGCCCTAAACCCTGAAACAATAGCACCAGCACAACCCCCTACACTGCCCGAACACCACTGCTCTGCCCTAAACCCTGAAACATCACCCCCAGCAGGACCCCATAAACTGCCCAAACACCACTGCTCTGCCCTAAACCCTGAAACATCACCCCCAGCAAGACCCCATAAACTGCCCGAACACCACTGCACTGCCCTAAACCCTGAAACACCAACCCCATCACAAACCCCTACACTGTCCGAACACCACTGCACTGCCCTAAATCCTGAAACGCCACCCCCAGCATGACTCCTTACACTGCCCAAACAGCACTGCACTGCCCTAAACCCTGAAACACCACCCCCAGCACGACCCCCTACACTGCCCGAAGACTACTGCTCTGCACTAAACCCTGAAACACCACCCCCAGCACGACCCCCTACTCTTCCCAAACACCACTGCTCTGCCCTAAACCCTGATACACCAACACCCCTGCACGCCCCCCTACTCTGCCTGAACACCAATTCTCTGCCCTAAACCCTGAAACACCAGCCCCAGCACAACCCCCTACACTGCCCGAATACCACTGCACTGCCCTAAACCCTGAAACGCCACCCCCAGCATGACCCCTTACACTGCCCAAACACCACTGCACTGCCCTAAACCCTGAAACACCACCCCCAGCACGACCCCCTATACTGCCTGAACACCACTGCTCTGCCCTAAACCCTGAAACACCACCCCCAGCACGAACCCCTACTCTGCCCGAACACCACTGCTCTGCCCTAAACACTGAAACACCAGGCCTAGCACGACCCCCTACCTTGCCTGAACACCACTGCTCTGCCCTAAACCCTGAAACACCACCCTCAGCACGACCCCCTTCACTGCCCGAACACCACTGCACTGCCCTAAACAATGAAACACGAACCCCAGCAAGACCCCCTACACTGCCCGAACTCCACTGCTCTAAACCCTGAAACACCACCCCCAGCAAGACCCCTTACACTGCACGAACACCACTGCACTTCCCTATTCCCTGAAACACTACCCTAGCACGATACCCTCGACTGCACGAACACCACTGCACTGCCCGAAACCCTGAAACTCTACCACAGCACGACTCCCTCCACTGCCCGTTCGCCACTGTACAGCCCTAAACCATGAAACACTATCCCCAGCACGACCCCCTACACTGCCCGAACACCACTGCACTGCCCTAAACCTGAAACACCACCCCCAGTATGACCCCCTACACTGACCGAACACCACTGCACTGCCATAAACCCTGAAACACCACCCCAGCACGACCCCCTACACTGCCCGAACACCACTGCACTGCCCAAAACCCTGAAACACTAGCCCCAGCAAGGCCCCCTATACTGCCCGAACACTACTACACTGCCCTAACCACTGAAACATCACCTCCAGCAAGACCCCCTACACTGCCCGAACAGCACTGCTAAACCCTGAAACCCCACCCCCAGCGAGACCACCAACACCCTGCCCAACACCACTGAACTGCCCTAAACCCTGAAACACCACAACCAGCACGAGCCCCTACACTGCCTGAACAACACTGCTCTGCCCAAAACCTTGAAACACCAACCCCAGCACGACCCCCTACACTTGCTCGAACACCACTGGCACTGCCATAAACCCTGAAACACCAGCCCCAGAATGACCCTCTACACTGCCCGAACACCACTGCACTGCCCTAAACCCTGAAACGCCAGCCAGCAAAACCCCCTACACTGTCCGAACACCACTGCACTGCCCTAAACCCTGAAACATGAGCCCAAGCACGACCCCCTACACTGCCCGAACACCATTGAACTGCCCTAAACCCTGAATCGCCAGCCCCGGCACGACCCCTACACTGCCCAAACACCACTGCACTGCCCTAAACTCTGAAATGCCAGCCCCGGCATGACCCCCTACACTGCCCGAACACCTCTGCACTGCCCTAAACCCTAAAACACCACCCCCAGCACGACCCCCTACACTGCCCAAACACCACTGCACTACCCTAAACCATAAAACACCTGCACGACCCCCTACACTGCCCAAACACCACTGCACTGCCCTAAACACTAAAACATCAGCCCCAGTACGACTCCCTGCACTTCTCGAACACCACTGCAGTGCCCTAAACCCTAAAACCGCAGCCCCATCATGACCCCTCACACTGCCCGAACACCACTGCACTGCCCTAAACCCTGAAACACTCACCCAACACAACCCCCTATACTGCCCAACCACCACTGCACTGCCCTAAACCCTGAAACACCACCCCCTGCAAGACCCCCTACACTGCCCGAATACCACTGCACTGTACTGCCCTAAATCCTGAAACACCACCCCCAGAGAGACCCCCTACACTGCCCGAACACCACTGCCCTAAACCCTGAAACACCACTCCCAGCAAGACCCCCTACACTGCCCGAACACCACTGCACCACCCTAAACCCTGAAACACCACCCCCAGCAAGACCCCCTACACTGCCCGAACACCACTGCCCTAAACCCTGAAAAACCACCCCCAGCATGACCCCCTTCAGTGACCGATCACCACTGCACTGCCCTAAACCCTGAAACACCACCCTCCGCACGTCCCCCTACACTGCCCAATTACTACTGCACTGCCCTAAACCCTGAAACACAACCCCCTGCACAACCCCTACACTGCCCAAACACCACTGCACTGCCCTAAACCCTGAAACACCACCCCCAGCATGACCTCCTACACTGCCCGAACACCACTGCTCTGCCCTAAACCCTGAAACATCACCGCCAGCTTGACCCCCTACACTGCCCAAACACCACTGCACTGCCCTAAACCCTGAAACACCACCCACAGCACGTCCCCCTACACTGCCCGAATAACACTGCTCTGCCCTAAACCCTGAAACACTAGCACCAGCACGACCCCTTACACTGCCCGAACACCACTGCTCTGCCCTAAACCCTGAAACATCACCCCCAGCAGGTCCCCAATTAACTGCCCGAGCACCACTGAACTCCCCTAAACCCTGAAACACCAGCCCCATCACGACCCCCTACACTGCCCAAACACCACTACACTGCCCTAAACCCTGAAACACCACCCCCAGCATGACTCCTTACACTGCACAAACACCACTGCTCTGCCCTAAACCCTGAAACACCACCCCCAGCTCAACCCCCTACACTGCCGGAACACCACTGCACTGCCCTAAACCCTGAAACACCACCCACAGCATGTCCCCCTACACTGCCCGAATACCACTGCTCTGCCCTAAACCCTGAAACACTAGCACCAGCACAACCCCCTACACTGCCCGAACACCACTGCTCTGCCCTAAACCCTGAAACATCACCCCCAGCAGGACTCCATAAACTGCCCGAACACCACTGCTCTGCCCTAAACCCTGAAACATCACCCCCAGCAGGACCCCATAAACTGCCCGAACACCACTGCACTGCCCTAAACCCTGAAACACCAGCCCCATCACGACCCCCTACACTGCCCGAACACCACTGCACTGCTCTAAATCCTGAAACGCCACCCCCAGCATGACTCCTTACACTGCCCAAACAGCACTGCACTGCCCTAAACCCTGAAACACCACCCCCAGCACGACCCCCTACACTGCCTGAACACCACTGCTCTGCCCTAAACCCTGAAACACCACCCTCCACACGACCCCCTACACTGCCCGATTACTACTGCACTGCCCCAAACCCTGAAACACAACACCCTGCACAACCCCTACACTGCCCAAACACCACTGCACAGCCCTAAACCCTGAAACACCACCCCCAGCATGACCTCCTACACTGCCCGAACACCACTGCTCTGCCCTAAACCCTGAAACATCACCGCCAGCTTGACCCCCACACTGCCCGAACACCACTGCACTGCCCTAAACCCTGAAACACCACCCACAGCATGTCCCCCTACACTGCCCGAATACCACTGCTCTGCCCTAAACCCTGAAACACTAGCACCAGCACGACCCCCTACACTGCCCGAACACCACTGCTCTGCCCTAAACCCTGAAACATCACCCCCAGCAGGTCCCCAATTAACTGCCCGAACACCACTGCACTCCCCTAAACCCTGAAACACCAGCCCCATCACGACCCCCTACACTGCACAAACACCACTGCTCTGCCCTAAACCCTGAAACACCACCCCCAGCTCGACCCCCTACACTGCCGGAACACCACTGCACTGCCTTAAACCCTGAAACACCACCCACAGCATGTCCCCCTACACTGCCCGAATACCACTGCTCTGCCCTAAACCCTGAAACACTAGCACCAGCACAACCCCCTAAACTGCCCGAACACCACTGCTCTGCCCTAAACCCTGAAACATCACCCACAGCAGGACTCCATAAACTGCCCGAACACCACAGCTCTGCCCTAAACCCTGAAAAATCACCCCCAGCAGGACCCCATAAACTGCCCGAACACCACTGCACTGCCCTAAACACTGAACCACGAACCCCAGCAAGACCCCCTACTCTGCCCAAACTCCACTGCCCTAAACCCTGAAACACCACCCCCAGCTAGACCCCTTACACTGCACGAACACCACTGCACCGCCCTAAACCCTGAAACACCACCCCCAGCAAGACCCCCTACACTGCCCGAACACCACTGCCCTAAACCCTGAAAAACCACCCCCAGCATGACCCCCTTCAGTGCCCGAACACCACTGCACTGCCCTAAACCCTGAAACATCACCATCCGCACGACCCCCTACACTGCCCGATTACTACTGCACTGTCCTAAACCCTGAAACACCACCCCAAGCATGACCTCCTACACTGCCTGAACACCACTGCACTGCCCTAAACCCTGAAACACCACCCCCAGCACGACCCCCTACACTGCCCAAAAACCACTGCACTGCCCTAAACCCTGAAACACCACCCCCAGAAAGACCCCCTACACTGCCCGAACACCACTGCCCTAAACCCTGAAACACCACCCCCAGCATGACCCCCTACAGTGCCCGACCACCACTGCACTGCCCAAAACTCTGAAATACCACCCTCTGCACAACCCCCTACACTGCCCGAACACCACTGCACTGCCCTAAACCCTGAAACACGACCCCCTGCATGACCCCTACACTGCCCAAACACCACTGCACTGCCCTAAACCCTGAAACACCACTCCCAGCACGACCCCCTACACTGCCCGAATACCACTGCTCTGCCCTAAACCCTGAAACACCTGCCCCAGCATGACCCCCTACACTGCCCAAATACCACTGCACTGCCCTAAACCCTGAAACACCACCCCAGCACGTCCCCCTACACTGCCCGAACACCACTGCTCTGCCCTAAACCCTAAAGCATCAGCCCCAGTATGACTCCCTTCACTTCCCGAACACCACTGCACTGCCCTAAACCCTAAAAAACACCTGCCCCAGCATGACCCCTCACACTACCCGAACACCATTGCACTTCCCTAAACCCTGAAACACCACATCCAGCACGACCCTCTACACTGCCCGAACACCACTGCACTGCCCTAAGCCCTGAAACACCACCCCCAGCAAGACCCCTACAGTGCCCTAACACCACTGCCATAAACCCTGAAACACCACCCCCAGCATGCCCCCTACAGTGCCCAAACACCACTGCACTGCCCTAAACCCTGAAACACCAGCCCCTGCATGACCACTACACTGCCCAAACACCACTGCACTGCCCTAAACCCTGAAACACCACCCCCGGCTCGACCCCCTACACTGCCCGAACACCACTGCTCTGCCCTAAACCCTGAAACACCACCCCCTGCACGACCCCCTACACTGCCTGAACACCACTGCTCTGCCCTAAACTCTGAAACATCACCCCCAGCAAGACCCCCTACACTGCCCGAACACCACTGCCCTAAACCCTGAAACACCACCCCCAGCATGACCCCCTACACTGTCCGAACACCACTGCACTGCCTTAAACCCTGAAACACCACCCCCTGCACGGCCCCCTACACTGCCCAAACACCAATGCACTGCCGTAAACCCTGAAACACTAGCACCAGCTTGACCCCCTACACTGCCCGAACACCACTGCTCTGCCCTAAACTCTGAAACATCACCCCCAGCAAGACCCCCTACACTGCCCGAACACCACTGCCCTAAACCCTGAAACACCACCCCCAGCATGACCCCCTACACTGTCCGAACACCACTGCACTGCCTTAAACCCTGAAACACCACCCCCTGCACGGCCCCCTACACTGCCCAAACACCACTGCACTGCCCTAAACCCTGAAACACCACCCCCAGCACGACCCCCTACACTGCCTGAACACCACTGCTCTGCCCTAAACCCTGAAACACCACCCTCCGCACGACCCCCTACACTGCCCAATTACTACTGCACTGCCCCAAACCCTGAAACACAACCCCCTGCACAACCCCTACACTGCCCAAACACCACTGCACGGCCCTAAACCCTGAAACACCACCCCCAGCATGACCTCCTACACTGCCCGAACACCACTGCTCTGCCCTAAACCCTGAAACATCAGCGCCAGCTTGACCCCCTACACTGCCCGAACACCACTGCACTGCCCTAAACCCTGAAACACCACCCACAGCACGTCCCCCTACACTGCCCGAATACCACTGCTCTGCCCTAAACCCTGAAACACTAGCACCAGCACGACCCCCTACACTGCCCGAACACCACTGCTCTGCCCTAAACCCTGAAACATCACCCCCAGCAGGTCCCCAATTAACGGCCCAAACACCACTGCACTCCCCTAAACCCTGAAACACCAGCCCCATCACGACCCCCTACACTGCCCGAACACCACTACACTGCCCTAAACCCTGAAACACCACCCCCAGCATGACTCCTTACACTGCACAAACACCACTGCTCTGCCCTAAACCCTGAAACACCACCCCCAGCTCGACCCCCTACACTGCCGGAACACCACTGCACTGCCCTAAACCCTGAAACACCACCCACAGCATGTCCCCCTACACTGCCCGAATACCACTGCTCTGCCCTAAACCCTGAAACACTAGCACCAGCACAACCCCCTACACTGCCCGAACACCACTGCTCTGCCCTAAACCCTGAAACATCACCCCCAGCAGGACTCCATAAACTGCCCGAACACCACAGCTCTGCCCTAAACCCTGAAACATCACCCCCAGCAGGACCCCATAAACTGCCCGAACACCACTGCACTGCCCTAAACACTGAAACACGAACCCCAGCAAGACCCCCTACTCTGCCCAAACTCCACTGCCCTAAACCCTGAAACACCACCCCCAGCTAGACCCCTTACACTGCACGAACACCACTGCACCGCCCTAAACCCTGAAACACCACCCCCAGCAAGACCCCCTACACCGCCCGAACACCACTGCCCTAAACCCTGAAAAACCACCACCAGCATGACCCCCTTCAGTGCCCGAACACCACTGCACTGCCCTAAACCCTGAAACACCACCATCCGCACGACCCCCTACACTGCCCGATTACTACTGCACTGTCCTAAACCCTGAAACACCACCCCCAGCATGACCTCCTACACTGCCTGAACACCACTGCACTGCCCTAAACCCTGAAACACCACCCCCAGCACGACCCCCTACACTGCCCGAAAACCACTGCACTGCCCTAAACCCTGAAACACCACCCCCAGAAAGACCCCCTACACTGCCCGAACACCACTGCCCTAAACCCTGAAACACCACCCCCAGCATGACCCCCTACAGTGCCCGACCACCACTGCACTGCCCAAAACTCTGAAATACCACCCTCTGCACAACCCCCTACACTGCCCGAACACCACTGCACTGCCCTAAACCCTGAAACACGACCCCCTGCATGACCCCTACACTGCCCAAACACCACTGCACTGCCCTAAACCCTGAAACACCACTCCCAGCACGACCCCCTACACTGCCCGAATACCACTGCTCTGCCCTAAACCCTGAAACACCTGCCCCAGCATGACCCCCTACACTGCCCAAATACCACTGCACTGCCCTAAACCCTGAAACACCACCCACAGCACGTCCCCCTACACTGCCCGAATACCACTGCTCTGCCCTAAACCCTGAAACACTAGCACCAGCACGACCCCCTACACTGCCCGAACACCACTGCTCTGCCCTAAACCCTGAAACATCACCCCCAGCAGGTCCCCAATTAACGGCCCAAACACCACTGCACTCCCCTAAACCCTGAAACACCAGCCCCATCACGACCCCCTACACTGCCCGAACACCACTGCACTGCCCTAAACCATGAAACACTAGCCTCTGCATGCCCCCTACACTGCCCGAACACTACTGCACTGCCCTAAACCCTCAAACACAACCCCCTGCACAACCCCTACACTGCCCAAACACCACTGCACTGCCCTAAACACTGAAACACGAACCCCAGCAACACCCCCTACTCTGCCCAAACTCCACTGCCCTAAACCCTGAAACACCACCCCCAGCTAGACCCCTTACACTGCACGAACACCACTGCACCGCCCTAAACCCTGAAACACCACCCCCAGCAAGACCCCCTACACCGCCCGAACACCACTGCCCTAAACCCTGAAAAACCACCACCAGCATGACCCCCTTCAGTGCCCGAACACCACTGCACTGCCCAAAACCCTGCAACACCACCATCCGCACGACCCCCTACACTGCCCGATTACTACTGCACTGTCCTAAACCCTGAAACACCACCCCCAGCATGACCTCCTACACTGCCTGAACACCACTGCACTGCCCTAAACCCTGAAACACCACCCCCAGCACGACCCCCTACACTGCCTGAAAACCACTGCACTGCCCTAAACCCTGAAACACCACCCCCAGAAAGACCCCCTACACTGCCCGAACATCACTGCCCTAAACCCTGAAACACCACCCCCAGCATGACCCCCTACAGTGCCCGACCACCACTGCACTGCCCAAAACCCTGAAACACCACCCCCAGCTTGACCCCCACACTGCCCGAACACCACTGCACTGCCATAAACCCTGAAACACCACCCCCAGCATGCCCCCTACAGTGCCCAAACACCACTGCACTGCCCTAAACCCTGAAACACCACCCCCTGCATGACCACTACACTGCCCAAACACCACTGCACTGCCCTAAACCCTGAAACACCACCCCCGGCTCGACCCCCTACACTGCCCGAACACCGCTGCTCTGCCCTAAACCCTGAAACACCACCCCCTGCACGACCCCCTACACTGCCTGAACACCACTGCTCTGCCCTAAACCCTGAAACACCAGCCCCAGCATGGCCCCCTACACTGCCCGAACACCAATGCACTGCCGTAAACCCTGAAACACTAGCACCAGCTTGACCCCCTACACTGCCCGAACACCACTGCTCTGCCCTAAACTCTGAAACATCACCCCCAGCAAGACCCCCTACACTGCCCGAACACCACTGCCCTAAACCCTGAAACACCACCCCCAGCATGACCCCCTACACTGTCCGAACACCACTGCACTGCCTTAAACCCTGAAACACCACCCCCTGCATGGCCCCCTACACTGCCCAAACACCACTGCACTGCCCTAAACCCTGAAACACCACCCCCAGCACGACCCCCTACACTGCCTGAACACCACTGCTCTGCCCTAAACCCTGAAACACCACCCTCCGCACGACCCCCTACACTGCCCAATTACTGCTGCACTGCCCCAAACCCTGAAACACAACCCCCTGCACAACCCCTACACTGCCCAAACACCACTGCACGGCCCTAAACCCTGAAACACCACCCCCAGCATGACCTCCTACACTGCCTGAACACCACTGCTCTGCCCTAAACCCTGAAACATCAGCGCCAGCTTGACCCCCTACACTGCCCGAACACCACTGCACTGCCCTAAACCCTGAAACACCACCCACAGCACGTCCCCCTACACTGCCCGAATACCACTGCTCTGCCCTAAACCCTGAAACACTAGCACCAGCACGACCCCCTACACTGCCCGAACACCACTGCTCTGCCCTAAACCCTGAAACATCACCCCCAGCAGGTCCCCAATTAACGGCCCAAACACCACTGCACTCCCCTAAACCCTGAAACACCAGCCCCATCACGACCCCCTACACTGCCCGAACACCACTACACTGCCCTAAACCCTGAAACACCACCCCCAGCATGACTCCTTACACTGCACAAACACCACTGCTCTGCCCTAAACCCTGAAACACCACCCCCAGCTCGACCCCCTACACTGCCGGAACACCACTGCACTGCCCTAAACCCTGAAACACCACCCACAGCATGTCCCCCTACACTGCCCGAATACCACTGCTCTGCCCTAAACCCTGAAACACTAGCACCAGCACAACCCCCTACACTGCCCGAACACCACTGCTCTGCCCTAAACCCTGAAACATCACCCCCAGCAGGACTCCATAAACTGCCCGAACACCACTGCTCTGCCCTAAACCCTGAAACATCACCCCCAGCAGGACCCCATAAACTGCCCGAACACCACTGCACTGCCCTAAACACTGAAACACGAACCCCAGCAAGACCCCCTACTCTGCCCAAACTCCACTGCCCTAAACCCTGAAACACCACCCCCAGCTAGACCCCTTACACTGCACGAACACCACTGCACCGCCCTAAACCCTGAAACACCACCCCCTGCAAGACCCCCTACACCGCCCGAACACCACTGCCCTAAACCCTGAAAAACCACCACCAGCATGACCCCCTTCAGTGCCCGAACACCACTGCACTGCCCTAAACCCTGAAACACCACCATCCGCACGACCCCCTACACTGCCCGATTACTACTGCACTGTCCTAAACCCTGAAACACCACCCCCAGCATGACCTCCTACACTGCCTGAACACCACTGCACTGCCCTAAACCCTGAAACACCACCCCCAGCACGACCCCCTACACTGCCCGAAAACCACTGCACTGCCCTAAACCCTGAAACACCACCCCCAGAAAGACCCCCTACACTGCCCGAACACCACTGCCCTAAACCCTGAAACACCACCCCCAGCATGACCCCCTACAGTGCCCGACCACCACTGCACTGCCCAAAACTCTGAAATACCACCCTCTGCACAACCCCCTACACTGCCCGAACACCACTGCACTGCCCTAAACCCTGAAACACGACCCCCTGCATGACCCCTACACTGCCCAAACACCACTGCACTGCCCTAAACCCTGAAACACCACTCCCAGCACGACCCCCTACACTGCCCGAATACCACTGCTCTGCCCTAAACCCTGAAACACCTGCCCCAGCATGACACCCTACACTGCCCAAATACCACTGCACTGCCCTAAACCCTGAAACACCACCCACAGCACGTCCCCTACACTGCCCGAATACCACTGCTCTGCCCTAAACCCTGAAACACTAGCACCAGCACGACCCCCTACACTGCCCGAACACCACTGCTCTGCCCTAAACCCTGAAACATCACCCCCAGCAGGTCCCCAATTAACGGCCCAAACACCACTGTACTCCCCTAAACCCTGAAACACCAGCCCCATCACGACCCCCTACACTGCCCGAACACCACTGCACTGCCCTAAACCATGAAACACTACCCTCTGCATGCCCCCTACACTGCCCGAACACTACTGCACTGCCCTAAACCCTCAAACACAACCCCCTGCACAACCCCTACACTGCCCAAACACCACTGCACTGCCCTAAACACTGAAACACGAACCCCAGCAAGACCCCCTACTCTGCCCAAACTCCACTGCCCTAAACCCTGAAACACCACCCCCAGCTAGACCCCTTACACTGCACGAACACCACTGCACCGCCCTAAACCCTGAAACACCACCCCCAGCAAGACCCCCTACACCGCCCGAACACCACTGCCCTAAACCCTGAAAAACCACCACCAGCATGACCCCCTTCAGTGCCCGAACACCACTGCACTGCCCTAAACCCTGCAACACCACCATCCGCACGACCCCCTACACTGCCCGATTACTACTGCACTGTCCTAAACCCTGAAACACCACCCCCAGCATGACCTCCTACACTGCCTGAACACCACTGCACTGCCCTAAACCCTGAAACACCACCCCCAGCACGACCCCCTACACTGCCTGAAAACCACTGCACTGCCCTAAACCCTGAAACACCACCCCCAGAAAGACCCCCTACACTGCCCGAACATCACTGCCCTAAACCCTGAAACACCACCCCCAGCATGACCCCCTACAGTGCCCGACCACCACTGCACTGCCCAAAACCCTGAAACACCACCCCCAGCTCGACCCCCTACACTTCCCGAACACCACTGCACTGCCCTAAACCCTAAAAAACACCTGCCCCAGCATGACCCCTCACACTACCCGAACACCATTGCACTTCCCTAAACCCTGAAACACCACCCCCAGCACGACCCTCTACACTGCCCGAACACCACTGCACTGCCCTAAACCCTGAAACACCACCCCCAGCTAGACCCCTACAGTGCCCTAACACCACTGCCATAAACCCTGAAACACCACCCCCAGCATGCCCCCTACAGTGCCCAAACACCACTGCACTGCCCTAAACCCTGAAACACCACCCCCTGCATGACCACTACACTGCCCAAACACCACTGCACTGCCCTAAACCCTGAAACACCACCCCCGGCACGACCCCCTACACTGCCCGAACACCACTGCTCTGCCCTAAATCCTGAAACACCACCCCCAGCACGACCCTCTACACTGCCCGAACACCACTGCACTGCCCTAAACCCTGAAACACCACCCCCAGCAAGACCCCTACAGTGCCCTAACACCACTGCCATAAACCCTGAAACACCACCCCCTGCATGACCACTACACTGCCCAAACACCACTGCACTGCCCTAAACCCTGAAACACCACCCCCGGCATGACCCCCTACACTGCCCGAACACCACTGCTCTGCCCTAAACCCTGAAACACCACCCCCTGCACGACCCCCTACACTGCCTGAACACCACTGCTCTGCCCTAAACCCTGAAACACCAGCCCCAGCATGGCCCCCTACACTGCCCGAACACCAATGCACTGCCCTAAACCCTGAAACACCACCCACAGCATGTCCCCCTACACTGCCCGAATACCACTGCTCTGCCCTAAACCCTGAAACACTAGCACCAGCACAACCCCCTACACTGCCCGAACACCACTGCTCTGCCCTAAACCCTGAAACATCACCCCCAGCAGGACTCCATAAACTGCCCGAACACCACTGCTCTGCCCTAAACCCTGAAACATCACCCCCAGCAGGACCCCATAAACTGCCCGAACACCACTGCACTGCCCTAAACACTGAAACACGAACCCCAGCAAGACCCCCTACTCTGCCCAAACTCCACTGCCCTAAACCCTGAAACACCACCCCCAGCTAGACCCCTTACACTGCACGAACACCACTGCACCGCCCTAAACCCTGAAACACCACCCCCTGCAAGACCCCCTACACCGCCCGAACACCACTGCCCTAAACCCTGAAAAACCACCACCAGCATGACCCCCTTCAGTGCCCGAACACCACTGCACTGCCCTAAACCCTGAAACACCACCATCCGCACGACCCCCTACACTGCCCGATTACTACTGCACTGTCCTAAACCCTGAAACACCACCCCCAGCATGACCTCCTACACTGCCTGAACACCACTGCACTGCCCTAAACCCTGAAACACCACCCCCAGCACGACCCCCTACACTGCCCGAAAACCACTGCACTGCCCTAAACCCTGAAACACCACCCCCAGAAAGACCCCCTACACTGCCCGAACACCACTGCCCTAAACCCTGAAACACCACCCCCAGCATGACCCCCTACAGTGCCCGACCACCACTGCACTGCCCAAAACTCTGAAATACCACCCTCTGCACAACCCCCTACACTGCCCGAACACCACTGCACTGCCCTAAACCCTGAAACACGACCCCCTGCATGACCCCTACACTGCCCAAACACCACTGCACTGCCCTAAACCCTGAAACACCACTCCCAGCACGACCCCCTACACTGCCCGAATACCACTGCTCTGCCCTAAACCCTGAAACACCTGCCCCAGCATGACACCCTACACTGCCCAAATACCACTGCACTGCCCTAAACCCTGAAACACCACCCACAGCACGTCCCCTACACTGCCCGAATACCACTGCTCTGCCCTAAACCCTGAAACACTAGCACCAGCACGACCCCCTACACTGCCCGAACACCACTGCTCTGCCCTAAACCCTGAAACATCACCCCCAGCAGGTCCCCAATTAACGGCCCAAACACCACTGTACTCCCCTAAACCCTGAAACACCAGCCCCATCACGACCCCCTACACTGCCCGAACACCACTGCACTGCCCTAAACCATGAAACACTACCCTCTGCATGCCCCCTACACTGCCCGAACACTACTGCACTGCCCTAAACCCTCAAACACAACCCCCTGCACAACCCCTACACTGCCCAAACACCACTGCACTGCCCTAAACACTGAAACACGAACCCCAGCAAGACCCCCTACTCTGCCCAAACTCCACTGCCCTAAACCCTGAAACACCACCCCCAGCTAGACCCCTTACACTGCACGAACACCACTGCACCGCCCTAAACCCTGAAACACCACCCCCAGCAAGACCCCCTACACCGCCCGAACACCACTGCCCTAAACCCTGAAAAACCACCACCAGCATGACCCCCTTCAGTGCCCGAACACCACTGCACTGCCCTAAACCCTGCAACACCACCATCCGCACGACCCCCTACACTGCCCGATTACTACTGCACTGTCCTAAACCCTGAAACACCACCCCCAGCATGACCTCCTACACTGCCTGAACACCACTGCACTGCCCTAAACCCTGAAACACCACCCCCAGCACGACCCCCTACACTGCCTGAAAACCACTGCACTGCCCTAAACCCTGAAACACCACCCCCAGAAAGACCCCCTACACTGCCCGAACATCACTGCCCTAAACCCTGAAACACCACCCCCAGCATGACCCCCTACAGTGCCCGACCACCACTGCACTGCCCAAAACCCTGAAACACCACCCCCAGCTCGACCCCCTACACTTCCCGAACACCACTGCACTGCCCTAAACCCTAAAAAACACCTGCCCCAGCATGACCCCTCACACTACCCGAACACCATTGCACTTCCCTAAACCCTGAAACACCACCCCCAGCACGACCCTCTACACTGCCCGAACACCACTGCACTGCCCTAAACCCTGAAACACCACCCCCAGCTAGACCCCTACAGTGCCCTAACACCACTGCCATAAACCCTGAAACACCACCCCCAGCATGCCCCCTACAGTGCCCAAACACCACTGCACTGCCCTAAACCCTGAAACACCACCCCCTGCATGACCACTACACTGCCCAAACACCACTGCACTGCCCTAAACCCTGAAACACCACCCCCGGCACGACCCCCTACACTGCCCGAACACCACTGCTCTGCCCTAAATCCTGAAACACCACCCCCAGCACGACCCTCTACACTGCCCGAACACCACTGCACTGCCCTAAACCCTGAAACACCACCCCCAGCAAGACCCCTACAGTGCCCTAACACCACTGCCATAAACCCTGAAACACCACCCCCTGCATGACCACTACACTGCCCAAACACCACTGCACTGCCCTAAACCCTGAAACACCACCCCCGGCATGACCCCCTACACTGCCCGAACACCACTGCTCTGCCCTAAACCCTGAAACACCACCCCCTGCACGACCCCCTACACTGCCTGAACACCACTGCTCTGCCCTAAACCCTGAAACACCAGCCCCAGCATGGCCCCCTACACTGCCCGAACACCAATGCACTGCCGTAAACCCTGAAACACTAGCACCAGCTTGACCCCCTACACTGCCCGAACACCACTGCTCTGCCCTAAACTCTGAAACATCACCCCCAGCAAGACCCCCTACACTGCCCGAACACCACTGCCCTAAACCCTGAAACGCCACCCCCAGCATGACCCCCTACACTGTCCGAACACCACTGCACTGCCTTAAACCCTGAAACACCACCCCCTGCACGGCCCCCTACACTGCCCAAACACCACTGCACTGCCCTAAACCCTGAAACACCACCCCCAGCATGACCCCCTACACTGCCTGAACACCACTGCTCTGCCCTAAACCCTGAAACACCACCCTCCGCACGACCCCCTACACTGCCCAATCACTACTGCACTGCCCCAAACCCTGAAATACAACCCCCTGCACAACCCCTACACTGCCCAAACACCACTGCACGGCCCTAAACCCTGAAACACCACCCCCAGCATGACCTCCTACACTGCCCGAACACCACTGCTCTGCCCTAAACCCTGAAACATCAGCGCCATCTTGACCCCCTACACTGCCCGAACACCACTGCACTGCCCTAAACCCTGAAACACCACCCACAGCACGTCCCCCTACACTGCCCGAATACCACTGCTCTGCCCTAAACCCTGAAACACTAGCACCAGCACGACCCCCTACACTGCCCGAACACCACTGCTCTGCCCTAAACCCTGAAACATCACCCCCCAGCAGGTCCCCAATTAACGGCCCAAACACCACTGCACTCCCCTAAACCCTGAAACACCAGCCCCATCACGACCCCCTACACTGCCCGAACACCACTACACTGCCCTAAACCCTGAAACACCACCCCCAGCATGACTCCTTACACTGCACAAACACCACTGCTCTGCCCTAAGCCCTGAAACACCACCCCCAGCTCGACCCCCTACACTGCCGGAACACCACTGCACTGCCCTAAACCCTGAAACACCACCCACAGCTTGTCCCCCTACACTGCCCGAATACCACTGCTCTGCCCTAAACCCTAAAACACTAGCACCAGCACAACCCCCTACACTGCCCGAACACCACTGCTCTGCCCTAAACCCTGAAACATCACCCCCAGCAGGACTCCATAAACTGCCCGAACACCACAGCTCTGCCCTAAACCCTGAAACATCACCCCCAGCAGGACTCCATAAACTGCCCGAACACCACAGCTCTGCCCTAAACTCTGAAACATCACCCCCAGCAAGACCCCCTACTCTGCCCAAACTCCACTGCCCCAAACCCTGAAACACCACCCCCAGCTAGACCCCTTACACTGCACGAACACCACTGCACCGCCCTAAACCCTGAAACACCACCCCCAGCAAGACCCCCTACACCGCCCGAACACCACTGCCCTAAACCCTGAAAAACCACCACCAGCATGACCCCCTTCAGTGCCCGAACACCACTGCACTGCCCTAAACCCTGCAACACCACCATCCGCACGACCCCCTACACTGCCCGATTACTACTGCACTGTCCTAAACCCTGAAACACCACCCCCAGCATGACCTCCTACACTGCCTGAACACCACTGCACTGCCCTAAACCCTGAAACACCACCCCCAGCACGACCCCCTACACTGCCCGAAAACCACTGCACTGCCCTAAACCCTGAAACACCACCCCCAGAAAGACCCCCTACACTTCCCGAACACCACTGCCCTATACCCTGAAACACCACCCCCAGCATGACCCCCTACAGTGCCCGACCACCACTGCACTGCCCAAAACTCTGAAATACCACCCTCTGCACAACCCCCTACACTGCCCGAACACCACTGCACTGCCCTAAACCCTGAAACACGACCCCCTGCATGACCCCTACACTGCCCAAATACCACTGCACTTCCCTAAACCCTGAAACACCACTCCCAGCACGACCCCCTACACTGCCCGAATACCACTGCTCTGCCCTAAACCCTGAAACACCTGCCCCAGCATGACCCCCTACACTGCCCAAATACCACTGCACTGCCCTAAACCCTGAAACACCACCCCAGCACATCCCCCTACACTGCCCGAACACCACTGCTCTGCCCTAAACCCTAAAGCATCAGCCCCAGTATGACTCCCTTCACTTCCCGAACACCACTGCACTGCCCTAAACCCTAAAAAACACCTGCCCCAGCATGACCCCTCACACTACCCGAACACCATTGCACTTCCCTAAACCCTGAAACACCACCCCCAGCACGACCCTCTACACTGCCCGAACACCACTGCACTGCCCTAAACCCTGAAACACCACCCCCAGCTAGATCCCTACAGTGCCCTAACACCACTGCCATAAACCCTGAAACACCACCCCCAGCATGCCCCCTACAGTGCCCAAACACCACTGCACTGCCCTAAACCCTGAAACACCACCCCCTGCATGACCACTACACTGCCCAAACACCACTGCACTGCCCTAAACCCTGAAACACCACCCCCAGCACGACCCCCTACACTGCCCGAACACCACTGCTCTGCCCTAAACCCTGAAACACCACCCCCTGCACGACCCCCTACACTGCCTGAACACCACTGCTCTGCCCTAAACCCTGAAACACCAGCCCCAGCATGGCCCCCTACACTGCCCGAACACCAATGCACTGCCGTAAACCCTGAAACACTAGCACCAGCTTGACCCCCTACACTGCCCGAACACCACTGCTCTGCCCTAAACTCTGAAACATCACCCCCAGCAAGACCCCCTACACTGCCCGAACACCACTGCCCTAAACCCTGAAACGCCACCCCCAGCATGACCCCCTACACTGTCCGAACACCACTGCACTGCCTTAAACCCTGAAACACCACCCCCTGCACGGCCCCCTACACTGCCCAAACACCACTGCACTGCCCTAAACCCAGAAACTCCACCCCCAGCATGGCCCCCTACACTGCCCGAACATCAATGCTCTGCCCTAAACCCTAAAACACTACCCCATACACCACCCTACACTGCCCGAACACCACTGCTCTGCCCTAAACCCTAAAACACCAGCCCCAGCACGATCCCCTACACTGCCCGAACACCACTGCTCTGCCCTAAACCCTAAAACACCAGCTCCAGCACGACCACCATCACTGCCCGAACACCACTGCACTGCCCTAAACCCAAAAAACCAGCCCCAGCACGACCCCCTACAGTGCCCGAACACCACTGCACTGCCCAAAACTCTGAAATACCACCCTCTGCACCACCCCCTACACTGCCCGAACACCACTGCACTGCCCTAAACCCTGAAACACGACCCCCTGCATGACCCCTACACTGCCCAAACACCACTGCACTGCCCTAAACCCTGAAACACCACTCCCAGCACGACCCCCTACACTGCCCGAATACCACTGCTCTGCCCTAAACCCTGAAACACCTGCCCCAGCATGACCCCCTACACTGCCCAAATACCACTGCACTGCCCTAAACCCTGAAACACCACCCCAGCACGTCCCCCTACACTGCCCGAACACCACTGCTCTGCCCTAAACCCTAAAGCATCGGCCCCAGTACGACTCCCTTCACTTCCCGAACACCACTGCACTGCCCTAAATCCTAAAACACCTGCCCCAGCATGACCCCTCACACTACCCGAACACCATTGCACTTCCATAAACCCTGAAACACCACCCCCAGCACGACCCTCTACACTGCCCGAACACCACTGCACTGCCCTAAACCCTTAAACACCACCCCCAGCAAGACCCCGTACAAAGCACTATCACCACTGCACTGCCCTAAACCCTAAAACACTACCCTAGCATGATCTCCTACACTGCACGAACACCACTGCACTGCCCTAAACCCTGAAACACTACCCCAGCACGACTCTCTACACTGCCCGAACACCACTGCTCTGCCCTAAACCCTAAAGCATCAGCCCCAGTACGACTCCCTGCACTTCCCGAACACCACTGCTCTGCCCTAAACCCTAAAACACCTGCCCCAGCATGATCCCTCACACTACCCGAACACCATTGCACTGCCCTAAACCCTGAAACACCACCCCCCTGCACGACCCCCTACACTGCCCGAATACCACTGCACTGCCCTAAACCCTGAAATACCACCCCCAGCAAGACCCCCTACACTGCCCGAACACCACTGCACTGCCCTAAACCCTTAAACACCAACCCCAGCAAGACCCCGTACACTGCACTATCACCACTGCACTGCCCTAAACTCTAAAACACTACCCTAGCATGATCTCCTACAATGCACGAACACCACTGCACTGCCCTAAACCCTGAAACACTACCCCAGCACGACTCCCTACACTGCCCGAACACCACTGTACTGCCCTAAACCCTGAAACACTACCCATAGCAAGACCCCGTATACTGCACGATCACCACTGCACTGCCCTAAACCCTGAAACACCAGCCCCAGCACGACCCCCTAAACTGCCCGAACACCACTGCACTGCACTAAACCCTGAAACGCCAGCCAGCACAACCCCCTACACTGTCTGCACACCACTGCACTGCCCCAAACCCTGAAACACCAGCCCCAGCATGACCCCCTACACAGCCTGAACACCACTGCACTGCCCTAAACCCTGGAACACCAGCCACAGCACGACCCCCTACACTGCCCGAACACCACTGCACTGCCCTAAACCCTGAAACACCAGCCCCAGGACGACTCCCTACTATGCCCAAACACCACTGCACTGCCGAAAACCCTGAAACACCAGCCCCAGCACGACCCCCTACAATGCACAAACACAACTGCACTGCCCTAAACCCTGAAACTCTACCCCCAGCACGACCCCCTACATTGCCGGGACACCACTGCTCTGCCCTAAATCCTAAAACTCCAGCCCCAGCATGACCCCTACACTGCCCGAACACCACTGCTCTGCCCTATACCTTGAAACACCACCCCAGCACGACCCCCTGCACTGCTAAAACACTACTGCACTGCCCTAAACCCTGAAACACCAGCCGCAGCACGACCCCCTACTCTGCCCTGAACACCACTGCACTGCTGAAAATCCTGAAACACCAGCCCCAGCACGACCCCCTACACTGCACAAACACAGCTGCACAGCCCTAAACCCTGAAACTCTACCCACAGCACAACCCCCTACACTGTCCGAACACCACTGCTCTGCCCTAAATCCTAAAATTCCAGCCCCAGCACGACCCCTACACTGCCCGAACACCACTGCTCTGCCCTAAACCTTGAAACACCAGCCCCAGCACGACCCCCTGCACTGCCCGAACACCACTGCACTGCCCTAAACCCTGAAACACCAGCCCAAGCACGACCTCTACACTGCCCGTACACCACTGCACTGCCCTATACCTTGAAACACCACCCCAGCACGACCCCCTGCACTGCCCGAACACCACTGCACTGCCCTAAACCGTGAAACACCAGCCCAAGCACGACCCCCTACACTGCCTCTACACCACTGCACTGCCCTAAACCCTGAAACACCACCCCCAGCACGACCCCCTACACTGCCCAAACACCACTGCTCTGCCCTAAACCCTGAAACATCAGTCCCAGCACGACCCCCTACACTGCCCGAACACCACTGCACTACCCTTAACCCTGAAACACCAGCCCCTGCATGACCCCGTACACTGCTCGAACACCACTGCACTGCCCTAAACCCTGAAACACCAGTCCCAGCACGACCCACTACACTGCCCGAACACAACTGCACTGCCCTAAATCCTGAAACACCACCCTCTGCATGACCCCCTACACTGCCCGAACACCACTGCACTGCCCTAAACCCTGAAACACCTTCCCCTGCATGACCCTCTACACTGCCCAAACACCACTGCACTGCCCTAAACCATGAAACACCACCCCCTGCACGACCCCCTATACTGCCCGAACACAACTGCACTGCCCTAAACCCTGAAACACCACCCCCTGCACGACCCCCTTCACTGCCCGAACACCACTGCACTGCCCTAAACCCTGAAACAACACCCCTGCATGACCCCTTACACTGCCCGAACACCACTGCACTGCCCTAAACTTTGAAAGACCACACCCAGCATGACACCCCACACTGCCCGAACACCACTGCACTGCCCTGAACCCTGAAACACCACCCCCTGCATGACCCCCTACACTGTCCGAACACCACTGCTCTGCCCTAAACCCTGAAACATCACCCCCAGCAGGACCCCCTAAACTGCCCGAACACCACTGCACTGCCCTAAACCCTGAAACACCAGCCCCAGCACATCCCCCTACACTGCCCGAACACCACTGCAATGCCTTAAACACTGAAACACCACCCCCAGCAAGACCCCCTACACTGCCCCAACACCACTGCACTGCCCTAAACCTTGAAACACCACCGCCAGCAATACCCCCTACACTGCCCGAACACCACTGCACTGCCCTAAACCCTGAAACACTACCCCCAGCAAGACCCCCTACACTGCCCGAACACCACTGCACTGCCCTAAACCCTGGAACACCACCCCCAGCACGACTCCCTTCACTTCCCGAACACCACTGCACTGCCCTAAACCCTAAAACACCTGCCCCAGCATGACCCCTCACACTACCCGAACACCATTGCACTTCCATAAACCCTGAAACACCACCCCCAGCACGACCCTCTACACTGCCCGAACACCACTGCACTGCCCTAAACCCTTAAACACCACCCCCAGCAAGACCCCGTACAAAGCACTATCACCACTGCACTGCCCTAAACCCTAAAACACTACCCTAGCATGATCTCCTACACTGCACGAACACCACTGCACTGCCCTAAACCCTGAAACACTACCCCAGCACGACTCTCTACACTGCCCGAACACCACTGCTCTGCCCTAAACCCTAAAGCATCAGCCCCAGTACGACTCCCTGCACTTCCCGAACACCACTGCTCTGCCCTAAACCCTAAAACACCTGCCCCAGCATGATCCCTCACACTACCCGAACACCATTGCACTGCCCTAAACCCTGAAACACCACCCCCCTGCACGACCCCCTACACTGCCCGAATACCACTGCACTGCCCTAAACCCTGAAATACCACCCCCAGCAAGACCCCCTACACTGCCCGAACACCACTGCACTGCCCTAAACCCTTAAACACCAACCCCAGCAAGACCCCGTACACTGCACTATCACCACTGCACTGCCCTAAACTCTAAAACACTACCCTAGCATGATCTCCTACAATGCACGAACACCACTGCACTGCCCTAAACCCTGAAACACTACCCCAGCACGACTCCCTACACTGCCCGAACACCACTGTACTGCCCTAAACCCTGAAACACTACCCATAGCAAGACCCCGTATACTGCACGATCACCACTGCACTGCCCTAAACCCTGAAACACCAGCCCCAGCACGACCCCCTACACTGCCCGAACACCACTGCACTGCACTAAACCCTGAAACGCCAGCCAGCACAACCCCCTACACTGTCTGCACACCACTGCACTGCCCCAAACCCTGAAACACCAGCCCCAGCATGACCCCCTACACAGCCTGAACACCACTGCACTGCCCTAAACCCTGGAACACCAGCCACAGCACGACCCCCTACACTGCCCGAACACCACTGCACTGCCCTAAACCCTGAAACACCAGCCCCAGGACGACTCCCTACTATGCCCAAACACCACTGCACTGCCGAAAACCCTGAAACACCAGCCCCAGCACGACCCCCTACAATGCACAAACACAACTGCACTGCCCTAAACCCTGAAACTCTACCCCCAGCACGACCCCCTACATTGCCGGGACACCACTGCTCTGCCCTAAATCCTAAAACTCCAGCCCCAGCATGACCCCTACACTGCCCGAACACCACTGCTCTGCCCTATACCTTGAAACACCACCCCAGCACGACCCCCTGCACTGCTAAAACACTACTGCACTGCCCTAAACCCTGAAACACCAGCCGCAGCACGACCCCCTACTCTGCCCTGAACACCACTGCACTGCTGAAAATCCTGAAACACCAGCCCCAGCACGACCCCCTACACTGCACAAACACAGCTGCACAGCCCTAAACCCTGAAACTCTACCCACAGCACAACCCCCTACACTGTCCGAACACCACTGCTCTGCCCTAAATCCTAAAATTCCAGCCCCAGCACGACCCCTACACTGCCCGAACACCACTGCTCTGCCCTAAACCTTGAAACACCAGCCCCAGCACGACCCCCTGCACTGCCCGAACACCACTGCACTGCCCTAAACCCTGAAACACCAGCCCAAGCACGACCTCTACACTGCCCGTACACCACTGCACTGCCCTATACCTTGAAACACCACCCCAGCACGACCCCCTGCACTGCCCGAACACCACTGCACTGCCCTAAACCGTGAAACACCAGCCCAAGCACGACCCCCTACACTGCCTCTACACCACTGCACTGCCCTAAACCCTGAAACACCACCCCCAGCACGACCCCCTACACTGCCCAAACACCACTGCTCTGCCCTAAACCCTGAAACATCAGTCCCAGCACGACCCCCTACACTGCCCGAACACCACTGCACTACCCTTAACCCTGAAACACCAGCCCCTGCATGACCCCGTACACTGCTCGAACACCACTGCACTGCCCTAAACCCTGAAACACCAGTCCCAGCACGACCCACTACACTGCCCGAACACAACTGCACTGCCCTAAATCCTGAAACACCACCCTCTGCATGACCCCCTACACTGCCCGAACACCACTGCACTGCCCTAAACCCTGAAACACCTTCCCCTGCATGACCCTCTACACTGCCCAAACACCACTGCACTGCCCTAAACCATGAAACACCACCCCCTGCACGACCCCCTATACTGCCCGAACACAACTGCACTGCCCTAAACCCTGAAACACCACCCCCTGCACGACCCCCTTCACTGCCCGAACACCACTGCACTGCCCTAAACCCTGAAACAACACCCCTGCATGACCCCTTACACTGCCCGAACACCACTGCACTGCCCTAAACTTTGAAAGACCACACCCAGCATGACACCCCACACTGCCCGAACACCACTGCACTGCCCTGAACCCTGAAACACCACCCCCTGCATGACCCCCTACACTGTCCGAACACCACTGCTCTGCCCTAAACCCTGAAACATCACCCCCAGCAGGACCCCCTAAACTGCCCGAACACCACTGCACTGCCCTAAACCCTGAAACACCAGCCCCAGCACATCCCCCTACACTGCCCGAACACCACTGCAATGCCTTAAACACTGAAACACCACCCCCAGCAAGACCCCCTACACTGCCCCAACACCACTGCACTGCCCTAAACCTTGAAACACCACCGCCAGCAATACCCCCTACACTGCCCGAACACCACTGCACTGCCCTAAACCCTGAAACACTACCCCCAGCAAGACCCCCTACACTGCCCGAACACCACTGCACTGCCCTAAACCCTGGAACACCACCCCCAGCACGACCCCATTCACTGCCCGAACACCACTGCTCTGCCCAAAACCCTGAAACACCACCCACAGCACGACACCCTACACTGCCCGAACACAACTGCACTGCCCTAAACCCTGAAACACCAGCCCCAGCACAACCCCCTACACTGCCCGAACACCACTGCACTGCACTAAACCCTGAAATGCCAGCCAGCACAACCCCCGACACTGTCTGAATACCACTGCACTGCCCTAAACCCTGAAACACCAGCTGCCCCAGCACGACCCCCTACACTGCCCGAACACCACTGCACTGCCCTAAACCCTGAAAAGCCAGCCCCGGCATGACCCCCTATAATGCCCGAACACCACTGCACTGCCCTAAACCCTGAAACAACAGCCCCAGCACGACCCCTATACTGCCCGAACACCACTGCACTGCCCTAAACCCTGAAACGCCAGCCCCGGCATGACCCCCTACACTGCCCGAACACCACTGTACTGCCCTAAACCCTGAAACACCACCTCCAGCAAGACCCCCTACACTGCCCGAACACCACTGCAGTGCCCTAAACCCTGAAACACCACCTTCTGCATGACCCCTACTCTGCCTGAACACCACTGCACTGCCCTAAACCCTGAAACACCACCCCCTACACGACCCCTACGCTGCCCAAACACCACTGCTCTGCCCTAAACCCTGAAACACCACCCCCAGCACGACCCCCTACACTGCCCAAACACCACTGCTCTGCCCTAAACCCTGAAACACCAGCCCCAGCACGTCCCCCTATACTGCCCGAACACCACTGCTCTACCCTAAACCCTGAAACTCTAGCACCAGCACAACCCCCTACACTGCCCGAACACCAACTGCTCTGCCCTAAACCTAGGAAAATCTCCCCCAGCAGGACCCCTAAACAGCCCGAACACCACTGCACTGCCCTAAACCCTGAAACACCAGCCCCAGCACGACACCCTACACTGCCGGAACACCACTGCACTGCCCTAGACCCTGAAACGCCACCCCCAGCACGACCCCCTACACTGCCCGAACACCACTGCACTGCCCTAAACCCTGAAACACCACCCCCTGCACAACCCCCTACACTGCCCGAACACCTCTGAACTGCCCTAAACCCGGAAACTCCACCCCCAGCACTACCCCTACACTGCCCGAACACCAATGCTCTGCCCTAAACCCTAAAACACCAGCCCCAGCACGACCCCCTACACTGCCCGAACACCACTGCTCTGCCCTAAACCCTAAAACACCTGCCCCAGCACGAACCCCTACACTGCCTGAACGCCACTGCACTGCCCTAAACCCCAAAACACCAGCCCCAGCACGACCCCCTACTATGCCCAAACACCACTGCACTGCCGAAAACCCTGAAACACCACCCCCTGCACGACCCCTACACTGCCTGAACACCACTGCTCTGCCCTAAACCCTGAAACACCAGCCCCAGCATGGGCCCCTACACTGCCCGAACACCAATGCACTGCCGTAAACCCTGAAACACTAGCACCAGCACGACCCCCTACACTGCCCGAACACCACTCCTCTGCCCTAAACCCTGAAACATCACCCCCAGCAAGACCCCCTACACTGCCCGAACACCACTGCCCTAAACCCTGAAACGCCACCCCCAGCATGACCCCCTACACTGTCCGAACACCACTGCACTGCCTTAAACCCTGAAACACCACCCCCTGCACAGCCCCCTACACTGCCCAAACACCACTGCACTGCCCTAAACCCAGAAACTCCACCCCAGCATGGCCCCCTACACTGCCCGAACACCAATGCTCTGCTCTAAACCCTAAAACACTACCCCATACACCACCCTACACTGCCCGAACACCACTGCTCTGCCCTAAACCCTAAAACACCAGCCCCAGCACGATCCCCTACACTGCCCGAACACCACTGCTCTGCCCTAAACCCTAAAACACCAGCTCCAGCACGACCACCTTCACTGCCCTAACACCACTGCACTGCCCTAAACCAAAAAAAACAGCCCCAGCACGACCCCCTACACTGCCCGAAAACCACTGCACTTCCCTAAACCCTGAAACACCACCCCCAGAAAGACCCCCTACACTGCCCGAACACCACTGCCCTAAACCCTGAAACACCACCCCCAGCATGACCCCCTACAGTGCCCGACCACCACTGCACTGCCCAAAACTCTGAAATACCACCCTCTGCACAACCCCCTACACTGCCCGAACACCACTGCACTGCCCTAAACCCTGAAACACGACCCCCTGCATGACCCCTACACTGCCCAAACACCACTGCACTGCTCTAAACCCTGAAACACCACTCCCAGCACGACACCCTACACTGCCCGAATACCACTGCTCTGCCCTAAAGCCTGAAACACCTGCCCCAGCATGACCCCCTACACTGCCCAAATACCACTGCACTGCCCTAAACCCTGAAACACCACCCCAGCACGTCCCCCTACACTGCCCGAACACCACTGCTCTGCCCTAAACCCTAAAGCATCAGCCCCAGTATGACTCCCTTCACTTCCCGAACACCACTGCACTGCCCTAAACCCTAAAACACCTGCCCCAGCATGACCCCTCACACTACCCGAACACCATTGCACTTCCCTAAACCCTGAAACACCACCCCCAGCACGACCCTCTACACTGCCCGAACAGCACTGCACTGCCCTAAACCCTGAAACACCACCCCCAGCAAGACCCCTACAGTGCCCGAACACCACTGTCATAATCCCTGAAACACCACCCCCAGCATGCCCCCTACAGTGCCCAAACACCACTGCACTGCCCTAAACCCTGAAACACCACCCCCTGCATGACCACTACACTGCCCAAACACAACTGCACTGCCCTAAACCCTGAAACACCACCCCCGGCACGACCCCCTACACTGCCCGAACACCACTGCTCTGCCCTAAACCCTGAAACACCACCCCCTGCACGACCCCCTACACTGCCTGAACACCACTGCTCTGCCCTAAACCCTGAAACACCAGCCCCAGCATGGCCCCCTACACTGCCCGAACACCAATGCACTGCCGTAAACCCTGAAACACTAGCACCAGCTGACCCCCTACACTGCCCGAACACCACTGCTCTGCCCTAAACTCTGAAACATCACCCCCAGCAAGACCCCATACACTGCCCGAACACCACTGCCCTAAACCCTGAAACGCCACCCCCAGCATGACCCCTACACTGTCCGAACACCACTGCACTGCCTTAAACCCTGAAACACCACCCCCTGCACGCCCCCTACACTGCCCAAACACCACTGCACTGCCCTAAACCCAGAAACTCCACCCCCAGCATGGCCCTCTACACTGCCCGAACATCAATGCTCTGCCCTAAACCCTAAAACACTACCCCATACACCACCCTACACTGCCCGAACACCACTGCTCTGCCCTAAACCCTAAAACACCAGCCCCAGCACGATCCCCTACACTGCCCGAACACCACTGCTCTGCCCTAAACCCTAAAACACCAGCTCCAGCACGACCACCTTCACTGCCCGAACACCACTGCACTGCCCTAAACCTAAAAAACCAGCCCCAGCACGACCCCCTACACTGCCCGAAAAACACTGCACTGCCCTAAACCCTGAAACACCACCCCCAGAAAGACCCCCTACACTGCCCGAACACCACTGCCCTAAACACTGAAACACCACCCCCAGCATGACCCCCTACAGTGCCCGAACACCACTGTACTGCCCAAAACTCTGAAATACCACCCTCTGCACAACCCCCTACACTGCCCGAACACCACTGCACTGCCCTAAACCCTGAAACACGACCCCCTGCATGACCCCTACACTGCCCAAACACCACTGCACTGCCCTAAACCCTGAAACACCACTCCCAGCACGACCCCCTACACTGCCCGAATACCACTGCTCAGCCCTAAACCCTGAAACACCTGCCCCAGCATGACCCCCTACACTGCCCAAATACCACTGCACTGCCCTAAACCCTGAAACACCACCCCAGCACGTCCCCCTACACTACCCGAACACCATTGCACTGCCCTAAACCCTGAAACACCACCCCCCTGCACGACCCCCTACACTGCCCGAATACCACTGCACTGCCCTAAACCCTGAAATACCACCCCCAGCAAGACCCCCTACACTGCCCGAACACCACTGCACTGCCCTAAACCCTTAAACACCAACCCCAGCAAGACCCCGTACACTGCACTATCACCACTGCACTGCCCTAAACTCTAAAACACTACCCTAGCATGATCTCCTACAATGCACGAACACCACTGCACTGCCCTAAACCCTGAAACACTACCCCAGCACGACTCCCTACACTGCCCGAACACCACTGTACTGCCCTAAACCCTGAAACACTACCCATAGCAAGACCCCGTATACTGCACGATCACCTCTGCACTGCCCTAAACCCTGAAACACCAGCCCCAGCACGACCCCCTACACTGCCCGAACACCACTGCACTGCACTAAACCCTGAAACGCCAGCCAGCACAACCCCCTACACTGTCTGCACACCACTGCACTGCCCCAAACCCTGAAACACCAGCCCCAGCATGACCCCCTACACTGCCTGAACACCACTGCACTGCCCTAAACCCTGGAACACCAGCCACAGCACGACCCCCTACACTGCCCGAACACCACTGCACTGCCCTAAACCCTGAAACACCAGCCCCAGGACGACTCCCTACTATGCCCAAACACCACTGCACTGCCGAAAACCCCGAAACACCAGCCCCAGCACGACCCCCTACAATGCACAAACACAACTGCACTGCCCTAAACCCTGAAACTCTACCCCCAGCACGACCCCCTACATTGCCGGGACACCACTGCTCTGCCCTAAATCCTAAAACTCCAGCCCCAGCATGACCCCTACACTGCCCGAACACCACTGCCCTGCCCTATACCTTGAAACACCACCCCAGCACGACCCCCTGCACTGCTAAAACACTACTGCACTGCCCTAAACCCTGAAACACCAGCCGCAGCACGACCCCCTACTCTGCCCTGAACACCACTGCACTGCTGAAAACCCTGAAACTCTACCCACAGCACAACCCCCTACACTGTCCGAACACCACTGCTCTGCCCTAAATCCTAAAATTCCAGCCCCAGCACGACCCCTACACTGCCCGAACACCACTGCTCTGCCCTAAACCTTGAAACACCAGCCCCAGCACGACCCCCTGCACTGCCCGAACACCACTGCACTGCCCTAAACCCTGAAACACCAGCCCAAGCACGACCTCTACACTGCCCGTACACCACTGCACTGCCCTATACCTTGAAACACCACCCCAGCACGACCCCCTGCACTGCCCGAACACCACTGCACTGCCCTAAACCGTGAAACACCAGCCCAAGCACGACCCCCTACACTGCCTCTACACCACTGCACTGCCCTAAACCCTGAAACACCACCCCCAGCACGACCCCCTACACTGCCCAAACACCACTGCTCTGCCCTAAACCCTGAAACATCAGTCCCAGCACGACCCCCTACACTGCCTGAACACCACTGCACTACCCTTAACCCTGAAACACCAGCCCCTGCACGACCCCGTACACTGCTCGAACACCACTGCACTGCCCTAAACCCTGAAACACCAGTCCCAGCACGACCCACTACACTGCCCGAACACAACTGCACTGCCCTAAATCCTGAAACACCACCCTCTGCATGACCCCCTACACTGCCCGAACACCACTGCACTGCCCTAAACCCTGAAACACCTTCCCCTGCATGACCCTCTACACTGCCCAAACACCACTGCACTGCCCTAAACCATGAAACACCACCCCCTGCACGACCCCCTATACTGCCCGAACACAACTGCACTGCACTGCCCTAAACCCTGAAACACCACCCCCTGTACGACCCCCTTCACTGCCCGAACACCACTGCACTGCCCTAAACCCTGAAACAACACCCCTGCATGACCCCTTACACTGCCCGAACACCACTGCACTGCCCTAAACTTTGAAAGACCACACCCAGCATGACACCCCACACTGCCCGAACACCACTGCACTGCCCTGAACCCTGAAACACCACCCCCTGCATGACCCCCTACACTGTCCGAACACCACTGCTCTGCCCTAAACCCTGAAACATCACCCCCAGCAGGACCCCCTAAACTGCCCGAACACCACTGCACTGCCCTAAACCCTGAAACACCAGCCCCAGCACATCCCCCTACACTGCCCGAACACCACTGCAATGCCTTAAACACTGAAACACCACCCCCAGCAAGACCCCCTACACTGCCCCAACACCACTGCACTGCCCTAAACCTTGAAACACCACCGCCAGCAATACCCCCTACACTGCCCGAACACCACTGCACTGCCCTAAACCCTGAAACACTACCTCCAGCAAGACCCCCTACACTGCCCGAACACCACTGCACTGCCCTAAACCCTGGAACACCACCCCCAGCACGACCCCATTCACTGCCCGAACACCACTGCTCTGCCCAAAACCCTGAAACACCACCCACAGCACGACACCCTACACTGCCCGAACACAACTGCACTGCCCTAAACCCTGAAACACCAGCCCCAGCACAACCCCCTACACTGCCCGAACACCACTGCACTGCACTAAACCCTGAAATGCCAGCCAGCACAACCCCCGACACTGTCTGAATACCACTGCACTGCCCTAAACCCTGAAACACCAGCTGCCCCAGTACGACCCCCTACACTGCCCGAACACCACTGCACTGCCCTAAACCCTGAAAAGCCAGCCCTGGCATGACCCCCTACAATGCCCGAACACCACTGCACTGCCCTAAACCCTGAAACAACAGCCCCAGCACGACCCCTATACTGCCCGAACACCACTGCACTGCCCTAAACCCTGAAACGCCAGCCCCGGCATGACCCCCTACACTGCCCGAACACCACTGTACTGCCCTAAACCCTGAAACACCACCTCCAGCAAGACCCCCTACACTGCCCGAACACCACTGCAGTGCCCTAAACCCTGAAACACCACCTTCTGCATGACCCCTACTCTGCCTGAACACCACTGCACTGCCCTAAACCCTGAAACACCACCCCCTACACGACCCCTACGCTGCCCAAACACCACTGCACTGCCCTAAACCCTGAAACACCACCCCCAGCACGACCCCCTACACTGCCCAAACACCACTGCTCTGCCCTAAACCCTGAAACACCAGCCCCAGCACGTCCCCCTATACTGCCCGAACACCACTGCTCTACCCTAAACCCTGAAACTCTAGCACCAGCACAACCCCCTACACTGCCCGAACACCAACTGCTCTGCCCTAAACCTAGGAAAATCTCCCCCAGCAGGACCCCTAAACAGCCCGAACACCACTGCACTGCCCTAAACCCTGAAACACCAGCCCCAGCACGACACCCTACACTGCCGGAACACCACTGCACTGCCCTAGACCCTGAAACGCCACCCCCAGCACGACCCCCTACACTGCCCGAACACCACTGCACTGCCCTAAACCCTGAAACACCACCCCCTGCACAACCCCCTACACTGCCCGAACACCTCTGAACTGCCCTAAACCCGGAAACTCCACCCCCAGCACTACCCCTACACTGCCCGAACACCAATGCTCTGCCCTAAACCCTAAAACACCAGCCCCAGCACGACCCCCTACACTGCCCGAACACCACTGCTCTGCCCTAAACCCTAAAACACCTGCCCCAGCACGAACCCCTACACTGCCTGAACGCCACTGCACTGCCCTAAACCCCAAAACACCAGCCCCAGCACGACCCCCTACTATGCCCAAACACCACTGCACTGCCGAAAACCCTGAAACACCACCCCCTGCACGACACCCTACACTGCCTGAACACCACTGCTCTGCCCTAAACCCTGAAACACCAGCCCCAGCATGGGCCCCTACACTGCCCGAACACCAATGCACTGCCGTAAACCCTGAAACACTAGCACCAGCACGACCCCCTACACTGCCCGAACACCACTCCTCTGCCCTAAACCCTGAAACATCACCCCCAGCAAGACCCCCTACACTGCCCGAACACCACTGCCCTAAACCCTGAAACGCCACCCCCAGCATGACCCCCTACACTGTCCGAACACCACTGCACTGCCTTAAACCCTGAAACACCACCCCCTGCACAGCCCCCTACACTGCCCAAACACCACTGCACTGCCCTAAACCCAGAAACTCCACCCCAGCATGGCCCCCTACACTGCCCGAACACCAATGCTCTGCTCTAAACCCTAAAACACTACCCCATACACCACCCTACACTGCCCGAACACCACTGCTCTGCCCTAAACCCTAAAACACCAGCCCCAGCACGATCCCCTACACTGCCCGAACACCACTGCTCTGCCCTAAACCCTAAAACACCAGCTCCAGCACGACCACCTTCACTGCCCTAACACCACTGCACTGCCCTAAACCAAAAAAACCAGCCCCAGCACGACCCCCTACACTGCCCGAAAACCACTGCACTGCCCTAAACCCTGAAACACCACCCCCAGAAAGACCCCCTACACTGCCCGAACACCACTGCCCTAAACCCTGAAACACCACCCCCAGCATGACCCCCTACAGTGCCCGACCACCACTGCACTGCCCAAAACTCTGAAATACCACCCTCTGCACAACCCCCTACACTGCCCGAACACTACTGCACTGCCCTAAACCCTGAAACACGACCCCCTGCATGACCCCTACACTGCCCAAACACCACTGCACTGCTCTAAACCCTGAAACACCACTCCCAGCACGACACCCTACACTGCCCGAATACCACTGCTCTGCCCTAAAGCCTGAAACACCTGCCCCAGCATGACCCCCTACACTGCCCAAATACCACTGCACTGCCCTAAACCCTGAAACACCACCCCAGCACGTCCCCCTACACTGCCCGAACACCACTGCTCTGCCCTAAACCCTAAAGCATCAGCCCCAGTATGACTCCCTTCACTTCCCGAACACCACTGCACTGCCCTAAACCCTAAAACACCTGCCCCAGCATGACCCCTCACACTACCCGAACACCATTGCACTTCCCTAAACCCTGAAACACCACCCCCAGCACGACCCTCTACACTGCCCGAACAGCACTGCACTGCCCTAAACCCTGAAACACCACCCCCAGCAAGACCCCTACAGTGCCCGAACACCACTGCCATAAACCCTGAAACACCACCCCCAGCATGCCCCCTACAGTGCCCAAACACCACTGCACTGCCCTAAACCCTGAAACACCACCCCCTGCATGACCACTACACTGCCCAAACACAACTGCACTGCCCTAAACCCTGAAACACCACCCCCGGCACGACCCCCTACACTGCCCGAACACCACTGCTCTGCCCTAAACCCTGAAACACCACCCCCTGCACGACCCCCTACACTGCCTGAACACCACTGCTCTGCCCTAAACCCTGAAACACCAGCCCCAGCATGGCCCCTTACACTGCCCGAACACCAATGCACTGCCGTAAACCCTGAAACACTAGCACCAGCTTGACCCCCTACACTGCCCGAACACCACTGCTCTGCCCTAAACTCTGAAACATCACCCCCAGCAAGACCCCATACACTGCCCGAACACCACTGCCCTAAACCCTGAAACGCCACCCCCAGCATGACCCCTACACTGTCCGAACACCACTGCACTGCCTTAAACCCTGAAACACCACCCCCTGCACGCCCCCTACACTGCCCAAACACCACTGCACTGCCCTAAACCCAGAAACTCCACCCCCAGCATGGCCCTCTACACTGCCCGAACATCAATGCTCTGCCCTAAACCCTAAAACACTACCCCATACACCACCCTACACTGCCCGAACACCACTGCTCTGCCCTAAACCCTAAAACACCAGCCCCAGCACGATCCCCTACACTGCCCGAACACCACTGCTCTGCCCTAAACCCTAAAACACCAGCTCCAGCACGACCACCTTCACTGCCCGAACACCACTGCACTGCCCTAAACCTAAAAAACCAGCCCCAGCACGACCCCCTACACTGCCCGAAAAACACTGCACTGCCCTAAACCCTGAAACACCACCCCCAGAAAGACCCCCTACACTGCCCGAACACCACTGCCCTAAACACTGAAACACCACCCTCTGCACAACCCCCTACACTGCCCGAACACCACTGCACTGCCCTAAACCCTGAAACACGACCCCCTGCATGACCCCTACACTGCCCAAACACCACTGCACTGCCCTAAACCCTGAAACACCACTCCCAGCACGACCCCCTACACTGCCCGAATACCACTGCTCAGCCCTAAACCCTGAAACACCTGCCCCAGCATGACCCCCTACACTGCCCAAATACCACTGCACTGCCCTAAACCCTGAAACACCACCCCAGCACGTCCCCCTACACTGCCCGAACACCACTGCTCTGCCCTAAACCCTAAAGCATCGGCCCCAGTACGACTCCCTTCACTTCCCGAACACCACTGCACTTCCCTAAACCCTAAAACACCTGCCCCAGCATGACCCCTCACACTACCCGAACACCATTGCACTTCCCTAAACCCTGAAACACCACCCCCAACATGACCCTCTACACTGCCCGAACACCACTGCACTGCCCTAAACCCTTAAACACCACCCCCAGCAAGACCCCGTACACTGCACTATCACCACTGCACTGCCCTAAACCCTAAAACACTACCCTAGCATGATCTCCTACACTGCACGAACACCACTGCACTGCCCTAAACCCTGAAACACTACCCCAGCACGACTCTCTACCCTGCCCAAACACCACTGGTCTGCCCTAAACCCTAAAGCATCAGCCCCAGGACGACTCCCTGCACTTCCCGAACACCACTGCTCTGCCCTAAACCCTAAAACACCTGCCCCAGCATGATCCCTCACACTACCCGAACACCATTGCACTGCCCTAAACCCTGAAACACCACCCCCCTGCACAACCCCCTACACTGCCCGAATACCACTGCACTGCCCTAAACCCTGAAATACCACCCCCAGCAAGACCCCCTACACTGCCCGAACACCACTGCACTGCCGTAAACCCTTAAACACCAACCCCAGCAAGACCCCGTACACTGCACTATCACCACTGCACTGCCCTAAACCCTAAAACACTACCCTAGCATGATCTCCTACAATGCCCGAACACCACTGTACTGCCCTAAACCCTGAAACACTACCCCGAGTGTTAGACCTGGCACCATTGGCGTGGGTCACCCTTCCATTTTTGTCTGTGCCTCAATGTGTTTTTGTGTTGGTGTTAGCTGCTCAGGGCACTGTGCCACTGCCATCCAGTGCCACAGTGCAAGTGCTCCCTATGGTAAAATGTATTATGTGAATTGACTTCCACGTTTGGTTTATTTGGTTTACTATCAGTCCCTAGTAGAGTGCACCAGGGGTGCCAAGGGCTTGTATATCCAAATGCTGCGAGGGGGCTTGCAGCACGGGTTGTGCCACCCACCGAAGCAGCGGGGTAAAATGTGTCTAGGGTCTGCCACTGCAGAACCTGCGCGCGGTCTGGTACCGTCGCGCTGACTGAGCAAGTGTCCCCACTTACCAGTCTCTAAACCTTCCCTTAACTACATGTTAGTCACCCCTCTGGTAGGCCTAAGCGCAGGGTGCATTGTAGGTATAAGGTAGGACATGCCCTGATGTGTGTGGCATGTCTTAGTAGTGAATTACAGCCATTTTCGTTTTTCACTATTGAAGGCTACCTGCTCTCCGTAGGCCAGAATGGGCTGCTGGGATCGCTACACGCTGTGACCCCAGTGGACTCAGAGAGCATGGTAGAAGGTCATGTTTAGTATGCCTGAACTCGGGGTAATAAAGTACATCTTTTAGTAAAGGTTATTTTAATACCCCGGGTTTGCAAATGCTACTTTTAGAAAGTTAGCCTTTGCGTGCCTAACCATCTCAGTCCGCCTCTGCTGCGTGTGTGTGTGTTCTGCCTAGCAACAGTACCGGAGCAGGGCTGGGGGATTCCAGGAGACAGGTTGGCTGCCAGGTGGTGGGTAGAGAGATTACCCCAAGATGGGTGGGAGGAGTGCACCCTGACTCTTGGATAGACCTGTGCTCTGCCACCACAAAGCCGGCGCCGCCCCCTGTGGAGCGGCTGATGTCTCTGCCCTGCTGCTGAAAGGAACAAGCCGAGTCACCACAACAGAGTGCTCCAAAACTGGACTGAGCCAGGCCCAGGCCCCCTGGCGCTAAAGAACAAAAGAATCCCTGTATAAAAGTAGGAGCTTGGCTCCTAAGAAATCAGATCCAGATTGAACCACGAAGGAACTCTGCCTGACTAGAAGGACCTGGAAGAAGCTGAAGGAGGAGTAACTTTCCCTGACCTAAGGGACTGGCCTGCAGTAGGTGCCTTGCTAAGGAAGGAGAGGAAAAAGACTGAAAGAGACTTTTGCACTTTGTTCTTCAACTATCTCCAAGGGCTTGGAAGAAGAGCTTGCCCCCTGAACTGAACCCCAGGACCAGTGGGTTCACCGTGTCTCCGCTCGTCTGAGAATTCGAGCCGTGTGCTTTCTCCCGCCGGAGTGCCCTGCGCACCTTCGCATCCCTCCTAGGGCCGTGACACCCAGAAGCCTGGCCGCCTCCACTCGCCGAGAGCCCCGCTCTACCTGAGTCGCTCTGGACCCACGAGTCTGGCCGTCCCGCTTCCCTGTCACCTGCCTGCTACTGGAGCGCGCTTGGTGCCCTTTCGCCCTCCCGCCGGATTTCTAGTGGGGAAGTGAAATCCAGCCTCGGACGGCCGCCCGTACGTCGTAACGTATCCGGCCGCCCCGCTTCACCTCCCAGCCTGAGTCTGACCGTGCCGCCCTCCGCAATGACCTCCCGCACAGTCCGTGTCGGAGGCCCTGGGCCGCACCTGTCTACCGAAAGCCGCCCGCTGAATTCTTGATCCGGAAGACCCACGAGGTGCAGAACCTGCATCTCTCCTGAAGACTCGTCCAAGCACACCGCACGTTCCCAGGTACAGTGAACTCTCTATCGGACTCGGGGTCCGCAACGTTCTGATTTCCCCGTATCACGGTACCCTGGGTGCACTGCGCATCATCGTGACTGGACCGACTCAACCGAGCCCTGTGAAGCGCTCGTGATCGAATAAGTTACCAAAGACAAGAACAGTGCCTAATTATCATCTTGTGGCTTCCATTTCGCAACCGTTATTGATGGTCTTGTACATGCCTGCGTAACAAAGAATCTTTTATATAAAGCATCCGTATTTTTGATACAACTTACGCCTGGTGTCCGTTTGTGGGGGATCATTGTGGTTTACTGTGTGTGATCATAAATGCTTAACTGACTAGCGCCCTGAAGTTTAGCCCTGACTGCTCGCGCCACACTACCTATAGGGTGAGCAGGGGTTGTTCTGAGGGGGTAACTCTCTCGCCCTGAATAGAAGAAGGGACCACTGCTTGTCACAAGTACCTACCTGTGCCAACTAGGGGTTCCCCATTCTAACATTGGTGGCAGCGGTGGGATTTCGAATTTGCATTTATGATTTACATACAGTGAATTATTGATCACCACGTAGAGCAGACCTATAACGCAGCCACAGATTGAGTGACAGTTGTTGCTAAAGAAAAATCTCCACCTTAAGAAACCATGCCTAGCTCAGTCAACGGAGGCGGAGCGCCCTCTGTATTCTCTGGAGTAGATGACATCGATTGGGAGCCCGAGGCACTGAGGAAGTGCACAAATGATGTCCTGAAGGGATATCTCTCCAAGTACAGAATCAAGCAAAGTGGACTAAGCAACAAGGATCAGTACGTGACAGCACTGAGAGCCTGGCACGAATCAAAGTTCCCAGAGAATGCCCGGGAGGTGATACCCCCCGAAGGTGTGTTTGAGCCTAGCAGAGGCCTGTCGCCAGAGGAGTTGGCCGACAGGAGTGCCGCCCGAGCACACGAGGTGGAGATGGCAAAACTGCAAATGGAGAGAGAAAGGCAGAAACTGGCCATGGAGCATGAGGTAAAAATGAGGGAGTTGGATCTCAAGGCCAGGAGTTTAGACAACTCACCCTCTGGTGGCAGCAATTCAACAGAGTCAAGGGTGCACATTCCTAAAGATGTAGTCAAAGAATATTATAAGCAGGATGATATTGGGCAGTGGTTTAGGGCCTATGAAGTAGCCATGTCCTCCCACCGGGTCCCTGAGAAGGATTGGGGAGCGGGGTTGTGGGGAAGGTTCCTGAGTGAGGGGCGGGACACACTGCTAGACCTCCCCTCTGATGTCCACACATCCTATCCACACATGAAGGAGGCTCTTATGACAAGGTATGGGTTGACTCCTGAATTGTACAGACAGAGATTTAGGGATTGCACCAAGAAACCTGGTACCACTTATGTAGAATATGTGACCTTTTTTTGCAGAGCGCTGGATGGGTGGGTGAAGGGTAGCAAGGTGGATGATTACCAAGGGCTGTTTGATTTAATCGCATGGGAGCACTTGTCGGATAATTGTTTTCCTGAGCTACGCCAACACCTGATCGATAGCAAGCTGTCCAACCCGAGGAAGCTTGCTGAGGAGGCGGACCGCTGGATCAGCACCAGGGTCCACAAGGGTCCCGTGGGAGGCCCCGCCAAAGGTGTTCAGGGTCCCCAGCAGAAGAGTGGGGGGGACAAGGGTAAACAGAGGGAGTTCTACAAAGGGCCCCAAAGTAATTCCCAAGAGAACCAAGGGAAAGGTTCTCAGCCACCCCCACCCCCGAAGCAGACCGGGGCCCCGACAGGTAACCCTGTTCAAAGAGGGCCCCTCAGATGTTACAAGTGTAACAACCTGGGGCACATTTCCGTGGATCCCAAGTGCCCCCTGTATGGTAAACCAGCACCCTCTGGTGCCCCACCCCCCAAGCAGGTGAATAGTGTAGCCTTGGGGAGGGAGATAGACGTCCAAGGGGCGGGGGATCCCGTACAGA
Source organism: Triturus cristatus (assembly GCF_964204655.1). Lineage (NCBI taxonomy): Eukaryota > Metazoa > Chordata > Amphibia > Caudata > Salamandridae > Triturus > Triturus cristatus. The sequence goes on along the minus strand of NC_140579.1, from coordinate 636,098,369 downwards.
TGACCCTAGTCTCATTAGGAGACAGTGAGATGGTCGCTGAGGCCCAGCTGCCCCCAATACTCAAAAGTATGGGCAGTGGGTGACCATAAATGGCAAGAGGGTGGGGGCTCTTAGAGATACTGGAGCCAGTGTGACTGCTGTCAAGCAACACCTGGTGTCTCAAGAGCAGGTTGTCCCGCACGCATTCTGCCGTGTTGTCAACGCTGACAACACAGAGAGTCAGTGTCCAATGGCTCAGGTTCCCTTCGAGTGGGGGGGGGTCTCTGGTACCCTGCAAGTGGCTGTGAGAGAGGCCATGCCTGTTGATTGTCTCCTAGGTAACGATTTGGAGAGCTCCCCTTGGGAAAAGGTGGAGAAGACGACTCACCTGCGGATGGTGGGCTTGCCTGATTGGGCGTGTGTGACCACCCGGTCGATGGCAGCCGGTAGGGGTGTTGAAGGAACCCTGGAGCCTGAGGGGGAGGCCCAGGAACCGGCCTTAGAGAGAGGGCAAGGGAGGCACGGGAATCCGGCTCCTGACGTTCCCACGGCCCAGGAGGAAGCAGACCTTGAGGGGGATGCCCTGGAGCCTACCGGGGAACAGATAGCCGAACTGGGGGACCTGCCTGAGCTGACCCATTGGCAGCAAGAAGGAGGCCCCACCAGGGAGGAATTCTGCAGGGAGCAGAAAGAGTGCCCCTCTCTAGAGGGTATGCGGCAGCAGGCTGCAGCCCAGGCCAATGGTGACCAGTCCGGAACTCACTTGATCTACTGGGAGAACGACCTCCTATACTCCGAGCCTAAGGTTGCTGAACCTGGGTCAGCCCGTGCGCTGGTGGTACCCCAGAAGTTCAGAGCCTTCCTACTGGGGCTGGCTCACGACGTACCGTTAGCAGGACATTTGGGGCAGGACAAGACCTTTGAGAGGCTTGTCACCCACTTTTATTGGCCCCAAATGCGCAGGAGTTCTGACACTCACTGCAGGACATGCCAGACTTGCCAGGCAAGTGGCAAGAGTGGAAGGAAGCTGAGAGCTCCACTCCAACCTTTCCCTGTGGTCAGTACCCCATTCCAGCGGGTGGGGATTGACATTGTGGGGCCACTAGACCCCAAGACAGCCATGGGCAACAGGTTTATCCTGGTCTTGGTGGACCATGCCACCCGGTACCCTGAAGCCATCCCTCTGAGGACAGTGACGGCCCCCGTGGTGGGACGGGCACTGATGGGAATTTTCTCACGAGTAGGATTCCCTCTAGAGGTGGTGTCGGACAGGGGGACCAACTTCATATCGAAATATATGAAGTCCCTTTGGCAAGAGTGTGGTGTAACCTACAAGTTCACCACACCTTACCATCCCCAAGGAAACGGGTTGGTTGAGCGCTTCAACCGAACCCTGAAGGGCATGATTATGGGTCTCGAGGAGCCCATGAGGCGTAAGTGGGACGTCCTCTTACCATGCCTTCTCTTTGCGTACCGCGAGGTGCCACAAAAGTCTCTAGGGTTCAGTCCCTTTGAGCTTTTGTACGGCCACCCAGTACGAGGACCTCTTAGTCTGGTCAAGGAAGGCTGGGAGCAATCTCCCAGGAAACCTCCCCAGAATGTATACAGTTACATGCTGGCCTTCCGGAACCAGACTAGGCGTTTCAGGCAACTTGCGGAGGCAAACCTGGAAGCCAGCCAGGAGGAAATGAAGCGGTGGTATGACCAGAATGCCACTCTGGTTGAGCTTCAACCTGGCCAAAAAGTGTGGGTCCTGGCCCCTGTGGAGCCTTGTGCACTCCAGGACAAGTGGACAGGACCCTTTGAGATTGTGGAGCGCAAGAGTTCTGTCACCTACTTGGTGGACTTGCGGTCTCCTAGGAACCCCTTAAGGGTCCTACATGTCAATCGACTGAAGCCCCACTTGGAGAGGTCCGAAGTGGGCATGCTCTTGGCCACCGATGATGGGATGGAAGAGGAGTCCGAGCCTCTTCCTGACCTCTTGGTAGCCTCAGAGCGAGACGGGTCAGTGGATGGAGTTAACCTCTCACCCACCCTGACCCCTGAGCAACAGGGTGACTGCCGCCAGCTGCTGGGGCAGTTTCCCGACCTGTTCTCCCTGGTTCCCGGTATCACAAATTGGTGCGTCCATGATGTGGATACGGGAGACAGCTTACCTGTGAAGCACAAGGCCTACCGGGTAACTGACAGGGTCAGGGCCTGCATCAAAGAGGAGGTCTCGAAGATGCTTGCTCTAGGGGTGGTTGAGTCCTCCAGCAGTCCTTGGGCCAGCCCAGTGGTCTTGGTCCCAAAGGCTGCAGCGCCGGGTGCCACGCCCGAACTCCGGTTCTGTGTGGACTACCAAGGACTCAACTCAGTCACGAAGACTGACGCGCACCCCATCCCCAGAGCTGATGAGCTCATCGATCGGTTAGGGGCTGCACGGTACCTCAGCACGTTTGACTTAACGTCTGGGTACTGGCAGATCGCCTTGACTGACGGGGCCAAAGAGAGGTCCGCATTCTCTACACCAGATGGGCATTACCAGTTCCGGGTGATGCCCTTTGGGATGAAGAATGCCCCTGCCACCTTCCAGAGGTTGGTCAACCAGGTGTTGGCGGGGCTGACCGAGTTCAGCGCCGCCTACCTGGATGACATCGCAGTGTTCAGCGGCACATGGGAAGAACACCTGCAACATCTCTGGGAAGTGTTGATGGCGCTGCGCAAGGCAGGCCTCACGATCAAGGCAAGCAAGTGTCAGATCGGGCAGGGTTCAGTGGTGTACTTGGGACACCAAGTGGGGAGCGGCCAGGTGGCGCCCCTCCAACCCAAAGTTGAAACCATCCTGGCTTGGGAGCCCCCAAAGACCCAGACGGAGGTGAGGGCCTTTTTAGGACTCACCGGGTACTACAGGAGGTTTGTCAAGGGGTATGGCAGCATCGTTGCCCCCTTGACAGAGCTGACTTCGAAGAAGCAGCCCAGAAAAGTGATATGGACTGACACCTGTCAGAAAGCCTTCGACACCCTGAAAACTGCCATGTGCACGGCGCCCGTGCTCTTGGCTCCTGACTTCTCCAAAGAGTTCCTGGTGCAGACGGATGCATCAGAGCATGGTGTAGGGGCTGTTCTCGCACAGATCACTGAGGAGGGCTTTGACCAACCCGTAGCCTTTATTAGCAGGAGGCTACTCCCCCGGGAACAAAGGTGGAGTGCGATAGAACGAGAAGCATTTGCTGTGGTCTGGGCGCTGAAGAAGCTAAGACCCTACTTGTTTGGGTCTCACTTCCGGGTTCAGACCGACCACAGGCCCCTCAGATGGTTGATGCAAATGAGGGGTGAGAACCCAAAACTGTTGAGGTGGTCCATCTCCCTACAGGGTATGGACTTTACGGTGGAGCATCGCCCTGGCACAGATCACGCCAATGCTGACGGTCTGTCCAGGTTTTTCCGCCTTAGTGATGCAGAACTCCCTGGGGTAGGGTAGTTCTCCCCACTTTTCAGCTGGAGGGGACACGTGTTAGACCTGGCACCATTGGCGTGGGTCACCCTTCCATTTTTGTCTGTGCCTCAATGTGTTTTTGTGTTGGTGTTAGCTGCTCAGGGCACTGTGCCACTGCCATCCAGTGCCACAGTGCAAGTGCTCCCTATGGTAAAATGTATTATGTGAATTGACTTCCACGTTTGGTTTATTTGGTTTACTATCAGTCCCTAGTAGAGTGCACCAGGGGTGCCAAGGGCTTGAAAATCCAAATGCTGCGAGGGGGCTTGCAGCACGGGTTGTGCCACCCACCGAAGCAGCGGGGTAAAATGTGTCTAGGGTCTGCCACTGCAGAACCTGCGCGCGGTCTGGTACCGTCGCGCTGACTGAGCAAGTGTCCCCACTTACCAGTCTCTAAACCTTCCCTTAACTACATGTTAGTCACCCCTCTGGTAGGCCTAAGCGCAGGGTGCATTGTAGGTATAAGGTAGGACATGCCCTGATGTGTGTGGCATGTCTTAGTAGTGAATTACAGCCATTTTCGTTTTTCACTATTGAAGGCTACCTGCTCTCCGTAGGCCAGAATGGGCTGCTGGGATCGCTACACGCTGTGACCCCAGTGGACTCAGAGAGCATGGTAGAAGGTCATGTTTAGTATGCCTGAACTCGGGGTAATAAAGTACATCTTTTAGTAAAGGTTATTTTAATACCCCGGGTTTGCAAATGCTACTTTTAGAAAGTTAGCCTTTGCGTGCCTAACCATCTCAGTCCGCCTCTGCTGCGTGTGTGTGTGTTCTGCCTAGCAACAGTACCGGAGCAGGGCTGGGGGATTCCAGGAGACAGGTTGGCTGCCAGGTGGTGGGTAGAGAGATTACCCCAGGATGGGTGGGAGGAGTGCACCCTGACTCTTGGATAGACCTGTGCTCTGCCACCACAAAGCCGGCGCCGCCCCCTGTGGAGCGGCTGATGTCTCTGCCCTGCTGCTGAAAGGAACAAGCCGAGTCACCACAACAGAGTGCTCCAAAACTGGACTGAGCCAGGCCCAGGCCCCCTGGCGCTAAAGAACAAAAGAATCCCTGTATAAAAGTAGGAGCTTGGCTCCTAAGAAATCAGATCCAGATTGAACCACGAAGGAACTCTGCCTGACTAGAAGGACCTGGAAGAAGCTGAAGGAGGAGTAACTTTCCCTGACCTAAGGGACTGGCCTGCAGTAGGTGCCTTGCTAAGGAAGGAGAGGAAAAAGACTGAAAGAGACTTTTGCACTTTGTTCTTCAACTATCTCCAAGGGCTTGGAAGAAGAGCTTGCCCCCTGAACTGAACCCCAGGAACAGTGGGTTCACCGTGTCTCCGCTCGTCTGAGAATTCGAGCCGTGTGCTTTCTCCCGCCGGAGTGCCCTGCGCACCTTCGCATCCCTCCTAGGGCCGTGACACCCAGAAGCCTGGCCGCCTCCACTCGCCGAGAGCCCCGCTCTACCTGAGTCGCTCTGGACCCACGAGTCTGGCCGTCCCGCTTCCCTGTCACCTGCCTGCTACTGGAGCGCGCTTGGTGCCCTTTTGCCCTCCCGCCGGATTTCTAGTGGGGAAGTGAAATCCAGCCTCGGACGGCCGCCCGTACGTCGTAACGTATCCGGCCGCCCCGCTTCACCTCCCAGCCTGAGTCTGACCGTGCCGCCCTCCGCAATGACCTCCCGCACAGTCCGTGTCGGAGGCCCTGGGCCGCACCTGTCTACCGAAAGCCGCCCGCTGAATTCTTGATCCGGAAGACCCACGAGGTGCAGAACCTGCATCTCTCCTGAAGACTCGTCCAAGCACACCGCACGTTCCCAGGTACAGTGAACTCTCTATCGGACTCGGGGTCCGCAACGTTCTGATTTCCCCGTATCACGGTACCCTGGGTGCACTGCGCATCATCGTGACTGGACCGACTCAACCGAGCCCTGTGAAGCGCTCGTGATCGAATAAGTTACCAAAGACAAGAACAGTGCCTAATTATCATCTTGTGGCTTCCATTTCGCAACCGTTATTGATGGTCTTGTACATGCCTGCGTAACAAAGAATCTTTTATATAAAGCATCCGTATTTTTGATACAACTTACGCCTGGTGTCCGTTTGTGGGGGATCATTGTGGTTTACTGTGTGTGATCATAAATGCTTAACTGACTAGCGCCCTGAAGTTTAGCCCTGACTGCTCGCGCCACACTACCTATAGGGTGAGCAGGGGTTGTTCTGAGGGGGTAACTCTCTCGCCCTGAATAGAAGAAGGGACCACTGCTTGTCACAAGTACCTACCTGTGCCAACTAGGGGTTCCCCATTCTAACACCCAGCAAGACCCCGTATACTGCACGATCACCACTGCACTGCCCTAAACCCTGAAACACCAGCCCCAGCACGACCCCCTACACTGCCCGAACACCACTGCACTGCACTAAACCCTGAAACGCCAGCCACCACAACCCCCTACACTTTCTGAACACCACTGCACTGTCCCAAACCCTGAAACACCAGCCCCAGCACGACCCCCTACACTGCCTGAACACCACTGCACTGCCCTAAACCCTGAAACACCAGCCCCAGCACGACCCCTACACTGCCCGAACACCACTGCACTGCCCTAAACCCTGAAACACCAGCCCCAGGACAACTCCCTACTATGCCCAAACACCACTGCACTGCCGAAAACCCCAAAACACCAGCCCCAGCACGACCCCCTACAATGCACAAACACAACTGCACTGCCCTAAACCCTGAAACTCTACCCCCAGCACGACCCCCATCACTGCCGGAACACCACTGCTCTGCCCTAAATACTAAAACTCCAGCCCCAGCATGACCCCTACACTGCCCGAACACCACTGCTCTGCCCTATACCTTGAAACACCACCCCAGCACGACCCCCTGCACTGCTAAAACACCACTGCACTGTCCTAAACCCTGAAACACCAGCCGCAGCACGACCCCCTACTCTGCCCTGAACACCACTGCACTGCTGAAAATCCTGAAACACCAGCCCCAGCATGACCCCCTACACTGCACAAACACAGCTGCAAAGCCCTAAACCCTGAAACTCTACCCACAGCACAACCCCCTACACTGCCCGAACACCCCTGCTCTGCCCTAAATCCTAAAATTCCAGCCCCAGCACGACCCCTACACTACCCGAACACCACTGCTCTGCCCTAAACCTTGAAACACCAGCCCCAGCACGACCCCCTGCACTGCCCGAACACCACTGCACTGCCCTAAACCCTGAAACACCAGCCCAAGCACGACCTCTACACTGCCCGTACACCACTGCACTGCCCTATACCTTGAAACACCACCCCAGCACGACCCCCAGCACTGCCCGAACAGCACTGCACTGCCCTAAACCGTGAAACACCAGCCCAAGCACGACCCCCTACACTGCCTCTACACCACTGCACTGCCCTAAACCCTGAAACACCACCCCCAGCACGACCCCCTACATTGCCCAAACACCACTGCACTGCCCTAAACCCTGCAACATCAGTCCCAGCACGACCCCCTACACTGCCCGAACACCACTGCACTGCCCTTAACCCTGAAACACCAGCCCCTGCATGACCCCGTACACTGCTCGAACACCACTGCACTGCCCTAAACCCTGAAACAAAAGTCCCAGTACGACCCACTACACTGCCTGAACACAACTGCACTGCCCTAAATCCTGAAACACCACCCTCTGCATGACCCCCTACACTGCCCGAACACCACTGCACTGCCCTAAACCCTGAAACACCTTCCCCTGCATGACCCTCTACACTGCCCAAACACCACTGCACTGCCCTAAACCATGAAACACCACCCCCTGCACGACCCCCTATACTGCCCGAACACAACTGCACTGCCCTAAACCCTGAAACACCACCCCCTGCACGACCCCCTTCACTGCCCGAACACCACTGCACTGCCCTAAACCCTGAAACAACACCCCTGCATGACCCCTTACACTGCCCGAACACCACTGCACTGTCCTAAACTCTGAAACACCACACCCAGCACGACCCCCTACACTGCCCGAACACCACTGCACTGCCCTGAACCCTGAAACACCACCCCCTGCATGACCCCCTACACTGCCCGAACACCACTGCAATGCCTTAAACACTGAAACACCACCCCCAGCAAGACCCCCTACACTGCCCCAACACCACTGCACTGCCCTAAACCTTGAAACACCACTGCCAGCAAGACCTCCTACACTGCCCGAACACCACTGCACTGCCCTAAACCCTGAAACACTACCCCCAGCAAGACCCCCTACACTGCCCGAACACCACTGCACTGCCCTAAACCCTGAAACACCACCCCCAGCACGACCCCATTCACTGCCCGAACACCACTGCTCTGCTCAAAACCCTGAAACACCACCCACAGCACGACACCCTACACTGCCCGAACACAACTGCACTGCCCTAAACCCTTAAACACCAGCCTCAGCACGACCCCCTACACTGCCCGAACACCACTGCACTGCACTAAACCCTGAAATGCCAGCCAGCACAACCCCCTACACTGTCTGAACACCACTGCACTGCCCTAAACCCTGAAACACCAGCCCCAGCACGACCCCCTACACTGCCCGAACACCACTGCACTGCCCTAAACCCTGAAAAGCCAGCCCCGGCATGACCCCCTACAATGCCCAAACACCACTGCACTGCCCTAAACCCTGAAACACAAGCCCCAGCACGACCCCCTATACTGCCCGAACACCACTGCACTGCCCTAAACCCTGAAACGCCAGCCCCGGCATGACCCCCTACACTGCCCGAACACCACTGTACTGCCCTAAACCCTGAAACACCACCTCCAGCAAGACCCCCTACACTGCCCGAACACCACTGCAGTGCCCTAAACCCTGAAACACCACCTTCTGCATGACCCCTACACTGCCTGAACACCACTGCACTGCCCTAAACCCTGAAACACCACCCCCTACACGACCCCTACGCTGCCCAAACACCACTGCACTGCACTGCCCTAAACCCTGAAACACCACCCCCAGCACGACCCCCTACACTGCCCAAACACCACTGCTCTGCCCTAAACCCTGAAACACCAGCCCCAGCACGTCCCCCTATACTGCCCGAACACCACTGCTCTACCCTAAACCCTGAAACACTAGCACCAGCACAACCCCCTACACTGCCCGAACACCAACTGCTCTGCCCTAAACCCAGGAAAATCACCCCCAGCAGGACCCCCTAAACAGCCCGAACACCACTGCACTGCCCTAAACCCTGAAACACCAGCCCCAGCACGACACCCTACACTGCCCGAACACCACTGCACTGCCCTAGACCCTGAAACGCCACCCCCAGCACGACCCCCTACACTGCCCGAACACCACTGCACTGCCCTAAACCCTGAAACACCACCCCCTGCACAACCCCCTACACTGCCCGAACACCTCTGAACTGCCCTAAACCCGGAAACTCCACCCCCAGCACTACCCCCTACACTGCCCGAACACCAATGCTCTGCCCTAAACCCTAAAACACCAGCCCCAGCACGACCCCCTACACTGCCCGAACACCACTGCTCTGCCCTAAACCCTAAAACACCTGCCCCAGCACGAACCCCTACACTGCCTGAACACCACTGCACTGCCCTAAACCCCAGAACACCAGCCCCAGCACGACCCCCTACTATGCCAAAACACCACTGCACTGCCGAAAACCCTGAAACACCAGCCCCAGCACGACCCCCTACACTGCACAAACACAACTGCACTGCCCTAAACCCTGAAACTCTACCCCCAGAACGACCCCCATCACTGCCGGAACACCACTGCTCTGCCCTAAATCCTAAAACTCCAGCCCCAGCATGACCCCTACACTGCCCGCACACCACTGCTCTGCCCTATACCTTGAAACACCACCCCAGCACGACCCCCTGCACTGCCCGAACACCACTGCACTGCCCTAAACCGTGGAACACCACCCCCAGCACGACCCCATACACAGCCCGAACACCACTGCACTGCCCTAATCCATGAAACACCAGCCCCAGCATGGCCCCTTACACTGCCCGAACACCACTGCACTGCCCTAAACCCTGAAACACCAGCCCCAGCATGACCCCCTACACTGCCCGAACACAACTGCACTGACCTAAACCCTGAAACACCACCCCCTGCACGACCCTATACACTGCCCGAACACCCGTGCACTGCCCTAAACCCTGAAACACCACCCCCTGCACGACCCCCCACAGTGCCCAAAAACCACTGCACTGCCCTAAACCATCAAACACCAGCACGACCCCCTATACTGCCCAAACACCACTGCATGCACTAAAACGTAAAACATCAGCCCCAGTACGACTCCCTGCACTTCCCGAACACCACTGCACTGCCCTAAACCCTAAAACAACAGCCCCAGCACGACCCCTCACACTGCCCGAACACCACTGCACTGCCCAAACCCTGAAACAACGCCCCCTGCACGACCCCCTACCCTGCCCGAATTCCTTTGCACTGCCCTAAACCCTGAAACACCACCCCCAGAAAGACCACCAACACTGCCCGAACACCACTGCACTGCCTTAAACCCTGAAACACCAACCCCAGCAAGACCCCTACACTGCCCGAACACCACTGCCATAAACCCTGAAACACCACCCCCAGCATGACCCCCTACAGTGCCCGAACACCACTACACTGCCCTAAACCCTGAAACACCACCCTCTGCACGACCCCCTATACTGCCCGAACACCCCTGCTCTGCCCTAAACCCTGAAACAGCACCCCCAGCACGTCCCCCTACACTGCCCGAACACCACTGCACTGCCCTAAACCCTGAAACACCACCCCCAGCACGTCCCCCTACACTGCCCGAACACCACTGCTCTGCCGTAAACCCTGAAACACTAGCACCAGCACGACCCCCTACACTGCCCGAACACCACTGCTCTGTCCTAAACCCTGAAACACCACCCCCAGCATGACCCCCTACACTGCCCGAACACCACTGCACTGCCCTAAACCCTGAAACACCACCCCCAGCACGTCCCCCTACACTGCCCAAACACCACTGCTCTGCCGTAAACCCTGAAACACTAGCACCAGCACGACCCCCTACACTTCCCGAACACCACTGCTCTGTCCTAAACCCTAAAACATCACCCCCAGCAAGAACCCCTACACTGCACAAACACCGCTGCCCTAAACCCTGAAACACCACCCCCAGCACGTCCCCCTACACTGCCCGAACACTACTGCTCCGCCGTAAATCCTAAAACACTAGCACCAGCACGACCCCCTACACTGCCCGAACACCACTGCTCTGCCCTAAACCCTGAAACATCACCCCCAGCAGGACCCCCTAAACTGCCCTAACACCACTGCACTGCCCTAAACCCCTAAACACCAGTCCCAGCACGACCCCCTACACTGCCTGAACACCACTGCACTGCCCCAAACCTTGAAACACCACCCCCAGCACAACCCCCTGCACTGCCCAAACACCACTGCACTGCCCTAAACCCTGAAACACCACCCCCTGCACGACCCCGTATACTGCCCAAACACCACTGCACTGCCCTAAACCCGGAAACTCCACCCCCAGAACGGCCCCCTACACTGCCCGAACACCAATGCTCTGCACTAAACCCTAAAACACCACCACACACATCCCCCTACACTGCCCAAACACCACTGCTCTGCCCTAAACCCGGAAACTCCACCCCCAGCACGACCCCCTGCACTGCCCGAACACCACTGCACTGCCCTAAACCCTGAAACACCAGTCCCAGCACGACCCCCTACACTGCCCGAACACCACTGCACTGTCCTAAACCCTGAAACATCACCCCCAGCAAGAACCCCTACACTGCACGAACACCGCTGCCCTAAACCCTGAAACACCACCCCCAGCACGTCCCCCTACACTGCCCGAACACTACTGCTCCACCGTAAATCCTAAAACACTAGCACCAGCACGACCCCCTACACTGCCCGAACACCACTGCTCTGCCCTAAACCCTGAAACATCACCCCCAGCAGGACCCCCTAAACTGCCCTAACACCACTGCACTGCCCTAAACCCTTAAACACCAGTCCCAGCACGACCCCCTACACTGCCCGAACACCACTGCACTGCCCCAAACCTTGAAACACCACCCCCAGCACGACCCCCTGCACTGCCCAAACACCACTGCACTGCCCTAAACCCTGAAACACCACCCCCTGCACGACCCCGTATACTGCCCAAACACCACTGCACTGCCCTAAACCCGGAAACTCCACCCCCAGAACGGCCCCCTACACTGCCCGAACACCAATGCTCTGCACTAAACCCTAAAACACCACCACACACATCCCCCTACACTGCCCAAACACCACTGCTCTGCCCTAAACCCGGAAACTCCACCCCCAGCACGACCCCCTGCACTGCCCGAACACCACTGCACTGCCCTAAACCCTGAAACACCACCACCTGCACGACCCCCTATACTGCCCAAACACTACTGCACTGCCCTAAACCCGGAAACTCCACCCCCAGCACGGCCCCCTACACTGCCCGAACACCAATGCTCTGCCCTAAACCCTAAAACACCACCCCACACATCCCCCTACACTGCCCGAACACCACTGCTCTGCCCTAAACCCTAAAACACCAGCCCCAGCACGACTCCCTACACTGCCCGAACACCACTGCTCTGCCTTAAACCCTAAAACACCAGCCCCAGCACGACCACCTTCACTGCCCGACCACCACTGCACTGCCCTAAACCCAAAAAACCAGCCCCAGCGCGACCCCCTACTCTGCCTGAACACCACTGCACTGCCCTAAACCCTGAAACACCACCCCCAGAAAGACCCCCTACACTGCCCAAACACAACTGCCCTAAACCCTGAAACACCACCCCCAGCATGACCCCCTACAGTGCCCGAAGACCACTGCACTGCCCTAAACTCTGAAATACCACCCTCTACACGACCCCCTACACTGCCCAAACACCACTGCACTGCCCTAAACCCTGAAACACAACCCCCTGCAGGACTACTACACTGCCCAAACACCACTGCACTGCCCTAAACCCTGGAACACCCGCCCCAGCATGACCACCTATACTGCCCAAATACCACTGCACTGCCCTAAACCCTGAAACACCACCCCAGCACGTCCCCCTACACTGACCGAACACCACTGCTCCTGCCCTAAACCCTAAAGCATCAGCCCCAGTACGACTCCCTGCACTTCCCGAACACCACTGCACTAAACCCTAAAACACCTCCCCCACCATGACCCCTCACACTGCCCGAACACCACTGCACTTCCCTAAACCCTGAAACACCACCCCCAGCACGACCCCCTACACTGCCCGAACACCACTGCACTGCCCTAAACCCTGAAACACCACCCCCTACACATCCCCCTATACTGCCCGAATACCACTGCACTGCCCTAAACCCTGAAACACCACCCCCAGCAAGACCCTCTACATTGCCCGAACACCACTGCACTGCCTTTAGCCCTGAAACACCACCCCCAGCAAGACCCTGTACACTGCACGATCACCACCGCACTGCCCTAGACCCTAAAACACTACCCTAGCATTAGCCCCTACACTGCACGAACACCACTGCAAAGCCCTAAACCCTGAAACACTACCCCAGCACGACTCCCTACACTGCACGAACAATACTGTACTGCCCTAAACCCTGAAACACTACCCCGAGCACAACCCCCTACACTGCCCAAACACCACTGCACTGCCCTAAACCCTGAAACACCACCCTCAGTATGACCCCCTACACTTCCCGAACACCACTGCACTGCCCAAAACCCTGAAACACCACCCCCAGCACGACCCCCTACACTGCCCGAACACCACTGTGCTGTTCTAAACCCTGAAAAACTACCCCCAGCAAGACCCCCTACACTGCCAAAACACTACTACACTGCCTTAACCCCTGAAACATCACCTCCAGCAAGACCCCCTACACCGCCCGCACAGCACTGCCCTGAAACCCTGAGACACTACCCCCAGCAAGACCCCCTACCCTGCCCAAACACCACTGCACTGCCCTAAACCCTGAAACACCACCCCCAGCACGACCCCCTTCACTGCCCAAACACCAGTACTCCGCCCAAAACCCTGAAACACCACCCCCTGCACGACCCCCTACAGTGCCCTAACACCACTGCACTGCCCTAAACCATAAAACACCAGCACGACCCCCTACACTGCCCAAACACCACGGCACTGCCATAAAACCTAAAACATCAGCCCCAGTATGACTCCCTGCACTTCCCGAACACCACTGCACTGCCCTAAACCCTAAAACAGCAGCCCCAGCACGACCCCTCACACTGCCCGAATACCACTGCACTGCCCTAAACCCTGAAACACCACCCCCAGCAAGACCCTCTACGTTGCCCGAACACCACTGCACTGCCTTTAGCCCTGAAACACCACCCCCAGCAAGACCCCGTACACTGCACGATCACCACTGCACTGCCCTAAACCCTAAAACACTACCCTAGCATGATCCCCTACACTGCACGAACACCACTGCACTGCCCTAAACCCTGAAACACTACCCCAGCACAACTCCCTACACTGCACGAACACCACTGTACTGCCCTAAACCCTGAAACACTACCCCCAGCACAACCCCCTACACTGCCCGAACACCACTGCACTGCCCTAAACCCTGAAATACCACCCCCAGTATGAACCCCTACACTGCCCGAACACAACTGCACTGCTCAAAACATTGAAACACCACCCCCAGCACGACCCCCTACACAGCCCGAACACCAATGTACTGTCCTAAGCCCTGAAAAACTACCCCCAGCAAGACCCCCTACACTGCCCAAACACTACTACACTGCCTTAACCCCTGAAACATCACCTCCAGCAAGACCCCCTACACTGCCCGAACAGCACTGCCCTGAAACCCTGAAACACTACCCCCAGCAAGACCCCCTACCCTGCCCGAACACCACTGCACTGCCCTAAACCCTGAAACACCACCCCCAGCACGACCCCCTTCACTGCCCGAACACCAGTGATCTGCCCAAAACCCTGAAACACCACACCCTGCATGACCCCCTACAGTGCCCGAACACCACTGCACTGCCCTAAACCATAAAACACCAGCACGCCCCCTACACTGCCCAAACACCACTGCACTGCCATAAAACCTAAAACATCAGCCCCAGCACGACTCCCTGTACTTCCCGAACACCACTGCACTGCCCTAAACCCTAAAACAACAGCCCCAGCACGACCCCTCACACTGCCTGAACACCACTGCACTGCCAACACCACCCCCAGAAAGACCCCCTACACTGCCCAAACATCACTGCCCTAAACCCTGAAACACCACCCCAGCAAGACCCCCTATACTGCCAGAACACCACTGTACTGCCCTAAACCCTGAAACACCACCCCCAGCAAGACCCCCTACACTGCCCGAACACCACTGCCATAAACCCTGAAACACCACCCCCAGCATGCCCCCTACAGTGCCCGAACACCACTGCACTGCCCTAAACCCTGAAACACCACCCGCTGCATGACCACTACACTGCCCAAACAACACTGCACTGCCCTAAACCCTGAAACACCACCCCCTGCACGACCCCCTACACTGCCCGAACACCACTGCTCTGCCCTAAACCCTGAAACACCACCCCCTGCACGACCCCCTACACTGCCTGAACACCACTGCTCTGCCCTAAACCCTGAAACACCAGCCCTAGCATGGGCCCCTACACTGCCCGAACACCAATGCACTGCCGTAAACCCTGAAACACTAGCACCAGCACGACCCCCTACACTGCCCGAACACCACTGCTCTGCCCTAAACCCTGAAACATCACCCCCAGCAAGACCCCCTACACTGCCCGAACACCACTGCCCTAAACCCTGAAACGCCACCCCCAGCATGACCCCCTACACTGTCCTAACACCACTGCACTGCCTTAAACCCTGAAACACCACCCCCTGCACAGCCCCCTACACTGCCCAAACACCACTGCACTGCCCTAAACCCAGAAACTCCACCCCAGCATGGCCCCTACACTGCCCGAACACCAATGCTCTGCCCTAAACCCTAAAACACTACCCCATACACCACCCTACACTGCCCGAACACCACTGCTCTGCTCTAAACCCTAAAACACCAGCCCCAGCACGATCCCCTACACTGCCCGAACACCACTGCTCTGCCCTAAACCCTAAAACACAAGCTCCAGCACGACCACCTTCACTGCCCTAACACCACTGCACTGCCCTAAACCCAAAAAACCAGCCCCAGCACGACCCCCTACACTGCCTGAAAACCACTGCACTGCCCTAAACCCTGAAACACCACCCCCAGAAAGACCCCCTACACTGCCCGAACACCACTGCCCTAAACCCTGAAACACCACCCCCAGCATGACCCCCTACAGTGCCCGACCACCACTGCACTGCCCAAAACTCTGAAATACCACCCTCTGCACAACCCCCTACACTGACCGAACACCACTGCACTGCCCTAAACCCTGAAACACGACCCCCTGCATGACCCCTACACTGCCCAAACACCAATGCACTGCCCTAAACCCTGAAACACCACTCCCAGCACGACCCCCTAAACTGCCCGAATACCACTGCTCTGCCCTAAACCCTGAAACACCTGCCCCAGCATGACCCCCTACACTGCCCAAATACCACTGCACTGCCCTAAACCCTGAAACACCACCCCAGCACGTCCCCCTACACTGCCCGAACACCACTGCTCTGCCCTAAACCCTAAAGCATCAGCCCCAGTATGACTCCCTTCACTTCCCGAACACCACTGCACTGCCCTAAACCCTAAAACACCTGCCCCAGCATGACCCCTCACACTAACCGAACACCATTGCACTTCCCTAAACCATGAAACACCACCCCCAGCACGACCCTCTACACTGCCCGAACACCACTGCACTGCCCTAAACCCTGAAACACCACCCCCAGCAAGACCCCTACAGTGCCCGAACACCGCTGCCATAAACCCTGAAACACCACCCCCAGCATGCCCCCTACAGTGCCCAAACAACACTGCACTGCCCTAAACCCTGAAACACCACCCCCTGCATGACCACTACACTGCCCAAACACCACTGCACTGCCCTAAACCCTGAAACACCACCCCCGGCACGACCCCCTACACTGCCCGAACACCACTGCTCTGCCCTAAACCCTGAAACACCACCCACTGCACGACCCCCTACACTGCCTGAACACCACTGCTCTGCCCTAAACCCTGAAACACCAGCCCCAGCATGGCCCCCTACACTGCCCGAACACCAATGCACTGCCGTAAACCCTGAAGCACTAGCACCAGATTGACCCCCTACACTGCCCGAAAACCACTGCTCTGCCCTAAACTCTGAAACATCACCCCCAGCAAGACCCCCTACATAGCCCGAACACCACTGCCCTAAACCCTGAAACGCCACCCCCAGCATGACCCCCTACACTGTCCGAACACCACTGCACTGCCTTAAACCCTGAAACACCACCCCCTGCACGGCCCCCTACACTACCCAAACACCACTGCACTGCCCTAAACCCAGAAACTCCACCCCCAGCATGGCCCCCTACACTGCCCGAACATCAATGCTCTGCCCTAAACCCTAAAACACTACCCCATACACCACCCTACACTGCCCGAACACCACTGCTCTGCCCTAAACCCTAAAACACCAGCCCCAGCACGATCCCCTACACTGCCCGAACACCACTGCTCTGCCCTAAACCCTAAAACACCAGCTCCAGCACGACCACTTTCACTGCCCGAACACCACTGCACTGCCCTAAACCCAAAAAACCAGCCCCAGCGCGACCCCCTACTCTGCCTGAACACCACTGCACTGCCCTAAACCCTGAAACACCACCCCCAGAAAGACCCCCTACACTGCCCAAACACAACTGCCCTAAACCCTGAAACACCACCCCCAGCATGACCCCCTACAGTGCCCGAAGACCACTGCACTGCCCTAAACTCTGAAATACCACCCTCTACACGACCCCCTACACTGCCCAAACACCACTGCACTGCCCTAAACCCTGAAACACAACCCCCTGCAGGACTACTACACTGCCCAAACACCACTGCACTGCCCTAAACCCTGGAACACCCGCCCCAGCATGACCACCTATACTGCCCAAATACCACTGCACTGCCCTAAACCCTGAAACACCACCCCAGCACGTCCCCCTACACTGACCGAACACCACTGCTCCTGCCCTAAACCCTAAAGCATCAGCCCCAGTACGACTCCCTGCACTTCCCGAACACCACTGCACTAAACCCTAAAACACCTCCCCCACCATGACCCCTCACACTGCCCGAACACCACTGCACTTCCCTAAACCCTGAAACACCACCCCCAGCACGACCCCCTACACTGCCCGAACACCACTGCACTGCCCTAAACCCTGAAACACCACCCCCTACACATCCCCCTATACTGCCCGAATACCACTGCACTGCCCTAAACCCTGAAACACCACCCCCAGCAAGACCCTCTACATTGCCCGAACACCACTGCACTGCCTTTAGCCCTGAAACACCACCCCCAGCAAGACCCTGTACACTGCACGATCACCACCGCACTGCCCTAGACCCTAAAACACTACCCTAGCATTAGCCCCTACACTGCACGAACACCACTGCAAAGCCCTAAACCCTGAAACACTACCCCAGCACGACTCCCTACACTGCACGAACAATACTGTACTGCCCTAAACCCTGAAACACTACCCCGAGCACAACCCCCTACACTGCCCAAACACCACTGCACTGCCCTAAACCCTGAAACACCACCCTCAGTATGACCCCCTACACTTCCCGAACACCACTGCACTGCCCAAAACCCTGAAACACCACCCCCAGCACGACCCCCTACACTGCCCGAACACCACTGTGCTGTTCTAAACCCTGAAAAACTACCCCCAGCAAGACCCCCTACACTGCCAAAACACTACTACACTGCCTTAACCCCTGAAACATCACCTCCAGCAAGACCCCCTACACCGCCCGCACAGCACTGCCCTGAAACCCTGAGACACTACCCCCAGCAAGACCCCCTACCCTGCCCAAACACCACTGCACTGCCCTAAACCCTGAAACACCACCCCCAGCACGACCCCCTTCACTGCCCAAACACCAGTACTCCGCCCAAAACCCTGAAACACCACCCCCTGCACGACCCCCTACAGTGCCCTAACACCACTGCACTGCCCTAAACCATAAAACACCAGCACGACCCCCTACACTGCCCAAACACCACGGCACTGCCATAAAACCTAAAACATCAGCCCCAGTATGACTCCCTGCACTTCCCGAACACCACTGCACTGCCCTAAACCCTAAAACAGCAGCCCCAGCACGACCCCTCACACTGCCCGAATACCACTGCACTGCCCTAAACCCTGAAACACCACCCCCAGCAAGACCCTCTACGTTGCCCGAACACCACTGCACTGCCTTTAGCCCTGAAACACCACCCCCAGCAAGACCCCGTACACTGCACGATCACCACTGCACTGCCCTAAACCCTAAAACACTACCCTAGCATGATCCCCTACACTGCACGAACACCACTGCACTGCCCTAAACCCTGAAACACTACCCCAGCACAACTCCCTACACTGCACGAACACCACTGTACTGCCCTAAACCCTGAAACACTACCCCCAGCACAACCCCCTACACTGCCCGAACACCACTGCACTGCCCTAAACCCTGAAATACCACCCCCAGTATGAACCCCTACACTGCCCGAACACAACTGCACTGCTCAAAACATTGAAACACCACCCCCAGCACGACCCCCTACACAGCCCGAACACCAATGTACTGTCCTAAGCCCTGAAAAACTACCCCCAGCAAGACCCCCTACACTGCCCGAACACTACTACACTGCCTTAACCCCTGAAACATCACCTCCAGCAAGACCCCCTACACTGCCCGAACAGCACTGCCCTGAAACCCTGAAACACTACCCCCAGCAAGACCCCCTACCCTGCCCGAACACCACTGCACTGCCCTAAACCCTGAAACACCACCCCCAGCACGACCCCCTTCACTGCCCGAACACCAGTGATCTGCCCAAAACCCTGAAACACCACACCCTGCATGACCCCCTACAGTGCCCGAACACCACTGCACTGCCCTAAACCATAAAACACCAGCACGCCCCCTACACTGCCCAAACACCACTGCACTGCCATAAAACCTAAAACATCAGCCCCAGCACGACTCCCTGTACTTCCCGAACACCACTGCACTGCCCTAAACCCTAAAACAACAGCCCCAGCACGACCCCTCACACTGCCCGAACACCACTGCACTGCCAACACCACCCCCAGAAAGACCCCCTACACTGCCCAAACATCACTGCCCTAAACCCTGAAACACCACCCCAGCAAGACCCCCTATACTGCCAGAACACCACTGTACTGCCCTAAACCCTGAAACACCACCCCCAGCAAGACCCCCTACACTGCCCGAACACCACTGCCATAAACCCTGAAACACCACCCCCAGCATGCCCCCTACAGTGCCCGAACACCACTGCACTGCCCTAAACCCTGAAACACCACCCGCTGCATGACCACTACACTGCCCAAACAACACTGCACTGCCCTAAACCCTGAAACACCACCCCCTGCACGACCCCCTACACTGCCCGAACACCACTGCTCTGCCCTAAACCCTGAAACACCACCCCCTGCACGACCCCCTACACTGCCTGAACACCACTGCTCTGCCCTAAACCCTGAAACACCAGCCCTAGCATGGGCCCCTACACTGCCCGAACACCAATGCACTGCCGTAAACCCTGAAACACTAGCACCAGCACGACCCCCTACACTGCCCGAACACCACTGCTCTGCCCTAAACCCTGAAACATCACCCCCAGCAAGACCCCCTACACTGCCCGAACACCACTGCCCTAAACCCTGAAACGCCACCCCCAGCATGACCCCCTACACTGTCCTAACACCACTGCACTGCCTTAAACCCTGAAACACCACCCCCTGCACAGCCCCCTACACTGCCCAAACACCACTGCACTGCCCTAAACCCAGAAACTCCACCCCAGCATGGCCCCTACACTGCCCGAACACCAATGCTCTGCCCTAAACCCTAAAACACTACCCCATACACCACCCTACACTGCCCGAACACCACTGCTCTGCTCTAAACCCTAAAACACCAGCCCCAGCACGATCCCCTACACTGCCCGAACACCACTGCTCTGCCCTAAACCCTAAAACACAAGCTCCAGCACGACCACCTTCACTGCCCTAACACCACTGCACTGCCCTAAACCCAAAAAACCAGCCCCAGCACGACCCCCTACACTGCCTGAAAACCACTGCACTGCCCTAAACCCTGAAACACCACCCCCAGAAAGACCCCCTACACTGCCCGAACACCACTGCCCTAAACCCTGAAACACCACCCCCAGCATGACCCCCTACAGTGCCCGACCACCACTGCACTGCCCAAAACTCTGAAATACCACCCTCTGCACAACCCCCTACACTGACCGAACACCACTGCACTGCCCTAAACCCTGAAACACGACCCCCTGCATGACCCCTACACTGCCCAAACACCAATGCACTGCCCTAAACCCTGAAACACCACTCCCAGCACGACCCCCTAAACTGCCCGAATACCACTGCTCTGCCCTAAACCCTGAAACACCTGCCCCAGCATGACCCCCTACACTGCCCAAATACCACTGCACTGCCCTAAACCCTGAAACACCACCCCAGCACGTCCCCCTACACTGCCCGAACACCACTGCTCTGCCCTAAACCCTAAAGCATCAGCCCCAGTATGACTCCCTTCACTTCCCGAACACCACTGCACTGCCCTAAACCCTAAAACACCTGCCCCAGCATGACCCCTCACACTAACCGAACACCATTGCACTTCCCTAAACCCTGAAACACCACCCCCAGCACGACCCTCTACACTGCCCGAACACCACTGCACTGCCCTAAACCCTGAAACACCACCCCCAGCAAGACCCCTACAGTGCCCGAACACCGCTGCCATAAACCCTGAAACACCACCCCCAGCATGCCCCCTACAGTGCCCAAACAACACTGCACTGCCCTAAACCCTGAAACACCACCCCCTGCATGACCACTACACTGCCCAAACACCACTGCACTGCCCTAAACCCTGAAACACCACCCCCGGCACGACCCCCTACACTGCCCGAACACCACTGCTCTGCCCTAAACCCTGAAACACCACCCACTGCACGACCCCCTACACTGCCTGAACACCACTGCTCTGCCCTAAACCCTGAAACACCAGCCCCAGCATGGCCCCCTACACTGCCCGAACACCAATGCACTGCCGTAAACCCTGAAGCACTAGCACCAGATTGACCCCCTACACTGCCCGAAAACCACTGCTCTGCCCTAAACTCTGAAACATCACCCCCAGCAAGACCCCCTACATAGCCCGAACACCACTGCCCTAAACCCTGAAACGCCACCCCCAGCATGACCCCCTACACTGTCCGAACACCACTGCACTGCCTTAAACCCTGAAACACCACCCCCTGCACGGCCCCCTACACTACCCAAACACCACTGCACTGCCCTAAACCCAGAAACTCCACCCCCAGCATGGCCCCCTACACTGCCCGAACATCAATGCTCTGCCCTAAACCCTAAAACACTACCCCATACACCACCCTACACTGCCCGAACACCACTGCTCTGCCCTAAACCCTAAAACACCAGCCCCAGCACGATCCCCTACACTGCCCGAACACCACTGCTCTGCCCTAAACCCTAAAACACCAGCTCCAGCACGACCACTTTCACTGCCCGAACACCACTGCACTGCCCTAAACCCAAAAAACCAGCCCCAGCACGACCCCCTACACTGCCCGAAAAACACTGCACTGCCCTAAACCCTGAAACACCACCCCCAGAAAGACCCCCTACACTGCCCGAACACCACTGCCCTAAACCCTGAAACACCACCCCCAGCATGACCCCTTACAGTGCCCGAACACCACTGTACTGCCCAAAACTCTGAAATACCACCCTCTGCACAACCCCCTACACTGCCCGAACACCACTGCACTGCCCTAAACCCTGAAACACGACCCCCTGCATGACCCCTACACTGCCCAAACACCACTGCACTGCCCTAAACCCTGAAACACCACTCCCAGCACGACCCCCTACACTGCCCGAATACCACTGCTCTGCCCTAAACCCTGAAACACCTGCCCCAGCATGACCCCCTACACTGCCCAAATACCACTGCACTGCCCTAAACCCTGAAACACCACCCCAGCACGTCCCCCTACACTGCCCGAACACCACTGCTCTGCCCTAAACCCTAAAGCATCGGCCCCAGTATGACTCCCTTCACTTCCCGAACACCACTGCACTGCCCTAAACCTTAAAACACCTGCCCCAGCATGACCCCTCACACTACCCGAACACCATTGCACTTCCCTAAACCCTGAAACACCACCCCCAGCACGACCCTCTACACTGCCCGAACACCACTGCACTGCCCTAAACCCTTAAACACCACCCCCAGCAAGACCCCATACACTGCACTATCACCACTGCACTGCCCTAAACCCTAAAACACTACCCTAGCATGATCTCCTACACTGCACGAACACCACTGCACTGCCCTAAACCCTGAAACACTACCCCAGCACGACTCTCTACACTGCCCGAACACCACTGCTCTGCCCTAAACCCTAAAGCATCAGCCCCAGTACGACTACCTGCACTTCCCGAACACCACTGCTCTGCCCTAAACCCTAAAACACCTGCCCCAGCATGATCCCTCACACTACCCGAACACCATTGCACTGCCCTAAACCCTGAAACACCACCCCCCTGCACAACCCCCTACACTGCCCGAATACCACTGCCCTGCCCTAAACCCTGAAATACCACCCCCAGCAAGACCCCCTACACTGCCCGAACACCACTGCACTGCCCTAAACCCTTAAACACCAACCCCAGCAAGACCCCGTACACTGCACTATCACCACTGCACTGCCCTAAACCCTAAAACACTACCCTAGCATGATCTCCTACAATGCACGAACACCACTGCACTGCCCTAAACCCTGAAACACTACCCCAGCACGACTCCCTACACTGCCCGAACACCACTGTACTGCCCTAAACCCTGAAACACTACCCCCAGCAAGACCCCGTATACTGCACGATCACCACTGCACTGCCCTAAACCCTAAAACACTACCCTAGCATGATCTCCTACACATCACGAACACCATTGCACTGCCCTAAACCCTGAAACACTACCCCAGCACGACTCCCTACACTGCCCGAACACCACTGATCTGCCCAAAACCATGAAACACCACCCCCTGCACGACCCCCTACAGTGCCCGAACACCACTGCACTGCCCTAAACCATAAAACACCAGAATGACCCCCTACACTGCCCAAACACCACTGCACTGCCCTAAAACCTAAAACATCAGCCCCAGTATGACTCCCTGCACTTCCCGAACACCACTGCACTGCCCTAAACCCTAAAACCACAGCCCCAGCATGACCCCTCACACTAACCAAACACCATTGCACTTCCCTAAACCCTGAAACACCACCCCCAGCACGACCCTCTACACTGCCCGAACACCACTGCACTGCCCTAAACCCTGAAACACCACCCCCAGCAAGACCCCTACAGTGCCCGAACACCGCTGCCATAAACCCTGAAACACCACCCCCAGCATGCCCCCTACAGTGCCCAAACAACACTGCACTGCCCTAAACCCTGAAACACCACCCCCTGCATGACCACTACACTGCCCAAACACCACTGCACTGCCCTAAACCCTGAAACACCACCCCCGGCACGACCCCCTACACTGCCCGAACACCACTGCTCTGCCCTAAACCCTGAAACACCACCCCCTGCACGACCCCCTACACTGCCTGAACACCACTGCTCTGCCCTAAACCCTGAAACACCAGCCCCAGCATGGCCCCCTACACTGCCCGAACACCAATGCACTGCCGTAAACCCTGAAGCACTAGCACCAGCTTGACCCCCTACACTGCCCGAAAACCACTGCTCTGCCCTTAACTCTGAAACATCACCCCCAGCAAGACCCCCTACACAGCCCGAACACCACTGCCCTAAACCCTGAAACGCCACCCCCAGCATGACCCCCTACACTGTCCGAACACCACTGCACTGCCTTAAACCCTGAAACACCACCCCCTGCACGGCCCCCTACACTGCCCAAACACCACTGCACTGCCCTAAACCCAGAAACTCTACCCCCAGCATGGCCCCCTACACTGCCCGAACATCAATGCTCTGCCCTAAACCCTAAAACACTACCCCATACACCACCCTACACTGCCCGAACACCACTGCTCTGCCCTAAACCCTAAAACACCAGCCCCAGCACGATCCCCTACACTGCCCGAACACCACTGCTCTGCCCTAAACCCTAAAACACCAGCTCCAGCACGACCACCTTCACTGCCCGAACACCACTGCACTGCCCTAAACCCAAAAAACCAGCCCCAGCACGACCCCCTACACTGCCCGAAAAACACTGCACTGCCCTAAACCCTGAAACACCACCCCCAGAAAGACCCCCTACACTGCCCGAACACCACTGCCCTAAACCCTGAAACACCACCCCCAGCATGACCCCTTACAGTGCCCGAACACCACTGTACTGCCCAAAACTCTGAAATACCACCCTCTGCACAACCCCCTACACTGCCCGAACACCACTGCACTGCCCTAAACCCTGAAACACGACCCCCTGCATGACCCCTACACTGCCCAAACACCACTGCACTGCCCTAAACCCTGAAACACCACTCCCAGCACGACCCCCTACACTGCCCGAATACCACTGCTCTGCCCTAAACCCTGAAACACCTGCCCCAGCATGACCCCCTACACTGCCCAAATACCACTGCACTGCCCTAAACCCTGAAACACCACCCCAGCACGTCCCCCTACACTGCCCGAACACCACTGCTCTGCCCTAAACCCTAAAGCAACGGCCCCAGTATGACTCCCTTCACTTCCCGAACACCACTGCACTGCCCTAAACCTTAAAACACCTGCCCCAGCATGACCCCTCACACTACCTGAACACCATTGCACTTCCCTAAACCCTGAAACACCACCCCCAGCACGACCCTCTACACTGCCCGAAAACCACTGCACTGCCCTAAACCCTTAAACACCACCCCCAGCAAGACCCCGTACACTGCACTATCACCACTGCACTGCCCTAAACCCTAAAACACTACCCTAGCATGATCTCCTACACTGCACGAACACCACTGCACTGCCCTAAACCCTAAAGCATCAGCCCCAGTACGACTACCTGCACTTCCCGAACACCACTGCTCTGCCCTAAACCCTAAAACACCTGCCCCAGCATGATCCCTCACACTACCCGAACACCATTGCACTGCCCTAAACCCTGAAACACCACCCCCCTGCACAACCCCCTACACTGCCCGAATACCACTGCCCTGCCCTAAACCCTGAAATACCACCCCCAGCAAGACCCCCTACACTGCCCGAACACCACTGCACTGCCCTAAACCCTTAAACACCAACCCCAGCAAGACCCCGTACACTGCACTATCACCACTGCACTGCCCTAAACCCTAAAACACTACCCTAGCATGATCTCCTACAATGCACGAACACCACTGCACTGCCCTAAACCCTGAAACACTACCCCAGCACGACTCCCTACACTGCCCGAACACCACTGTACTGCCCTAAACCCTGAAACACTACCCCCAGCAAGACCCCGTATACTGCACGATCACCACTGCACTGCCCTAAACCCTAAAACACTACCCTAGCATGATCTCCTACACATCACGAACACCATTGCACTGCCCTAAACCCTGAAACACTACCCCAGCACGACTCCCTACACTGCCCGAACACCACTGATCTGCCCAAAACCATGAAACACCACCCCCTGCACGACCCCCTACAGTGCCCGAACACCACTGCACTGCCCTAAACCATAAAACACCAGAATGACCCCCTACACTGCCCAAACACCACTGCACTGCCCTAAAACCTAAAACATCAGCCCCAGTATGACTCCCTGCACTTCCCGAACACCACTGCACTGCCCTAAACCCTAAAACCACAGCCCCAGCATGACCCCTCACACTAACCAAACACCATTGCACTTCCCTAAACCCTGAAACACCACCCCCAGCACGACCCTCTACACTGCCCGAACACCACTGCACTGCCCTAAACCCTGAAACACCACCCCCAGCAAGACCCCTACAGTGCCCGAACACCGCTGCCATAAACCCTGAAACACCACCCCCAGCATGCCCCCTACAGTGCCCAAACAACACTGCACTGCCCTAAACCCTGAAACACCACCCCCTGCATGACCACTACACTGCCCAAACACCACTGCACTGCCCTAAACCCTGAAACACCACCCCCGGCACGACCCCCTACACTGCCCGAACACCACTGCTCTGCCCTAAACCCTGAAACACCACCCCCTGCACGACCCCCTACACTGCCTGAACACCACTGCTCTGCCCTAAACCCTGAAACACCAGCCCCAGCATGGCCCCCTACACTGCCCGAACACCAATGCACTGCCGTAAACCCTGAAGCACTAGCACCAGCTTGACCCCCTACACTGCCCGAAAACCACTGCTCTGCCCTTAACTCTGAAACATCACCCCCAGCAAGACCCCCTACACAGCCCGAACACCACTGCCCTAAACCCTGAAACGCCACCCCCAGCATGACCCCCTACACTGTCCGAACACCACTGCACTGCCTTAAACCCTGAAACACCACCCCCTGCACGGCCCCCTACACTGCCCAAACACCACTGCACTGCCCTAAACCCAGAAACTCTACCCCCAGCATGGCCCCCTACACTGCCCGAACATCAATGCTCTGCCCTAAACCCTAAAACACTACCCCATACACCACCCTACACTGCCCGAACACCACTGCTCTGCCCTAAACCCTAAAACACCAGCCCCAGCACGATCCCCTACACTGCCCGAACACCACTGCTCTGCCCTAAACCCTAAAACACCAGCTCCAGCACGACCACCTTCACTGCCCGAACACCACTGCACTGCCCTAAACCCAAAAAACCAGCCCCAGCACGACCCCCTACACTGCCCGAAAAACACTGCACTGCCCTAAACCCTGAAACACCACCCCCAGAAAGACCCCCTACACTGCCCGAACACCACTGCCCTAAACCCTGAAACACCACCCCCAGCATGACCCCTTACAGTGCCCGAACACCACTGTACTGCCCAAAACTCTGAAATACCACCCTCTGCACAACCCCCTACACTGCCCGAACACCACTGCACTGCCCTAAACCCTGAAACACGACCCCCTGCATGACCCCTACACTGCCCAAACACCACTGCACTGCCCTAAACCCTGAAACACCACTCCCAGCACGACCCCCTACACTGCCCGAATACCACTGCTCTGCCCTAAACCCTGAAACACCTGCCCCAGCATGACCCCCTACACTGCCCAAATACCACTGCACTGCCCTAAACCCTGAAACACCACCCCAGCACGTCCCCCTACACTGCCCGAACACCACTGCTCTGCCCTAAACCCTAAAGCAACGGCCCCAGTATGACTCCCTTCACTTCCCGAACACCACTGCACTGCCCTAAACCTTAAAACACCTGCCCCAGCATGACCCCTCACACTACCTGAACACCATTGCACTTCCCTAAACCCTGAAACACCACCCCCAGCACGACCCTCTACACTGCCCGAAAACCACTGCACTGCCCTAAACCCTTAAACACCACCCCCAGCAAGACCCCGTACACTGCACTATCACCACTGCACTGCCCTAAACCCTAAAACACTACCCTAGCATGATCTCCTACACTGCACGAACACCACTGCACTGCCCTAAACCCTAAAGCATCAGCCCCAGTACGACTCCCTGCACTTCCCGAACACCACTGCTCTGCCCTAAACCCTAAAGCATCAGCCCCAGTACGACTCCCTGCACTTCCCGAACACCACTGCTCTGCCCTAAACCCTAAAACACCTTCCCCAGCATGATCCCTCACACTACCCGAACACCATTGCACTGCCCTAAACCCTGAAACACCACCCCCCTGCACAACCCCCTACACTGCCCGAATACCACTGCACTGCCCTAAACCCTGAAATACCACCCCCAGCAAGACCCCCTACACTGCCCGAACACCACTGCACTGCCCTAAACCCTTAAACACCAACCCCAGCAAGACCCCGTACACTGCACTATCACCACTGCACTGCCCTAAACCCTAAAACACTACCCTAGCATTATCTCCTACAATGCACGAACACCACTGCACTGCCCTAAACCCTGAAACACTACCCCAGCACGACTCCCTACACTGCCCGAACACCACTGTACTGCCCTAAACCCTGAAACACTACCCCCAGCAAGACCCCGTATACTGCACGATCACCACTGCACTGCCCTAAACCCTGAAACACTACCCTAGCATGATCTCCTACACATCACGAACACCATTGCACTGCCCTAAACCCTGAAACACTACCCCAGCATGACTCCCTACACTGCCCGAACACCACTGATCTGCCCAAAACCATGAAACACCACCCCCTGCACGACCCCCTACAGTGCCCGAACACCACTGCACTGCCCTAAACCATAAAACACCAGCATGACCCCCTACACTGCCCAAACACCACTGCACTGCCCTAAAACCTAAAACTTCAGCCCCAGTATGACTCCCTGCACTTCCCGAACACCACTGCACTGCCCTAAACCCTAAAACAACAGCCCCAGCATGACCCCTCACACTGCCCGAACACCACTGCACTGCCCTAAACCCTGAAACACCACCCCCTGCACGACCCCCTACACTGCCCGAATACCACTGCACTGCCCTAAACCCTGAAACACCACCCCCAGAAAGACCCCCTACACTGCCTGAGCACCACTGCCCTAAACCCTGAAACACCACCCCCAGCAAGACACCCTACACTGCCCGAACACCACTGCACTGCCCTAAACCCTGAAACACCACCCCCAGCAAGACCCCCTACACTGCCCGAACACCACTGCCATAAACCATGAAACACCACCCCCAGCATGACCCCCTAAAGTGCCCAAACACCACTGCACTGCCCTAAACCCTGAAACACCACCCCCTGCATGACCTCTACACTGCCCAAACACAACTGCACTGCCCTAAACCCTGAAACACCACCCCCTGCATGACCCCCTACACTGCCTGAACACCACTGCTCTGCCCTAAACCCTGAAACACCACGCCCAGCACGACCCCCTACACTGCCCGAACACCACTGCCCTAAACCCTGAAACACCAGCCTCTGCACGACCCCCTACACTGCCTGAACACCACTGCACTGTCCTAAACCCTGAAACACCACCCCATGCACAATCCCTACACTGCCCAAACACCACTGCACTGCCCTAAACCCTGAAACACCAACCGCAGCACAACCCCCTACACTGCCCGAACACCACTGCTCTGCCCTAAACCCTGAAACACCATGCCCAGCACGACCCCCTACACTGCCCAAACACCACTGCACTGCCCTCAATCATGAAACACCACCCCCAGCACGTCCACCTACACTGCCCGAACACTACTGCTCTGCCGTAAATCCTGAAACACTAGCACCAGCACGACCCCCCACACTGCCCGAACACCACTGCTCTGCCCTAAACCCTGAAACATCACCCCCAGCAGGACCCCCTAAACGGCCCTAACACCACTGCACTGCCCTAAACCCTGAAACACCAGCCCCAGCACGACCCCCTACATTGCCCGAACACCACTGCACTGCCCCAAACCCTGAAACGCCACCCCCAGCATCACCCCCTACACTGCCCAAACAACACTTCACTGCCCAAAACCCTGAAACACCACCCCCAGCACGGCCCCCTACACTACCCGAACACCACTGCACTGCCCAAAACCCTGAAACACCACCCCCAGCACGACCCCATACGGTGCCCGAACACCACAGCACTGTCCTAAACCCTGAAAAACTACCCCCAGCAAGACCCCCTACACTGCCCGAACACTATTACACTGCCTTAACCCCTGAAACATCACCTCCAGCAAGACCCCCTACACTGCCCGAACAGCACTGCCCTGAAACCCTGAAACACTACCCCCAGCAAGACACCCTACCCTGCCCGAACACCACTGCACTGCCCTAAACCCTGAAACATCACCCCCAGCACGACCCCCTTCATAGCCCGAACACCACTGATCTGCCCAAAACCATGAAACACCACCCCCTGCACGACCCCCTACAGTGCCCGAACACCACTGCACTGCCCTAAACCATAAAACACCAGCACGACCCCCTACACTGCCCAAACACAACTGCACTGCCCTAAAACCTAAAACATCAGCCCCAGTATGACTCCCTGCACTTCCCGAACACTACTGCACTGCCCTAAACCCTAAAACAACAGCCCCAGCACGACCCCTCACACTGCCCGAACACCACTGCACTGCCCTAAACCCTGAAACACCACCCCCTGCACGACCCCCTACACTGCCCGAATACCACTGCACTGCCCTAAACCCTGAAACACCACCCCCAGAAACACCCTCTACACTGCCTGAGCACCACTGCCCTAAACCCTGAAACACCACCCCCAGCAAGACCCCCTACACTGCCCGAACACCACTGCACTGCCCTAAACCCTGAAACACCACCTTCAGCAAGACCCCCTACACTGCCTGAACACCACTGCCATAAACCCTGAAACACCACCCCCAGCATGACCCCCTACAGTGCCCGAACACCACTGCACTGCCCTAAACCCTGAAACACCAACCCCTGCATGACCTCTACACTGCCCAAACACAACTGCACTGCCCTAAACCCTGAAACACCACCCCTGCATGACCCTCTACACTGCCCGAACACCACTGCTCTGCCCTAAACCCTGAAATACCACCCCCAGCACGACCCCATACACTGCCCGAACACCACTGCCCTAAACCCTGAAACACCACCCCCAGTATGACCTCCTACAGTGCCCGAACACCACTGCACTGCCCTAAACCCTGAAACACCACCCTCTGCACGACCCCCTACACTGCCTGAACACCACTGCACTGCCCTAAACCCTGAAACACCACCCCATGCACAACCCCTACACTGCCCAAACACCACTGCACTGCCCTAAACCCAAAAAACCAGCCCCAGCTCGACCCCCTACACTGCCTGAACACCACTGTACTGCCCTAAACCCTGAAACACCACGCCCAGCACGACCCCCTACACTGCCCGAACACCACTGCACTGCCCTAAACCATGAAACACCACCCCCAGCACGTCCACCTACACTGCCCGAACACTACTGCTCTGCCGTAAATCCTGAAACACTAGCACCAGCACGACCCCCCACACTGCCCGAACACCACTGCTCTGCCCTAAACCCTGAAACATCACCCCCAGCAGGACCCCCTAAACTGCCCTAACACCACTGCACTGCCCTAAACCCTGAAACACCAGCCCCAGCACGACCCCCTACATTGCCCGAACACCACTGCACTGCCCCAAACCCTGAAACGCCACACCCTGCATGACCCCCTACACTGCCCGAACACCACTGCACTACCCTAAACCCTAAAACACCACCCCCTGCACGACCCCCTACACTGCCCAAACACCACTGCACTGCCCTAAACCCGGATCCCCCTACCCTGCCCGAACACCAATGCTCTGCCCTAAAACCCCACCCCACACATCCCCCTACATTGCCCGAACACCACTGCTCTGCCCTAAACCCTAAAACACCAGCCCCAGCACGACCCCCTACACTGCCCGAACACCACTGCTCTGCCCGAAACCCTCAAACACCAGCCGCAGCACGACCCCCTACACTGCCTGAACACCACTGCACTGCCCTAAACCCTGAAACACCAGCAAAGCACGACCCCCTACACTGCCGAAACACCACTGCACTGCCCTAAACCCTGAAACACCAGCCCCAGCATGACCCCCTACTCTGCCCTGAACACCACTGCACTGCCGAAAACCCTGAAACACCAGCCCCAGCACGACCCCCTACACTGCACGAACACAACTGCACAGCCCTAAACCCTGAAACTCCACCCCAGCACGATCCACTACACTGCCCGTACACCACTGCTCTGCCCTAAATCCTAAAACTCCAGCCCCAGCACGACCCCTACACTGCCCAAACACCACTGCTCTGCCCTAAACCTTGAAACTCCACCCCAGCACGACCCCCTACACTGCCCGCACACCACTGCACTAAACCCTGAAACACCAGCCCAAGCACGACCCCCTACACTGCCCTAAACCCTGAAACACCACCCCCAGCACGACCCCCTACACTGCCCGAACACCACTGCCATAAACCATGAAACACCACCCCCAGCATGACCCCCTAAAGTGCCCAAACACCACTGCACTGCCCTAAACCCTGAAACACCACCCCCTGCATGACCTCTACACTGCCCGAACACCACTGCACTGCCCTAAACCCTGAAACACCACCCCCAGCAAGACCCCTACAGTGCCCGAACACCACTGCCATAAACCCTGAAACACCACCCCCAGCATGCCCCCTACAGTGCCCAAACACCACCCCCTGCATGACCACTACACTGCCCAAACACCACTGCACTGCCCTAAACCCTGAAACACCACCCCCGGCACGACCCCCTACACTGCCCGAACACCACTGCTCTGCCCTAAACCCTGAAACACCAGCCCCAGCATGGCCCCCTACACTGCCCGAACACCAATGCACTGCCGTAAACCCTGAAGCACTAGCACCAGCTTGACCCCCTACACTGCCCGAAAACCACTGCTCTGCCCTAAACTCTGAAACGCCACCCCCAGCATGACCCCCTACACTGTCCGAACACCTCTGCACTGCCTTAAACCCTGAAACACCACCCCCTGCACGGCCCCCTACACTGCCCAAACACCACTGCACTGCCCTAAACCCAGAAACTCCACCCCCAGCATGGCCCCCTACACTGCCCGAACATCAATGCTCTGCCCTAAACCCTAAAACACTACCCCATACACCACCCTACACTGCCCGAACACCACTGCTCTGCCCTAAACCCTAAAACACCAGCCCCAGCACGATCCCCTACACTGCCCGAACACCACTGCTCTGCCCTAAACCCTAAAACATCAGCTCCAGCACGACCACCTTCACTGCCCGAACACCACTGCACTGCCCTAAACCCAAAAAACGAGCCCCAGCATGACCCCCTACACTGCCCGAAAAACACTGCACTGCCCTAAACCCTGAAACACCACCCCCAGAAAGACCCCCTACACTGCCCGAACACCACTGCCCTAAACCCTGAAACACCACCCCCAGCATGACCCCTTACAGTGCCCGAACACCACTGCACTGCCCAAAACTCTGAAATACCACCCTCTGCACAACCCCCTACACTGCCCGAACACCACTGCACTGCCCTAAACCCTGAAACACGACCCCCTGCATGACCCCTACACTGCCCAAACACCACTGCACTGCCCTAAACCCTGAAACACCACTCCCAGCACGACCCCCTACACTGCCCGAATACCACTGCTCTGCCCTAAACCCTGAAACACCTGCCCCAGCATGACCCCCTACACTGCCCAAATACCACTGCACTGCCCTAAACCCTGAAACACCACCCCAGCACGTCCCCCTACACTGCCCGAACACCACTGCTCTGCCCTAAACCCTAAAGCATCGGCCCCAGTATGACTCCCTTCACTTCCCGAACACCACTGCACTGCCCTAAACCCTAAAACACCTGCCCCAGCATGACCCCTCACACTACCCGAACACCATTGCACTTCCCTAAACCCTGAAACACCACCCCCAGCACGACCCTCTACACTGCCCGAACACCACTGCACTGCCCTAAACCCTTAAACACCACCCCCAGCAAGACCCCGTACACTGCACTATCACCACTGCACTGCCCTAAACCCTAAAACACTACCCTAGCATGATCTCCTACACTGCACGAACTACACTGCACTGCCCTAAACCCTGAAACACTACCCCAGCACGACTCTCTACACTGCCCGAACACCACTGCTCTGCCCTAAACCCTAAAGCATCAGCCCCAGTACGACTCTCTGCACTTCCCGAACACCACTGCTCTGCCCTAAACCCTAAAACACCTGCCCCAGCATGATCCCTCACACTACCCGAACACCATTGCACTGCCCTAAACCCTGAAACACCACCCCCTGCACAACCCCCTACACTGCCCGAATACCACTGCACTGCCCTAAACCCTGAAATACCACCCCCAGCAAGACCCCCTACACTGCCTGAACACCACTGCACTGCCCTAAACCCTTAAACACCAACCCCAGCAAGACCCCGTACACTGCACTATCACCACTGCACTGCCCTAAACCCTGAAACACTACCCCAGCACGACTCCCTACACTGCCCGAACACCACTGTACTGCCCTAAACCCTGAAACACTACCCCCAGCAAGACCCCGTATACTGCACGATCACCACTGCACTGCCCTAAACCCTAAAACACCTGCCCCAGCATGATCCCTCACACTACCCGAACACCATTGCACTGCCCTAAACCCTGAAACACCACCCCCCTGCACAACCCCCTACACTGCCCGAATACCACTGCACTGCCCTAAACCCTGAAATACCACCCCCAGCAAGACCCCCTACACTGCCCGAACACCACTGCACTGCCCTAAACCCTTAAACACCAACCCCAGCAAGACCCCGTACACTGCACTATCACCACTGCACTGCCCTAAACCCTAAAACACTACCCTAGCATGATCTCCTACAATGCACGAACACCACTGCACTGCCCTAAACCCTGAAACACTACCCCAGCACGACTCCCTACACTGCCCGAACACCACTGTACTGCCCTAAACCCTGAAACACTACCCCCAGCAAGACCCCGTATACTGCACGATCACCACTGCACTGCCCTAATCCCTAAAACACTACCCTAGCATGATCTCCTACACATCACGAACACCATTGCACTGCCCTAAACCCTGAAACACTACCCCAGCACGACTCCCTACACTGCCCGAACACCACTGATCTGCCCAAAACCATGAAACACCACCCCCTGCACGACCCCCTACAGTGCCCGAACACCACTGCACTGCCCTAAACCATAAAACACCAGAATGACCCCCTATACTGCCCAAACACCACTGCACTGCCCTAAAACCTAAAACATCAGCCCCAGTATGACTCCCTGCACTTCCCGAACACCACTGCACTGCCCTAAACCCTAAAACCACAGCCCCAGCATGACCCCTCACACTAACCGAACACCATTGCACTTCCCTAAACCCTGAAACACCACCCCAGCACGACCCTCTACACTGCCCGAACACCACTGCACTGCCCTAAACCCTGAAACACCAGCCCCAGCAAGACCCCTACAGTGCCCGAACACCGCTGCCATAAACCCTGAAACACCACCCCCAGCATGCCCCCTACAGTGCCCAAACAACACTGCACTGCCCTAAACCCTGAAACACCACCCCCTGCATGACCACTACACTGCCCAAACACCACTGCACTGCCCTAAACCCTGAAACACCACCCCCGGCACGACCCCCTACACTGCCCGAACACCACTGCTCTGCCCTAAACCCTGAAACACCACCCCCTGCACGACCCCCTACACTGCCTGAACACCACTGCTCTGCCCTAAACCCTGAAACACCAGCCCCAGCATGGCCCCCTACACTGCCCGAACACCAATGCACTGCCGTAAACCCTGAAGCACTAGCACCAGCTTGACCCCCTACACTAACCAAAAACCACTGCTCTGCCCTAAACTCTGAAACATCACCCCCAGCAAGACCCCCTACACAGCCCGAACACCACTGCCCTAAACCCTGAAACGCCACCCCCAGCATGACCCCCTACACTGTCCGAACACCACTGCACTGCCTTAAACCCTGAAACACCACCCCCTGCACGGCCCCCTACACTGCCCAAACACCACTGCACTGCCCTAAACCCAGAAACTCCACCCCCAGCATGGCCCCCTACACTGTCCGAACATCAATGCTCTGCCCTAAACCCTAAAACACTACCCCATACACCACCCTACACTGCCCGAACACCACTGCTCTGCCCTAAACCCTAAAACACCAGCCCCAGCACGATCCCCTACACTGCCCGAACACCACTGCTCTGCCCTAAACCCTAAAACACCAGCTCCAGCACGACCACCTTCACTGCCCGAACACCACTGCACTGCCCTAAACCCAAAAAACCAGCCCCAGCACGACCCCCTACACTGCCCGAAAAACACTGCACTGCCCTAAACCCTGAAACACCACCCCCAGAAAGACCCCCTACACTGCCCGAACACCACTGCCCTAAACCCTGAAACACCACCCCCAGCATGACCCCTTACAGTGCCCGAACACCACTGTACTGCCCAAAACTCTGAAATACCACCCTCTGCACAACCCCCTACACTGCCCGAACACCACTGCACTGCCCTAAACCCTGAAACACGACCCCCTGCATGACCCCTACACTGCCCAAACACCACTGCACTGCCCTAAACCCTGAAACACCACTCCCAGCACGACCCCCTACACTGCCCGAATACCACTGCTCTGCCCTAAACCCTGAAACACCTGCCCCAGCATGACCCCCTACACTGCCCAAATACCACTGCACTGCCCTAAACCCTGAAACACCACCCCAGCACGTCCCCCTACACTGCCCGAACACCACTGCTCTGCCCTAAACCCTAAAGCAACGGCCCCAGTATGACTCCCTTCACTTCCCGAACACCACTGCACTGCCCTAAACCTTAAAACACCTGCCCCAGCATGACCCCTCACACTACCTGAACACCATTGCACTTCCCTAAACCCTGAAACACCACCCCCAGCACGACCCTCTACACTGCCCGAAAACCACTGCACTGCCCTAAACCCTTAAACACCACCCCCAGCAAGACCCCGTACACTGCACTATCACCACTGCACTGCCCTAAACCCTAAAACACTACCCTAGCATGATCTCCTACACTGCACGAACACCACTGCACTGCCCTAAACCCTAAAGCATCAGCCCCAGTACGACTCCCTGCACTTCCCGAACACCACTGCTCTGCCCTAAACCCTAAAGCATCAGCCCCAGTACGACTCCCTGCACTTCCCGAACACCACTGCTCTGCCCTAAACCCTAAAACACCTGCCCCAGCATGATCCCTCACACTACCCGAACACCATTGCACTGCCCTAAACCCTGAAACACCACCCCCCTGCACAACCCCCTACACTGCCCAAATACCACTGCACTGCCCTAAACCCTGAAATACCACCCCCAGCAAGACCCCCTACACTGCCCGAACACCACTGCACTGCCCTAAACCCTTAAACACCAACCCCAGCAAGACCCCGTACACTGCACTATCACCACTGCACTGCCCTAAACCCTAAAACACTACCCTAGCATGATCTCCTACAATGCACGAACACCACTGCACTGCCCTAAACCCTGAAACACTACCCCAGCACGACTCCCTACACTGCCAGAACACCACTGTACTGCCCTAAACCCTGAAACACTACCCCCAGCAAGACCCCGTATACTGCACGATCACCACTGCACTGCCCTAAACCCTGAAACACTACCCTAGCATGATCTCCTACACATCACGAACACCATTGCACTGCCCTAAACCCTGAAACACTACCCCAGCACGACTCCCTACACTGCCCGAACACCACTGATCTGCCCAAAACCATGAAACACCACCCCCTGCACGACCCCCTACAGTGCCCGAACACCACTGCACTGCCCTAAACCATAAAACACCTGCATGACCCCCTACACTGCCCAAACACCACTGCACTGCCCTAAAACCTAAAACTTCAGCCCCAGTATGACTCCCTGCACTTCCCGAACACCACTGCACTGCCCTAAACCCTAAAACAACAGCCCCAGCATGACCCCTCACACTGCCCGAACACCACTGCACTGCCCTAAACCCTGAAACACCACCCCCTGCACGACCCCCTACACTGCCCGAATACTACTGCACTGCCCTAAACCCTGAAACACCACCCCCAGAAAGACCCCCTACACTGCCTGAGCACCACTGCCCTAAACCCTGAAACACCACCCCCAGCAAGACACCCTACACTGCCCGAACACCACTGCACTGCCCTAAACCCTGAAACACCACCCCCAGCAAGACCCCCTACACTGCCCGAACACCACTGCCATAAACCAGGAAACACCACCCCCAGCATGACCCCCTAAAGTGCCCAAACACCACTGCACTGCCCTAAACCCTGAAACACCACCCCCTGCATGACCTCTACACTGCCCAAACACAACTGCACTGCCCTAAACCCTGAAACACCACCCCCTGCATGACCCCCTACACTGCCTGAACACCACTGCTCTGCCCTAAACCCTGAAACACCACGCCCAGCACGACCCCCTACACTGCCCGAACACCACTGCCCTAAACCCTGAAACACCAGCCTCTGCACGACCCCCTACACTGCCTGAACACCACTGCACTGTCCTAAACCCTGAAACACCACCCCATGCACAACCCCTACACTGCCCAAACACCACTGCACTGCCCTAAACCCTGAAACACCAACCGCAGCACAACCCCCTACACTGCCCGAACACCACTGCTCTGCCCTAAACCCTGAAACACCATGCCCAGCACGACCCCCTACACTGCCCAAACACCACTGCACTGCCCTCAATCATGAAACACCACCCCCAGCACGTCCACCTACACTGCCCGAACACTACTGCTCTGCCGTAAATCCTGAAACACTAGCACCAGCACGACCCCCCACACTGCCCGAACACCACTGCTCTGCCCTAAACCCTGAAACATCACCCCCAGAAGGACCCCCTAAACTGCCCTAACACCACTGCACTGCCCTAAACCCTGAAACACCAGCCCCAGCACGACCCCCTACATTGCCCGAACACCACTGCACTGCCCCAAACCCTGAAACGCCACCCCCAGCATCACCCCCTACACTGCCCAAACAACACTGCACTGCCCAAAACCCTGAAACACCACCCCCAGCACGGCCCCCTACACTACCCGAACACCACTGCACTGCCCAAAACCCTGAAACACCACCCCCAGCACGACCCCCTACGGTGCCCGAACACCACAGCACTGTCCTAAACCCTGAAAAACTACCCCCAGCAAGACCCCCTACACTGCCCGAACACTATTACACTGCCTTAACCCCTGAAACATCACCTCCAGCAAGACCCCCTACACTGCCCGAACAGCACTGCCCTGAAACCCTGAAACACTACCCCCAGCAAGACACCCTACCCTGCCCGAACACCACTGCACTGCCCTAAACCCTGAAACATCACCCCCAGCACGACCCCCTTCATAGCCCGAACACCACTGATCTGCTCAAAACCATGAAACACCACCCCCTGCACGACCCCCTACAGTGCCCGAACACCACTGCACTGCCCTAAACCATAAAACACCAGCACGACCCCCTACACTGCCCAAACACAACTGCACTGCCCTAAAACCTAAAACATCAGCCCCAGTATGACTCCCTGCACTTCCCGAACACTACTGCACTGCCCTAAACCCTAAAACAACAGCCCCAGCACGACCCCTCACACTGCCCGAACACCACTGCACTGCCCTAAACCCTGAAACACCACCCCCTGCACGACCCCCTACACTGCCCGAATACCACTGCACTGCCCTAAACCCTGAAACACCACCCCCAGAAACACCCTCTACACTGCCTGAGCACCACTGCCCTAAACCCTGAAACACCACCCCCAGCAAGACCCCCTACACTGCCCGAACACCACTGCACTGCCCTAAACCCTGAAACACCACCTTCAGCAAGACCCCCTACACTGCCTGAACACCACTGCCATAAACCCTGAAACACCACCCCCAGCATGACCCCCTACAGTGCCCGAACACCACTGCACTGCCCTAAACCCTGAAACACCAACCCCTGCATGACCTCTACACTGCCCAAACACAACTGCACTGCCCTAAACCCTGAAACACCACCCCTGCATGACCCTCTACACTGCCCGAACACCACTGCTCTGCCCTAAACCCTGAAACACCACCCCCAGCACGACCCCATACACTGCCCGAACACCACTGCCCTAAACCCTGAAACACCACCCCCAGTATGACCTCCTACAGTGCCCGAACACCACTGCACTGCCCTAAACCCTGAAACACCACCCTCTGCACGACCCCCTACACTGCCTGAACACCACTGCACTGCCCTAAACCCTGAAACACCACCCCATGCACAACCCCTACACTGCCCAAACACCACTGCACTGCCCTAAACCCAAAAAACCAGCCCCAGCTCGACCCCCTACACTGCCTGAACACCACTGCACTGCCCTAAACCCTGAAACACCACGCCCAGCACGACCCCCTACACTGCCCGAACACCACTGCACTGCCCTAAACCATGAAACACCACCCCCAGCACGTCCACCTACACTGCCCGAACACTACTGCTCTGCCGTAAATCCTGAAACACTAGCACCAGCACGACCCCCCACACTGCCCGAACACCACTGCTCTGCCCTAAACCCTGAAACATCACCCCCAGCAGGACCCCCTAAACTGCCCTAACACCACTGCACTGCCCTAAACCCTGAAACACCAGCCCCAGCACGACCCCCTACATTGCCCGAACACCACTGCACTGCCCCAAACCCTGAAACGCCACACCCTGCATGACCCCCTACACTGCCCGAACACCACTGCACTACCCTAAACCCTAAACCACCACCCCCTGCACGACCCCCTACACTGCCCAAACACCACTGCACTGCCCTAAACCCGGATCCCCCTACCCTGCCCGAACACCAATGCTCTGCCCTAAAACCCCACCCCACACATCCCCCTACATTGCCCGAACACCACTGCTCTGCCCTAAACCCTAAAACACCAGCCCCAGCACGACCCCCTACACTGCCCGAACACCACTGCTCTGCCCGAAACCCTCAAACACCAGCCGCAGCACGACCCCCTAAACTGCCTGAACACCACTGCACTGCCCTAAACCCTGAAACACCAGCAAAGCACGACCCCCTAAACTGCCGAAACACCACTGCACTGCCCTAAACCCTGAAACACCAGCCCCAGCATGACCCCCTACTCTGCCCTGAACACCACTGCACTGCCGAAAACCCTGAAACACCAGCCCCAGCACGACCCCCTACACTGCACGAACACAACTGCACAGCCCTAAACCCTGAAACTGCACCCCAGCACGATCCACTACACTGCCCGTACACCACTGCTCTGCCCTAAATCCTAAAACTCCAGCCCCAGCACGACCCCTACACTGCCCAAACATCACTGCTCTGCCCTAAACCTTGAAACTCCACCCCAGCACGACCCCCTACACTGCCCGCACACCACTGCACTAAACCCTGAAACACCAGCCCAAGCACGACCCCCTACACTGCCCTAAACCCTGAAACACCACCCCCAGCACGACCCCCTACACTGCCCGAACACCACTGCCATAAACCATGAAACACCACCCCCAGCATGACCCCCTAAAGTGCCCAAACACCACTGCACTGCCCTAAACCCTGAAACACCACCCCCTGCATGACCTCTACACTGCCCGAACACCACTGCACTGCCCTAAACCCTGAAACACCACCCCCAGCAAGACCCCTACAGTGCCCGAACACCACTGCCATAAACCCTGAAACACCACCCCCAGCATGCCCCCTACAGTGCCCAAACACCACCCCCTGCATGACCACTACACTGCCCAAACACCACTGCACTGCCCTAAACCCTGAAACACCACCCCCGGCACGACCCCCTACACTGCCCGAACACCACTGCTCTGCCCTAAACCCTGAAACACCAGCCCCAGCATGGCCCCCTACACTGCCCGAACACCAATGCACTGCCGTAAACCCTGAAGCACTAGCACCAGCTTGACCCCCTACACTGCCCGAAAACCACTGCTCTGCCCTAAACTCTGAAACGCCACCCCCAGCATGACCCCCTACACTGTCCGAACACCTCTGCACTGCCTTAAACCCTGAAACACCACCCCCTGCACGGCCCCCTACAATGCCCAAACACCACTGCACTGCCCTAAACCCAGAAACTCCACCCCCAGCATGGCCCCCTACACTGCCCGAACATCAATGCTCTGCCCTAAACCCTAAAACACTACCCCATACACCACCCTACACTGCCCGAACACCACTGCTCTGCCCTAAACCCTAAAACACCAGCCCCAGCACGATCCCCTACACTGCCCGAACACCACTGCTCTGCCCTAAACCCTAAAACATCAGCTCCAGCACGACCACCTTCACTGCCCGAACACCACTGCACTGCCCTAAACCCAAAAAACGAGCCCCAGCATGACCCCCTACACTGCCCGAAAAACACTGCACTGCCCTAAACCCTGAAACACCACCCCCAGAAAGACCCCCTACACTGCCCGAACACCACTGCCCTAAACCCTGAAACACCACCCCCAGCATG
The DNA here is from genome assembly GCF_964204655.1 of Triturus cristatus. Taxonomy (NCBI): domain Eukaryota; kingdom Metazoa; phylum Chordata; class Amphibia; order Caudata; family Salamandridae; genus Triturus; species Triturus cristatus. Next base: position 636,055,272 of record NC_140579.1, on the reverse strand, counting down.
ACCCCTTACAGTGCCCGAACACCACTGCACTGCCCAAAACTCTGAAATACCACCCTCTGCACATCCCCCTACACTGCCCGAACACCACTGCACTGCCCTAAACCCTGAAACACGACCCCCTGCATGACCCCTACACTGCCCAAACACCACTGCACTGCCCTAAACCCTGAAACACCACTCCCAGCACGACCCCCTACACTGCCCGAATACCACTGCTCTGCCCTAAACCCTGAAACACCTGCCCCAGCATGACCCCCTACACTGCCCAAATACCACTGCACTGCCCTAAACCCTGAAACACCACCCCAGCACGTCCCCCTACACTGCCCGAACACCACTGCTCTGCCCTAAACCCTGAAACACCTGCCCCAGCATGACCCCCTACACTGCCCAAACATCACTGCTCTGCCCTAAACCTTGAAACTCCACCCCAGCACGACCCCCTACACTGCCCGCACACCACTGCACTAAACCCTGAAACACCAGCCCAAGCACGACCCCCTACACTGCCCTAAACCCTGAAACACCACCCCCAGCATGACCCCCTACACTGCCCGAACACCACTGCCATAAACCATGAAACACCACCCCCAGCATGACCCCCTAAAGTGCCCAAACACCACTGCACTGCCCTAAACCCTGAAACACCACCCCCTGCATGACCTCTACACTGCCCGAACACCACTGCACTGCCCTAAACCCTGAAACACCACCCCCAGCAAGACCCCTACAGTGCCCGAACACCACTGCCATAAACCCTGAAACACCACCCCCAGCATGCCCCCTACAGTGCCCAAACACCACCCCCTGCATGACCACTACACTGCCCAAACACCACTGCACTGCCCTAAACCCTGAAACACCACCCCCGGCACGACCCCCTACACTGCCCGAACACCACTGCTCTGCCCTAAACCCTGAAACACCAGCCCCAGCATGGCCCCCTACACTGCCCGAACACCAATGCACTGCCGTAAACCCTGAAGCACTAGCACCAGCTTGACCCTCTACACTGCCCGAAAACCACTGCTCTGCCCTAAACTCTGAAACGCCACCCCCAGCATGACCCCCTACACTGTCCGAACACCTCTGCACTGCCTTAAACCCTGAAACACCACCCCCTGCACGGCCCCCTACAATGCCCAAACACCACTGCACTGCCCTAAACCCAGAAACTCCACCCCCAGCATGGCCCCCTACACTGCCCGAACATCAATGCTCTGCCCTAAACCCTAAAACACTACCCCATACACCACCCTACACTGCCCGAACACCACTGCTCTGCCCTAAACCCTAAAACACCAGCCCCAGCACGATCCCCTACACTGCCCGAACACCACTGCTCTGCCCTAAACCCTAAAACATCAGCTCCAGCACGACCACCTTCACTGCCCGAACACCACTGCACTGCCCTAAACCCAAAAAATGAGCCCCAGCATGACCCCCTACACTGCCCGAAAAACACTGCACTGCCCTAAACCCTGAAACACCACCCCCAGAAAGACCCCCTACACTGCCCGAACACCACTGCCCTAAACCCTGAAACACCACCCCCAGCATGACCCCTTACAGTGCCCGAACACCACTGCACTGCCCAAAACTCTGAAATACCACCCTCTGCACATCCCCCTACACTGCCCGAACACCACTGCACTGCCCTAAACCCTGAAACACGACCCCCTGCATGACCCCTACACTGCCCAAACACCACTGCACTGCCCTAAACCCTGAAACACCACTCCCAGCACGACCCCCTACACTGCCCGAATACCACTGCTCTGCCCTAAACCCTGAAACACCTGCCCCAGCATGACCCCCTACACTGCCCAAATACCACTGCACTGCCCTAAACCCTGAAACACCACCCCAGCACGTCCCCCTACACTGCCCGAACACCACTGCTCTGCCCTAAACCCTAAAGCATCGGCCCCAGTATGACTCCCTTCACTTCCCGAACACCACTGCACTGCCCTAAACCCTAAAACACCTGCCCCAGCATGACCCCTCACACTACCCGAACACCATTGCACTTCCCTAAACCCTGAAACACCACCCCCAGCACGACCCTCTACACTGCCCGAACACCACTGCACTGCCCTAAACCCTTAAACACCACCCCCAGCAAGACCCCGTACACTGCACTATCACCACTGCACTGCCCTAAACCCTAAAACACTACCCTAGCATGATCTCCTACACTGCACGAACTACACTGCACTGCCCTAAACCCTGAAACACTACCCCAGCACGACTCTCTACACTGCCCGAACACCACTGCTCTGCCCTAAACCCTAAAGCATCAGCCCCAGTACGACTCTCTGCACTTCCCGAACACCACTGCTCTGCCCTAAACCCTAAAACACCTGCCCCAGCATGATCCCTCACACTACCCGAACACCATTGCACTGCCCTAAACCCTGAAACACCACCCCCTGCACAACCCCCTACACTGCCCGAATACCACTGCACTGCCCTAAACCCTGAAATACCACCCCCAGCAAGACCCCCTACACTGCCTGAACACCACTGCACTGCCCTAAACCCTTAAACACCAACCCCAGCAAGACCCCGTACACTGCACTATCACCACTGCACTGCCCTAAACCCTGAAACACTACCCCAGCACGACTCCCTACACTGCCCGAACACCACTGTACTGCCATAAACCCTGAAACACTACCCCCAGCAAGACCCCGTATACTGCACGATCACCACTGCACTGCCCTAAACCCTAAAACACTACCCTAGCATGATCTCCTACACATCACGAACACCACTGCACTGCCCTAAACCCTGAAACACTACCCCAGCACGACTCCCTACACTGCCCGAACACCACTGATCTGCCCAAAACCATGAAACACCACCCCCTGCACGACCCCCTACAGTGCCCGAACACCACTGCACTGCCCTAAACCATAAAACACCAGCATGACCACCTACACTGCCCAAACACCACTGCACTGCCCTAAAACCTAAAACATCAGCCCCAGTATGACTCCCTGCACTTCCCGAACACCACTGCACTGCCCTAAACCCTAAAACAACAGCCCCAGCACGACCCCTCACACTGCCCGAACACCACTGCACTGCCCTAAACCCTGAAACACCACCCCCTGCACGACCCCCTACACTGCCCGAATACCACTGCACTGCCCTAAACCCTGAAACACCACCCCCAGAAAGACCCCCTACACTGCCTGAGCACCACTGCCCTAAACCCTGAAACACCACCCCCAGCAAGACACCCTACACTGCCCGAACACCACTGCACTGCCCTAAACCCTGAAACACCACCCCCAGCAAGACCCCCTACACTGCCCGAACACCACTGCCATAAACCATGAAACACCACCCCCAGCATGATCCCCTAAAGTGTCCAAACACCACTGCACTGCCCTAAACCCTGAAACACCACCCCCTGCATGACCTCTACACTGCCCAAACACAACTGCACTGCCCTAAACCCTGAAACACCACCCCCTGCATGACCCCCTACACTGCCCGAACACCACTGCTCTGCCCTAAACCCTGAAACACCACGCCCAGCACGACCTCCTACACTGCCCGAACACCACTGCCCTAAAACCTGAAACACCACCCCCAGTATGACCTCCTACAGTGCCCGAACATCACTGCACTGCCCTAAACCCTGAAAAACCACCCTCTGCACGACCCCCTACACTGCCTGAACACCACTGCACTGTCCTAAACCCTGAAACACCACCCCATGCACAACCCCTACACTGCCCAAACACCACTGCACTGCCCTAAACCCTGAAACACCAACCGCAGCACAACCCCCTACACTGCCCGAACACCACTGCTCTGCCCTAAACCCTGAAACACCATGCCCAGCACGACCCCCTACACTGCCCGAACACCACTGCACTGCCCTCAATCATGAAACACCACCCCAGCACGTCCACCTACACTGCCCGAACACTACTGCTCTGCCGTAAATCCTGAAACACTAGCACCAGCACGACCCCCCACACTGCCCGAACACCACTGCTCTGCCCTAAACCCTGAAACATCACCCCCAGCAGGACCCCCTAAACTGCCCTAACACCACTGCACTGCCCTAAACCCTGAAACACCAGCCCCAGCACGACCCCCTACATTGCCCGAACACCACTGCACTGCCCCAAACTCTGAAACGCCACCCCCAGCATCACCCCCTACACTGCCCAAACAACACTGCACTGCCCAAAACCCTGAAACACCACCCCCAGCACGGCCCCCTACACTACCCGAACACCACTGCACTGCCCAAAACCCTGAAACACCACCCCCAGCACGACCCCCTACGGTGCCCGAACACCACAGCACTGTCCTAAACCCTGAAAAACTACCCCCAGCAAGACCCCCTACACTGCCCGAACACTATTACACTGCCTTAACCCCTGAAACATCACCTCCAGCAAGACCCCCTACACTGCCCAAACAGCACTGCCCTGAAACCCTGAAACACTACCCCCAGCAAGACACCCTACCCTGCCCGAACACCACTGCACTGCCCTAAACCCTGAAGCATCACCCCCAGCATGACCCCCTTCATAGCCCGAACACCACTGATCTGCCCAAAACCATGAAACACCACCCCCTGCACGACCCCCTACAGTGCCCGAACACCACTTCACTGCCCTAAACCATAAAACACCAGCACGACCCCCTACACTGCCCAAACACGACTGCACTGCCCTAAAACCTAAAACATCAGCCCCAGTATGACTCCCTGCACTTCCCGAACAATACTGCACTGCCCTAAACCCTAAAACAACAGCCCCAGCACGACCCCTCACACTGCCCGAACACCACTGCACTGCCCTAAACCCTGAAACACCACCCCCTGCACGACCCCCTACGCTGCCCGAATACCACTGCACTGCCCTAAACCCTGAAACACCACCCCCAGAAACACCCCCTACACTGCCTGAGCACCACTGCCCTAAACCCTGAAACACCACCCCCAGCAAGACCCCCTACACCGCCCGAACACCACTGCACTGCCCTAAACCCTGAAACACCACCTTCAGCAAGACCCCCTACACTGCCTGAACACCACTGCCATAAACCCTGAAACACCACCCCCAGCATGACCCCCTACAGTGCCGGAACACCACTGCACTGCCCTAAACCCTGAAACACCAACCCCTGCATGACCTCTACACTGCCCAAACACAACTGCACTGCCCTAAACCCTGAAACACCACCCCTGCATGACCCTCTACACTGCCCGAACACCACTGCTCTGCCCTAAACCCTGAAACACCACCCCCAGCACGACCCCATACACTGCCCGAACACCAGTGCCCTAAACCCTGAAACACCACCCCCAGTATGACCTCCTACAGTGCCCGAACATCACTGCACTGCCCTAAACCCTGAAACACCACCCTCTGCACGACCCCCTACACTGCCTGAACACCACTGCACTGCCCTAAACCCTGAAACACCACCCCATGCACAACCCCTACACTGCCCAAACACCACTGCACTGCCCTAAACCCAAAAAACCTGCCCCAGCACGACCCCCTACACTGCCTGAACACCACTGCACTGCCCTAAACCCTGAAACACTACGCCCACCACGACCCCCTACACTGCCCGAACACCACTGCACTGCCCTAAACCATGAAACACCACCCCAAGCACGTCCACCTACACTGCCCGAACACTGCTGCTCTGCCGTAAATCCTGAAACACTAGCACCAGCACGACCCCCCACACTGCCCGAACACCACTGCTCTGCCCTAAACCCTGAAACATCACCCCCAGCAGGACCCCCTAAACTGCCCTAACACCACTGCACTGCCCTAAACCCTGAAACACCAGCCCCAGCACGACCCCCTACATTGCCCGAACACCACTGCACTGCCCCAAACCCTGAAACGCCACACCCTGCATGACCCCCTACACTGCCCGAACACCACTGCACTACCCTAAACCCTAAAACACCACCCCCTGCACGACCCCCTACACTGCCCAAACACCACTGCACTGCCCTAAACCCGGATCCCCCTACCCTGCCCGAACACCAATGCTCTACCCTAAAACCCCACCCCACACATCCCCCTACATTGCCCGAACACCACTGCTCTGCCCTAAACCCTAAAACACCAGCCCCAGCACGACCCCCTACACTGCCCGAACACCACTGCTCTGCCCGAAACCCTCAAACACCAGCCCCAGCACGACCACCTTCACTGCCCGAACACCACTGCCCTGCACTAAACCCAAAAAACCAGCACCAGCACAACCCCCTACACTGCCTGAACACCACTGCACTGCCCTAAACCCTGAAACACCAGCAAAGCACGACCCCTACACTGCCGAAACACCACTGCACTGCCCTAAACCCTGAAAGACCAGCCCCAGCATGACCCCCTACTCTGCCCTGAACACCACTGCACTGCCGAAAACCCTGAAACACCAGCCCCAGCACGACCCCCTACACTGCCCGAACACCACTGCTCTGCCCGAAACCCTCAAACACCAGCCCCAGCACGACCACCTTCACTGCCCGAACACCACTGCCCTGCACTAAACCCAAAAAACCAGCACCAGCACAACCCCCTACACTGCCTGAACACCACTGCACTGCCCTAAACCCTGAAACACCAGCAAAGCACGACCCCTACACTGCCGAAACACCACTGCACTGCCCTAAACCCTGAAAGACCAGCCCCAGCATGACCCCCTACTCTGCCCTGAACACCACTGCACTGCCGAAAACCCTGAAACACCAGCCCCAGCACGACCCCCTACACTGCACGAACAACACTGCACAGCCCTAAACCCTGAAACTCCACCCCAGCACGATCCACTACACTGCCCGTACACCACTGCTCTGCCCTAAATCCTAAAACACCAGCCCCAGCACGACCCCCTACACTGCATGAACACAACTGCACAGCCCTAAACCCTGAAACTCCACCCCAGCACGATCCACTACACTGCCCGTACACCACTGCTCTGCCCTAAATCCTAAAACTCCAGCCCCAGCACGACCCCTACACTGCCCGAACACCACTGCTCTGCCCTAAACCTTGAAACTCCACCCCAGCACGACCCCCTACACTGCCCGAACACCACTGCACTAAACCCTGAAACACCAGCCCAAGCACGACCCCCTACACTGCCCTAAACCCTGAAACACCACCCCCAGCACGACCCCCTACACTGCCCGAACACCACTGCACTGCCCTAATCCCTAAAACACCAGCCCTATCACGACCCCCTACACTGCCCGAACACCACTACACTGCCCTAAACCCTGAAACACCAGCCCCTGCACGACCCCCTACACTGCCCGAACACCACTGCACTGCCCTAAACCCTGAAACACCATTCCCAGCACGATCCCCTACACTGCCCAAACACAACTGCACTGCCCTATATCCTGAAACACCACCCCCGCTTGACCCCCTACACTGCCCGAACACCACTGCACGGCCCTAAACCCTGAAACTCCACCCCCCAGCACAACCCCTACACTGCCCGAACACGACTGCACTGCCATAAACCCTGAAACACCACCCCCCAGCAAAACCCCTACACTGCCCGAATACCACTGCACTGCCCTAAACCCTGAAACACCACCCCTGCACGACCCCCTATACTGCCCGAACACTACTGCACTGCCCTAAACCCTGAAACACCACCCCCAGCAAAACCCCCTATACTGCCCGAACACCACTGCACTGCCCTAAACCCTGAACCACCACCCCCTGCAAGACCCCCTACACTGCCCGAACACCACTGCACTGCCTTAAACCCTGAAACACCACCCCCAACAGGATCCCCTACACTGCCCCAACACCACTGCACTGCCCTAAACCTTGAAACACCACCCCCAGCAAGACCCCTACACCGCCCGAACACCACTGCACCGGCCCAAACCCTGAAACACTACCCCCAGCAAGACCCCCTACACTGCCCAAACACTACTACACTGCCTTAACCCCTGAAACATCACCTCCAGCAAGACCCCCTACACTGCCCGAACAGCACTTCCCTAAATCCTGAAACAATTCCCCCAGCAAGACCCCCTATCCTGCTCGAACACCACTGCACTGCCCTAAACCCTGAAACACCGCCCCTAGCACGACCCCCTTCACTGCCCGAACACCACTGCTCTGCCCAAAACCCTGAAACACCACCCACAGCACGACCTCCTACAGTGCTCGAACACAACTGCACTGCCCTAAACCCTGAAACACCAGCTCCAGCACGACCCCCTACACTGCCCGAACACCACTGCACTGCAGTAAACCTTGAAACGCCAGCCAGCACAACCCCCTACACTGTCCGAACACCACTGCACTGCCCTAAACCCTGAAACACCAGCCCCAGCATGACCCCCTACACCGCCCGAACACCACTGCACTGCCCTAATCCCTGAAACACCAGCCCCAGCACGACCCCTACACTGCCCAAACACCACTGCACTGCCCTAAACCCTGAAATGCCAGCCCCGGCATGACCCCCTACACTGCCCAAACACCACTGAACTGCCCTAAACCCTGAAACGCCAGCCCCAGCACGACCCCCTACACTGCCCAAACACCACTGCACAGCCCTAACCCCTAAAACACCAGTCCCAGCATGACCCCCTACACTACCCAAACACCACTACATGGCCCTAAACCCTGAACCACCAGCCCCAGCCCCAGCACAACCCCCTACACTGCCCGAACAGTACTGCCCTAACCCAGAAACACCACCATGACCCCCTACAGTGCCCGAACACCACTGCCCTATACCCTAAAACACGACCCCCAGCACAAACCCCTACTCTGCCCGAACACCAATGTACTGCCCTAAACCGTGAAATACCATCCCCTGCATGACCCCCAACACTGCCTGAATACCACTGCACTGCCCTAAACCCTGAAACACCACCCCAGCACGACCCCCTACTCTGCCCGAACACCACTGCCCTAAACCCTGAAACACCACCCCCAGCAAGACCCCCTACACTGCCGAAATACCACTGCCCTAAACCCTGAAACACAACCCCCTGCAAGACCCCCTACACTGCCCGAACACCACTGCCCTAAACCCTGAAACACCACCTCCAAGAAGAACCCCTACACTGCCCAAACACCACTGCCCTAAACCCTGGAACACCACCCCCTGCCAGACCACCTACACTGCCCAAACACCATTGCACTGCCCTAAACCCTGAAACACCACCCCCTGCATGACCCCCTACACTGCCCGAAAACCACTGCACTGCCATAAACCCTGAAACACCACCTCCAGCACGACCCTCTACATTGCCTGAACACCACAGCACTGCCCTAAACCCTAATCCACTACCCCCAACACGACCCCCTACACTGCCCGAACACCACTGCACTGCCATAAACACTAAAACACCACCCCCAGCACGACCCCTACACTGCCCGAACACCACTGCACTGCCCTAAACCCTAAAACACTATCCCAGCACGACCCCCTACACTGCCTGAACATCACTGCACTACCCTACACAATAAAACACCAGCAAGACCCCCTACGCTGTCCAAACACCACGGCACTTCCCTAAACCCTAAAACAACAGCCACAGCACGACCCCCTACACTGCCCGACCACCACTGCACTGCCCTAAACCCTGAAACACCACCCCCAGCATGATCCCCTACACTACCCGAACACCACTGCACTGCCCTAAACCCTGAAACACCACCCCTCTGCACGATCCCCTACACTGCCCGAATTCCACTTTACTGCCCTAAACCCTGAAACACCACCCCCAGAAAGACCCCCTACACTGCCCGAACACCACTGCCCTACACCCTGAAACACCACCGCCAGCAAGACCCCCTACACTTCCCAAACACCACTGCACAGCCCTAAACCCTGAAACACCACCTTCTGCACGACCCCAACACTGCCTGAACACCACTGCATTGCCCTAAACCCTGAAACACCACCCCCTACACGACCCCTATACTGCCCAAACACCACTGCACTGCCCTAAACCCTGAAACACCACCCCCAGCACGACCCCCTACACTGCCCAAACACCACTGCACTACCCTAAACCCTGAAACACCACCCCAGCACATCCACCTACACTGCCGGAACACCACTGCTCTGCCCTAAACCCTGAAACACTAGCACCAGCACAACCCCCTATTCTGCCCAAACACCACTGCTCTGCCCTAAACCCTGACACATCACCCCCAGCAGGATCCCCTAAACAGCCCGAACACCACTGCACTGCCCTAAACCCTGAAATGCCATCCCCAGCACGACCCCCTACACTGCCCGAACAGCACTGCACTGCCCTAAACCCTGAAACACCACCCCCTGCACAACCCCTACACTGCCTGAACACCACTACACTGCCCTAAACCCGGAAACTCCACCCCCAGCACGACCCCCTACACTGCCCGAACACCAATGCTCTGCCCTAAACCCTAAAACACCACCCGCACATCCCCTACTCTGCCCGAACACCACTGCTCTGCCCTAAACCCTAAAACACCAGCCCCAGCATGACCTCCTACACTGCCCAAACACCACTGCACTGTCCTAAACCCTGAAACACCAACCCCTGCACGACCCCCTACTCTGCCCGAACACCACTGCACTGCCCTAAACCCTGAAACACCAGCCCCATCATGACCCCCTACACTGCCCGAACACAACTGCACTGCCCTAAACCCTGAAACACCACCCACTGCACGACCCCATACACTGCCCGAACACCACTACACTGCCCTAAACTCTGAACACCACCCCCTGCACGACCCCCACAGTGTCCGAACACCACTGCCCTGCCCTTAAACCTAAAACATCAGCCCCAGTACGACTCCCTGCACTTCTCGAACATCACTGCACTGCCCTAAACCCTAAAACAACAGCCCCAGCACGACCCCTCACACTGCCCGAACACCACTGCACTGCCCTAAACCCTGAAACACCACACCCTACACGACCCCCTACACTGCCCGAATACAACTGCACTGCCCTAAACCCTGAAACACCACCCCCAGAAGGACCCCTACACTACCCAAACACCACTGCCCTAAACCCTGAAACACCACCCCAGAAAGACCCCCTACAGTGCCCGAACACCACTGCACTGCCCTAAACCATGAAACACCACCCTCTGCACGACCCCCTACACTGCCCGAACACCACTGCACTGCCCTAAACCCTGAAACACCACCCCCTGCATGACCCCTACACTGCCCAAACACCACTGCACTGCCCTAAACTCTGAAACACCACCCCCAGCACGACCCCTACACTGCCCGAACACAACTGCACTGCCCTAAACCCTGATACACCACCCCCAGCACGTCCCCGACACTGCCTTAACACCACTGCTCTGCCGTTAACCCTGAAACACTAGCACCAGCACGAGCCCCTACACTGCCCGAACACCACTGCTCTGCCCTAAACCCTGAAACATCACCCCCAGCAGGACCCCCTAAACTGCCCTAACACCACTGCACTGCCCTAAACCCTGAAACACCAGCCCCAGCACGACCCCTACACTGCCCGAACACCACTGCACTGCCCCAAACCCTGAAACGCCACCCCCAGCACAACCTCTACACTGCCCGAACACCACTGCACTGCCCTAAACCCTGAAACACCACCCCCTGCACGACCCCCTCCACTGCCCAAACACCACTGCACTGCCCTAAGCCCGGAAACTCCACCCCCAGCACGGCCCCCTACACTGCCCGAACACCAATGCTCTGCCCTAAACCCTAAAACACCACCCCACACATCCCCTACACTGCCCGGACACCACTGCTCTGCCCAAAACCCTAAAACACCAGCCCCAGCACGACCCCATACACTGCCCAAACACCATTGCTCTGCCCTAAACCCTAAAACACCAGCCCCAGCACGACCACCTTCACTGCCCGAACACTACAGCACTGCCCTAAACCCAAAAAACCAGCCCCAGCATGACCCCCTACACTGCCCGAACACCACTGCACTGCCCTAAACCCTGAAACACCAGCACAGCATGACCCCCTACACTGCCGAAACACCACTGCACTGCCCTAAACCCTGAAACACCACCCCCTGCATGACCCCCTACACTGCCCGAAAACCACTGCACTGCCCTAAACCCTGAAACACCACCTCCAGCACGACCCTCTACATTGCCTGAACACCACAGCACTGCCCTAAACCCTAAACCACTACCCCCAACACGACCCCCTACACTGCCCGAACACCACTGCACTGCCATAAACACTAAAACACCACCCCCAGCACGACCCCTACACTGCCCGAACACCACTGCACTGCCCTAAACCCTAAAACACCATCCCAGCACGACCCCCTACACTGCCTGAACATCACTACACTACCCTACACCATAAAACACCAGCACGACCCCCTACGCTGTCCAAACACCACGGCACTGCCCTAAACCCTAAAACAACAGCCACAGCATGACCCCCTACACTGCCCGACCACCACTGCACTGCCCTAAACCCTGAAACCCCACCCCAGCATGATCCCCTACACTACCCGAACACCACTGCACTGCCCTAAACCCTGAAACACCACCCCTCTGCACGATCCCCTACACTGCCCGAATTCCACTTTACTGCCTTAACCCTGAAACCCCACCCCCAGAAAGACCCCCTACACTGCCCGAACACCACTGCCCTAAACCCTGAAACACCACCCCCAGCAAGACCCCCTACACTTCCGAAACACCACTGCACTGCCCTAAACCCTGAAACACCACCTTCTGCACGACCCCCAACACTGCCTTAACACCACTGCACTGCCCTAAACCCTGAAACACCACCCCCTACACGACCCTTACACTGCCCAAACACCACTGCACTGCCCTAAACCCTGAAACACCACCCCCAGGCACGACCCCCTACACTGCCCGAGCACCACTGCTCTGATCTAAACCCTGAAACATCACCCCCAGCACGACCCCCTACACTGCCCAAACACCACTGCACTACCCTAAACCCTGAAACACCACCCCAGCACATCCCCCTACACTGCCCGAACACCACTGCTCTGCCCTAAACCCTGACACATCACCCCCAGCAGGACCCCCTAAGCAGCCCGAACACCACTGCACTGCCCTAAACCCTTAAACACCAGCCCAAGCACGACCCCCTACACTGCCCGAACACCACTGCACTGCCCTAAACCCTGAAACGCCACCCCCAGCACGACCCCCTACACTGCCCGAACAGCACTGCACTGCCCTAAACCCTGAAACACCACCCCCTGCACAACCCCTACACTGTCTGAACACCACTGCACTGCCCTAAACCCGGAAACTCCACCCCCTGCATGACCCCCTACACCGCCCGAACACCACTGCACTGCCCTAATCCCTGAAACACCAGCCCCAGCACGACCCCTACACTGCCCAAACACCACTGCACTGCCCTAAACCCTGAAATGCCAGCCCCGGCATGACCCCCTACACTGCCCAAACACCACTGAACTGCCCTAAACCCTGAAACGCCAGCCCCAGCACGACCCCCTACACTGCCCAAACACCACTGCACAGCCCTAACCCCTAAAACACCAGTCCCAGCATGACCCCCTACACTACCCAAACACCACTACACGGCCCTAAACCCTGAACCACCAGCCCCAGCCCCAGCACAACCCCCTACACTGCCCGAACACTACTGCCCTAACCCAGAAACACCACCATGACCCCCTACAGTGCCCGAACACCACTACCCTATACCCTAAAACACGACCCCCAGCACAAACCCCTACTCTGCCCGAACACCAATGTACTGCCCTAAACCGTGAAATACCATCCCCTGCATGACCCCCAACACTGCCTGAATACCACTGCACTGCCCTAAACCCTGAAACACCACCCCAGCACGACCCCCTACTCTGCCCGAACACCACTGCCCTAAACCCTGAAACACCACCCCCAGCAAGACCCCCTACACTGCCGAAATACCACTGCCCTAAACCCTGAAACACAACCCCCTGCAAGACCCCCTACACTGCCCGAACACCACTGCCCTAAACCCTGAAACACCACCTCCAAGAAGAACCCCTACACTGCCCAAACACCACTGCCCTAAACCCTGGAACACCACCCCCTGCCAGACCACCTACACTGCCCAAACACCATTGCACTGCCCTAAACCCTGAAACACCACCCCCTGCATGACCCCCTACACTGCCCGAAAACCACTGCACTGCCCTAAACCCTGAAACACCACCTCCAGCACGACCCTCTACATTGCCTGAACACCACAGCACTGCCCTAAACCCTAATCCACTAGCCCCAACACGACCCCCTACACTGCCCGAACACCACTGCACTGCCATAAACACTAAAACACCACCCCCAGCACGACCCCTACACTGCCCGAACACCACTGCACTGCCCTAAACCCTAAAACACTATCCCAGCACGACCCCCTACACTGCCTGAACATCACTGCACTACCCTACACCATAAAACACCAGCAAGACCCCCTACGCTGTCCAAACACCACGGCACTTCCCTAAACCCTAAAACAACAGCCACAGCACGACCCCCTACACTGCCCGACCACCACTGCACTGCCCTAAACCCTGAAACACCACCCCCAGCATGATCCCCTACACTACCCGAACACCACTGCACTGCCCTAAACCCTGAAACACCACCCCTCTGCACGATCCCCTACACTGCCCGAATTCCACTTTACTGCCCTAAACCCTGAAACACCACCCCCAGAAAGACCCCCTACACTGCCCGAACACCACTGCCCTACACCCTGAAACACCACCGCCAGCAAGACCCCCTACACTTCCCAAACACCACTGCACAGCCCTAAACCCTGAAACACCACCTTCTGCACGACCCCAACACTGCCTGAACACCACTGCATTGCCCTAAACCCTGAAACACCACCCCCTACACGACCCCTATACTGCCCAAACACCACTGCACTGCCCTAAACCCTGAAACACCACCCCCAGCACGACCCCCTACACTGCCCAAACACCACTGCACTACCCTAAACCCTGAAACACCACCCCAGCACATCCACCTACACTGCCGGAACACCACTGCTCTGCCCTAAACCCTGAAACACTAGCACCAGCACAACCCCCTATTCTGCCCAAACACCACTGCTCTGCCCTAAACCCTGACACATCACCCCCAGCAGGATCCCCTAAACAGCCCGAACACCACTGCACTACCCTAAACCCTGAAATGCCACCCCCAGCACGACCCCCTACACTGCCCGAACAGCACTGCACTGCCCTAAACCCTGAAACACCACCCCCTGCACAACCCCTACACTGCCTGAACACCACTACACTGCCCTAAACCCGGAAACTCCACCCCCAGCATGACCCCCTACACTGCCCGAACACCAATGCTCTGCCCTAAACCCTAAAACACCACCCGCACATCCCCTACTCTGCCCGAACACCACTGCTCTGCCCTAAACCCTAAAACACCAGCCCCAGCATGACCCCCTACACTGCCCGAACACCACTGCACTGTCCTAAACCCTGAAACACCAACCCCTGCACGACCCCCTACTCTGCCCGAACACCACTGCACTGCCCTAAACCCTGAAACACCAGCCCCATCATGACCCCCTACACTGCCCGAACACAACTGCACTGCCCTAAACCCTGAAACACCACCCACTGCACGACCCCATACACTGCCCGAACACCACTGCACTGCCCTAAACTCTGAACACCACCCCCTGCACGACCCCCACAGTGTCCGAACACCACTGCACTGCCCTTAAACCTAAAACATCAGCCCCAGTACGACTCCCTGCACTTCTCGAACATCACTGCACTGCCCTAAACCCTAAAACAACAGCCCCAGCACGACCCCTCACACTGCCCGAACACCACTGCACTGCCCTAAACCCTGAAACACCACACCCTACACGACCCCCTACACTGCCCGAATACAACTGCACTGCCCTAAACCCTGAAACACCACCCCCAGAAAGACCCCTACACTACCCAAACACCACTGCCCTAAACCCTGAAACACCACCCCAGAAAGACCCCCTACAGTGTCCGAACACCACTGCACTGCCCTAAACCATGAAACACCACCCTCTGCACGACCCCCTACACTGCCCGAACACCACTGCACTGCCCGAAACCCTGAAACACCACCCCCTGCATGACCCCTACACTGCCCAAACACCACTGCACTGCCCTAAACTCTGAAACACCACCCCCAGCACGACCCCTACACTGCCCGAACACAACTGCACTGCCCTAAACCCTGATACACCACCCCCAGCACGTCCCCGACACTGCCTGAACACCACTGCTCTGCCGTAAACCCTGAAACACTAGCACCAGCACGAGCCCCTACACTGCCCGAACACCACTGCTCTGCCCTAAACCCTGAAACATCACCCCCAGCAGGACCCCCTAAACTGCCCTAACACCACTGCACTGCCCTAAACCCTGAAACACCAGCCCCAGCACGACCCCTACACTGCCCGAACACCACTGCACTGCCCCAAACCCTGAAACGCCACCCCCAGCACAACCTCTACACTGCCCGAACACCACTGCACTGCCCTAAACCCTGAAACACCAC
This sequence comes from Triturus cristatus, assembly GCF_964204655.1. Classification (NCBI taxonomy): domain Eukaryota; kingdom Metazoa; phylum Chordata; class Amphibia; order Caudata; family Salamandridae; genus Triturus; species Triturus cristatus. The sequence goes on along the minus strand of NC_140579.1, from coordinate 636,038,696 downwards.
CCCCTGCACGACCCCCTCGACTGCCCAAACACCACTGCACTGCCCTAAGCCCGGAAACTCCACCCCCAGCACGGCCCCCTACACTGCCCGAACACCAATGCTCTGCCCTAAACCCTAAAACACCACCCCACACATCCCCTACACTACCCGGACACCACTGCTCTGCCCAAAACCCTAAAACACCAGCCCCAGCACGACCCCATACACTGCCCGAACACCACTGCTCTGCCCTAAACCCTAAAACACCAGCCCCAGCACGACCACCTTCACTGCCCGAACACTACAGCACTGCCCTAAACCCAAAAAACCAGCCCCAGCATGACCCCCTACACTGCCCGAACACCACTGCACTGCCCTAAACCCTGAAACACCAGCACAGCATGACCCCCTACACTGCCGAAACACCACTGCACTGCCCTAAACCCTGAAACACCACCCCCTGCATGACCCCCTACACTGCCCGAAAACCACTGCACTGCCCTAAACCCTGAAACACCACCTCCAGCACGACCCTCTACATTGCCTGAACACCACAGCACTGCCCTAAACCCTAAACCACTACCCCCAACACGACCCCCTACACTGCCCGAACACCACTGCACTGCCATAAACACTAAAACACCACCCCCAGCACGACCCCTACACTGCCCGAACACCACTGCACTGCCCTAAACCCTAAAACACCATCCCAGCACGACCCCCTACACTGCCTGAACATCACTACACTACCCTACACCATAAAACACCAGCACGACCCCCTACGCTGTCCAAACACCACGGCACTGCCCTAAACCCTAAAACAACAGCCACAGCATGACCCCCTACACTGCCCGACCACCACTGCACTGCCCTAAACCCTGAAACCCCACCCCAGCATGATCCCCTACACTACCCGAACACCACTGCACTGCCCTAAACCCTGAAACACCACCCCTCTGCACGATCCCCTACACTGCCCGAATTCCACTTTACTGCCTTAACCCTGAAACCCCACCCCCAGAAAGACCCCCTACACTGCCCGAACACCACTGCCCTAAACCCTGAAACACCACCCCCAGCAAGACCCCCTACACTTCCGAAACACCACTGCACTGCCCTCAACCCTGAAACACCACCTTCTGCACGACCCCCAACACTGCCTTAACACCACTGCACTGCCCTAAACCCTGAAACACCACCCCCTACACGACCCTTACACTGCCCAAACACCACTGCACTGCCCTAAACCCTGAAACACCACCCCCAGGCACGACCCCCTACACTGCCCGAGCACCACTGCTCTGATCTAAACCCTGAAACATCACCCCCAGCACGACCCCCTACACTGCCCAAACACCACTGCACTACCCGAAACCCTGAAACACCACCCCAGCACATCCCCCTACACTGCCCGAACACCACTGCTCTGCCCTAAACCCTGACACATCACCCCCAGCAGGACCCCCTAAGCAGCCCGAACACCACTGCACTGCCCTAAACCCTGAAACACCAGCCCAAGCACGACCCCCTACACTGCCCGAACACCACTGCACTGCCCTAAACCCTGAAACGCCACCCCCAGCACGACCCCCTACACTGCCCGAACAGCACTGCACTGCCCTAAACCCTGAAACACCACCCCCTGCACAACCCCTACACTGTCTGAACACCACTGCACTGCCCTAAACCCGGAAACTCCACCCCCAGCACGACCCCCTACACTGCCCGAACACCAATGCTCTGCCCTAAACCTTAAAACACCACCCGCACATCCCCCTACTCTGCCCGAACACCACTGCTCTGCCCTAAACCCTAAAACACCAGCCCCAGCACGACCCCCTACACTGCCCGAACACCACTGCACTGCCCTAAACCCTGAAACACCAGCCCCAGCACAACCCCCTACTATGCTCAAACACCACTGAACTGCCGAAAACCCTGAAACACCGGACCCAGCACGACCCCCTACACTGCACAAACACAACTGCACTGCCCTAAACCCTGAAACTCTACCCCCAGCACGACCCCCTTCACTGCCGGAACACCACTGCTCTGCCCTAAATTCTGAAACTCCAGCCCCAGCACGACCCCTACACTGCCCGAACACCACTGCACTGCTCTAAACCCTGGAACACCAGCCCCAGCATGACCCCCTACACTGCCCATACACCACTGCCGTAAACCCTGAAACACTACCTCAGCACGACCCCCTACACTGCCCGAACACCACTTCACTGCCCTAAACCCTGAAACACCAGCCCCAGCACAGCCCCCTACACTGCCTGAACACCACTGCACTGTCCTAAACCCTGAAACACCAGCCCCATCACGACCCCCTACACTGCCAGAACACAACTGCACTGCCCTAAACCCTGAAACACCACCCACTGCACGACCCCATACACAGCCCGAACACCACTGCACTGCCCTAAACCCTGAAACACTACCCCCTGCACGACCCCCACAGTGTCCGAACACCACTGCACTGCCCTAAAACCTAAAACATCAGACCCAGTACGACTCCCTGCACTTCCCGAACACCACTGCACTGCCCTAAACCCTAAAACAACAGCCCCAGCACGACCCCTCACACTGCCCGAACATCACTGCACTGCCCTAAACCCTGAAACACCACACCCTACACGACCCCCTACACTGCCCGAATACAACTGCACTGCCCTAAACCCTGAAACACCATCCCCAGAAAGACCCCTACAATACCCAAACACCACTGCCCTAAACCCTGAAACACCACCCCAGAAAGACCCCCTACATTGCCCGAACACCACTGCACTGCCCTAAACCCTGAAACACCACCCCAGCAGGACCCCCTACACTGCCCGAACACCACTGCCATAAACCCTAAAACACCACCCCCAGCATGACCCCCTACAGTGCCCGAACACCACTGCACTGCCCTAAACCCTGAAACACCACCCTCTGCACGACCCCCTACACTGCCCGAACACCACTGCACTGCCCTAAACCCTGAAACACCACCCCCTGCATGACCCCTACACTACCCAAACACCACTGCACTGCCCTAAACTCTGAAACACCACCCCCAGCACGACCCCCACACTGCCCAAACACCACTGCACTGCCCTAAACCCTGATACACCACCTCCAGCACGTCCCCGACACTGCCCGAACACCACTGCTCTGCCGTAAACCCTGAAACTCTAGCACCAGCACGACCCCCTACACTGCCCGAACACCACTGCTCTGCCGTATATCCTGAAATACTAGCACGAGCCCCTACACTGCCTGAACACCACTGCTCTGCCCTAAACCCTGAAACATCACCCCCAGCAGGACCCCCTAAACTGCCCTAACACCACTGCACTGCCCTAAACCCTGAAACACCAGCCTCAGCACGACCCCTACACTGCCCGAACACCACTGCACCGCCCCAAACCCTGAAACGCCACCCCCAGCACAACCTCTACACTGCCCGAACACCACTGCACTGCCCTAAACCCTGAAACACCACCACCTGCATGACCCCCTACACTGCCAAACACCACTGCACTGCCCTAAGCCCGGAAACTCCACCCCCAGCACGGCCCCCTACACTGCCCGAACACCAATGCTCTGCCCTAAACCCTAAAACACCACCCCACACATCCCCTACACCGCCAGAACACCACCGCTCTGCCCTAAACCCTAAAACACCAGCCCCAGCATGACCCCTACACTGCCCGAACACCACTGCTCTGCCCTAAACCCTAAAACACCAGCCCCAGCACGACCACCTTCACTTCCCTAACACCACTGCACTGCCCTAAACCCAAAAAACCAGCCCCAGCACGACCCCCTACACTGCTTGAACACCACTGCACTGCCCTAAACCCTGAAACACCAGCACAGCACGACGCCTACACTGCCGATACACCACTGCACTGCCCTAAACTCTGAAACACCAGCCCCAGCATGACCCCCTACTCTGCCCTGAATACCACTGCACTTTCGAAAACCCTGAAACACCAGCCCCAGCACGACCCCCTACACTGCACAAACACAACTGCACAGCCCTAAACCCTGAAACTCTACCCCCAGCACGACCCCCTTCACTGCCCAAACACCACTGCTCTGCCCTAAATCCTAAAACTCCAGCACCAGCACGACCCCTACACTGCCCGAACACCACTGCTCTGCCCTAAACCTTGAAACACCACCCCAGCACGACCCCTTACACTGCCCGAACACCACTGCACTGCCCTAAACCCTGAAACACCAGCCCCAACACGACCCCCTACACTGCCCGAAAACCACTGCACTGCCCTAAACCCCAAAACACCAGCCCCAGCACGACCCCCTACACTGCCCGAACACCACTGCACTAAACCCTGAAACACCAGCACAACACAACCCCCTACACTGCCCGAACACCACTGCACTACCCTGAAAAACCAGCCCCAGCACGACCCCCTACTCTGCCAGAACACCACTGCACTGCCGAACACCCTGAAACACCAGCCCCAGCACGACCCCCTACACTCCACAAACACAACTGCACTGCCCTAAACCCTGAAACTCTACCCCCTGCATGACCCCCTACATTGCCCGAACACCACTGCTCTACCCTAAATCCTAAAACTCCAGCCCCAGCGCGACCGCTACACTGCCCGAACACCACTGTACTGCCCTAAACCCTGAAACACCACCCCCTGCACGACCCCCTACACTTCCCAAACTCCACTGCACTTCCCTAAACCCAGAAACTCCACCACCAGCACTGCCCACTACACTGCCCGAACACCAATGCTCTGCCCTAAACCCTAAAACACCACCCCACACATCCCCCTACACTGCCCGAACACCACTGCTCTGCCCTAAACCCTAAAACACCAGCCCGAGCACGACCCCCTAAACTGCCCGAACACCACTGTTCTGCCCTAAACCCTAAAACACAAACCCCAGCACGACCACCTTCACTGCCCTAACACCACTGCACTGCCCTAAACCCAAAAAACCAGCCCCAGCACGACCCCCTACACTGCCTGAACACCACTGCACTGCCCGAAACCCTGAAACACCAGCACAGCACGACCCCTACACTGCCGAAACACCACTGCACTGCCCTAAACTCTGAAACACCAGCCCCAGCACGACCCCCTACTCTGCCCTGAACACCACTGCACTTTCGAAAACCCTGAAACACCAGCCCCAGCACGACCCCCTACACTGCACAAACACAACTGCACAGCCCTAAACCCTGAAACTCTACCCCCAGCACGACCCCCTTCACTGCCCAAACACCACTGCTCTGCCCTAAATCCTAAAACTCCAGACCCAGCATGACCCCTACACTGCCCGAACACCACTGCTCTGCCCTAAACCTTGAAACACCACCCCAGCACGACCCCCTACACTGCCCGAACACCACTGCACTGCCCTAAACCCTGAAACACCAGCCCAAGCATGACCCCCCCACACTGCACGAACACCACTGCTCTGCCCTAAACCCTGTAACACCAGCCCCAGCACGACCCTCCACACTGCCCGAACACCACTGCACTGCCCTAAACCCTGAAACACCAGCACAACACAACCCCCTACATTGCCCGAACACCACTGCACTACCCTGAAACACCAGCCCCAGCACGACCCCCTTCTCTGCCAGAACACCACTGCACTGCCGAAAACCCTGAAACACCAGCCCCAGCACGACCCCCTACACTGCCCGTACACTCCACAAACACAACTGCACTGCCCTAAACCCTGAAACTCTACCCCTAGCATGACCCCCTACATTGCAAGAACACCACTGCTCTACCCTAAATCCTAAAACTCCAGCCCCTGCACGACCGCTACACTGCCCGAACACCACTGCTCTGCCCTGAACCTTGAAACATCACACCAGCACGATCCCCTACACTGCCCGAACACCACTGCACTGCCCTAAACCCTGAAACACCAGCCCCAGCACAACCCCCTACACTGCCCGTACACCACTGCACTGCCCTAAACCCTGAAACACCACCCCGAGCACGATCCCCTAGACTGCCCAAAAAACACTGCACTGTCCTAAACCCTAAAACACCAGCCCCAGCACGACCCCCTACACTGCCCGAACACCACTGTACTAAACCCTGAAACACCAGCACAACACAACCCCCTACACTGCCCGAACACCACTGCACTAACCTGAAACACCAGCACCAGCACAACACCCTACTCTGCCAGAACAATACTGCACTGCCAAAAACCCTGAAACACCAGCCCCAGCACGACCCCCTACACTCCACAAACAAAACTGCACTGCCCTAAACCCTGAAACTCTACCCCCAGCATGACCCCCTAAATTGCCCGAACACCACTGCTCTACCCTAAATCCTAAAACTCCAGCCCCAGCACGACCGCTACACTGCCCGAACACCACTGCTCTGCCCTGAACCTTGAAACCCCAGCCCAGCACGATCCCCTACGCTGACCGAACACCAATGTACTGCCCTAAACCCTGAAACACCACACCCTGCACGACCCCCTACACTGCCCAAACGCCACTGCACAGCCATAAACCCAGAAACTCCACCCCCACCACGGCCCCTTACACTGCCCAAACACCAATGCTCTGCCCTAAACCCTAAAACACCACCCCACACATCCCCCTACACTGCCCGAACACCACTGCTCTGCCCTAAACCCTAAAACACCAGCCCCAGCACGACCCCCTACACTGCCCGAACACCACTGTGCTGCCCTAAACCCTAACACCAGCCCCAGCACGACCACCTTCACTGCCCTAACACCACTGCACTGCCCTAAACCCAAAAAACCAGCCCCAGCACGACCCCCTACACTGCCTGAACACCACTGCACTGCCCTAAACCCTGAAACACCAGCACAGCACGACCCCCTACACTGCCGAAACACCACTGCACTGCCCTAAACCCTGAAACACCACCCCCTGCACGACCCCCTACACTGCCCAAACTCCACTGCACTGCCCTAAACCCAGAAACTCCACCCCCAGCACGGCCCCCTACACTGCCCGAATACCAATGCTCTGCCCTAAACCCTAAAACACCACCCCACACATCCCCCTACACTGCCCGAACACCACTGCTCTGCCCTAAACCCTAAAACACCAGCCCCAGCACGACCCCCTACACTGCCCGAACACCACTGTTCTGCCCTAAACCCAAAAACACCAGCCCCAGCAGGACCACCTTCACTGCCCTAACACCACTGCACTGCCCTAAACCCAAATAACCAGCCCCAGCACAACCCCCTACACTGCCTGAACACCACTGCACTGCCCTAAACCCTGAAACACCAGCACAGCACGTCCCGCTACACTGCCGAAACACCACTGCACTGCCCTAAACTCTGAAACACCAGCCCCAGCACGACCCCCTACTTTGCACTGAACACCACTGTACTGCCGAAAACCCTTAAACACCAGCCCCAGCACGACCCCTACACTGCACAAACACAACTGCACAGCCCTAAACCCTGAAACTCTACCCCCAGCACGACCCCCTACACTGCCCAAACACCACTGCTCTGCCCTAAATCCTAAAACTCCAGCCCCAGCACGACCCCTATACTGCTCGAACACCACTGCTCTGCCCTAAACCTTGAAACACCACCCCAGCACGACCCCCTACACTGCCCAAACACCACTGCACTGCCCTAAACCCTGAAACACCAGCCCAAGCACGACCCCCCCACACTGCGCGAACACCACTGCTCTGCCCTAAATCCTAAAACTCCAGCCCCAGCACGACCCCTACACTTCCCGAACACCACTGCTCTGCCCTAAACCTTGAAACACCACCCCAGCACGACCCCCTACTCTGCCCGAACACCACTGCACTGCCCTAAACCCTGAAACACCAGCCCAAGCATGACCCCCCCACACTTCCCGAACACCAGTGCTCTGCCCTAAACCTTGAAACACCACCCCAGCACGACCCCCTACTCTGCCCGAACACCACTGCTCTGCCCTAAACCCTGTAACACCAGCCCCAGCACGACCCCCTTCTCTGCCAGAATACCACTGCACTGCCAAAAACCCTGAAACACTAGCCCCAGCACGACCCCCTACACTGCCCGTACACTCCACAAACACAACTGCACTGCCCTAAACCCTGAAACTCTACCCCCAGCATGACCCCCTACATTGCAAGAACACCACTGCTCTACCCTAAATCCTAAAACTCCAGCCCCAGCACGACCGCTACACTGCCCGAACACCACTGCTCTGCCCTGAACCTTGAAACACCACCCCAGCACGATCCCCTACACTGCCCGAACACCACTGCACTGCCCTAAACCCTGAAACACCAGCCCCAGCACGACCCCCTACACTGCCCGTACACCACTGCACTGCCCTTAACCCTGAAACACCACCCCGAGCACGATCCCCTAGACTGCCCAAACACCACTGCTCTGTCCTAAACCCTAAAACACCAGCCCCAGCACGACCCCCTACACTGCCCGAAAACCACTGCACTGCCCTAAACCCTAAAACACCAGGCCCAGCACGACCCCCTACACTGCCCGAACACCACTGCTCTGCCCTAAACCTTTAAACACCACCCTAGCACGACACCCTACACTGCCCGAACACCACTGCACTGCCCGAAACCCTGAAACACTATCCCCAGCACTACCCCCTACAAAGCCCGTACACCACTGCACTGCCCTAAACCCTGAAACACCAGCCCCAGCACGACGCCCTGCACTGCCCAAAAACCACTGCACTGTCCTAAACCCTAAAACACCAGCCCCAGCACGACCCCCTACACTGCTCGAACACCACTGCACTAAACCCTGAAACACCAGCACAACACAACCCCCTACACTGCCCGAACACCACTGCACTAACCTGAAACACCAGCACCAGCACGACACCCTACTCTGCCAGAACAATACTGCACTGCCAAAAACCCTGAAACACCAGCCCCAGCATGACCCCCTACACTGCCCGAACACCAATGCTCTGCCCTAAACCCTAAAACACCACCCCACACATCCCCCTACACTGCCCGAACACCACTGCTCTGCCCTAAACCCTAAAACACCAATCCCAGCATGACCCCCTACACAGCCCGAACACCACTGCGCTGCCCTAAACCTTAAAAAACCAGCCCCAGCACGACCCCCTACACTTCCCGAACCCCACTGCACTAAACCCTGAAACACCAGCACAGCACGACCCCCTACACTGCCTGAACACCACTGCACTACCCTGAAACACCAGCCCCAGCACGACCCCCTACTCTGCCAGAACACCACTGCACTGCCGAAAACCCTGAAACACCAGCCCCAGCACGACCCCCTACACTGCACCAACACAACTGCACTGCCCTAAACCCTGAAACTCTACCCCAGCATGACCCCCTACACTGCCCGAACACCACTGCTCTGCCCTAAATCTTAAAACTCCAGCCCCAGCACGACCCCTACACTGCCCAAACACCACTGCTCTGCCCTAAACCTTGAAACACCACCCAGCACGACCCCTACACTGCCCGAACACCACTGCACTGCCCTAAACCCTGAAACACCAGCCCCAGCACGACCCCCTACACTGCCCGTACACTACTGCACTGCCCTAAACCCTGAAACACCAGGCACTGCATGACCCCCTACACTGTCCAAACACCACTGCACTGCCCTAAACCCTGAAACACCAGCCCCAGCACGACACCCTACACTGCACAAACACAACTGGACTGCCCTAAACCCTGAAACTCTACCCCCAGGATGACCCCTACACTGCCTGAACACCACTGCTCTACCCTAAATCCTAAAACTCCAGCCCCAGCACGACCCCTACACTGCCCGAACACCACTGCTCTGCCCTAAACCTTGAAACACCACCCCAGCACGACCCCCTACACTGCCCGAACACCACTGCACTGCCCTAAACCCTGAAACACTAGCCCGAGCACGACCCCCTACACTGCCCGTACACCACTGCACTGCCCTAAATCCTAAAACTCCAGCCCCAGCATGATCCCTACACTGCCCGAACACCACTGCTCTGCCCTAAACCTTGAAACACCACCCCAGCACGACCCCCTACACTGCCCGAAGACCACTGCACTGCCCTAAACCCTGAAACACCACCCCAGCACGACCCCCACACTGCCCGAAAACCACAGCACTGCCCTAAACCTGGAAACTCCACCCCCAGCACGACCCCCTACACTGCCCGTACACCACTGCACTGCCCTAAACCCAGAAACTCCACCCCCAGCATGACCCCCTACACTGCCCGAACACCAATGCTCTCCCCTAAACCCTAAAACACCACCCCGCACATCCCCCTACACTGCCCGAACACCAGTGCTCTGCCCTAAACCCTAAAACACCAATTCCAGCACGACCCCCTACACTGCCCGAACACCACTGCTCTGTCCTAAACCCTAAAACACCAGCCCCAGCACAACCCCCTACACTGCCCGAAAACCACTGCACTACCCTGAAACACCAGCCCAAGCATGACCCCCTACACTGCCCGAACACCACTGCTCTGCCCTAAACTCTAAAACACCAGCCCCAGCACGACCCCCTACACTTCCCAAACACCACTGCACTAAACCCTGAAACACCAGCACAGCACGACCCCCTACACTGCCCGAACACCACTGCACTACCCTGAAACACCAGCCCAAGCATGACCCCCTACTCTTCCAGAACACCACTGCACTGCAGAAAACCCTGAAACACCAGCCCCAGCACGACCCCCTACACTGCAGAAACACAACTGCACTGCCCTAAACCCTAAAACTCTACCTCAGCATGACCCCCTACACTGCCCGAACACCACTGCTCTACCCTAAATCCTAAAACTCCAGCCCGAGCACGACCCCTACACTGCCTGAACACCACTGCTCTGCCCTAAACCTTGAAACACCACCCACCACGACCCCTACACTGCCCGAACACCACTGCACTGCCCTAAACCCTGAAACACCAGCCCGAGCATTACCCCCTACACTGCCCGTACACCACTGCACTGCCCTGAACCCTGAAACACCACCCCCAGCACGACCCCCTACACTGCCCGAACACCACTGCACTGCCCTAAACCCAGAAACTCCACCCCCAGCATGACCCCCTACACTGCCCGAACACCAATGCTCTGCCCTAAACCCTAAAACACCACCCCACACATCCCCCTACACTGCCCGAACACCAGTGCTCTGCCCTAAACCCTAAAACACCAATTCCAGCACGACACCCTACACTGCCCGAACACCACTGCTCTGCCCTAATCCCTAAAACACCAGCACCAGCACGACCTCCTACACTGCCCGAAAACCATTGCGCTGCCCTAAACCCTAAAACACCAGCCCCAGCACGACCCCCTACACTTCCCAAACACCACTGCACTAAACACTGAAACACCAGCACAGCACGACCCCCTACACTGCCCGAACACCACTGCACTACCCTGAAACACCAGCCCCAGCACGACCCCCTACACTGCACAAACACAACTGCACTGCCCTAAACCCTGAAACTCTACCTCAGCATGACCCCCTACACTGCCCGAACACCACTTCTCTACCCTAAATCCTAAAACTCCAGCCCCAGCACGACCCCTACACTGCCCGAACACCACTGCTCTGCCCTAAACCTTGAAAAACCACCCAGCACGACCCCTACACTGCCCGAACACCACTGCCTGCCCTAAACCCTGAAACACCAGCCCGAGCATGACCCCCTATACTGCTCGTACACCACTGCACTGCCCTGAACCCTGAAACACCACCCCCAGCACGACCCCCTACACTGCCCGAACACCACTGCACTGCCCTAAATCCTAAATCTCCAGCCCCAGCACGATCCCTACACTGCCCGAACACCACTGCTCTGACCTAAACCTTCAAACACCACCCCAGCACGACCCCCTACACTGCCCGAACACCACTGCACTGCCCTAAACCCTGGAACACCAGCCCCAGCACAACCCCCCACACTGCCCGAACACCACTGCAATGCCCTAAACCCTGAAAAACCACCCCCAGCACGACCCCCCACACTGCCCGAAAACCACTGCACTGTCCTAAACCTGGAAATTCCACCCCCAGCACGACCCCCTACACTGCCTGGACACCACTGCACTGCCCTAAACCCAGAAACTCCACCCCCAGTATGACCCCCTACACTGCCCAAACACCAATGCTCTTCCCTAAACCCTAAAACACCACCCCGCACATCTCCCTACACTGCCCGAACACCACTGCTCTGCCCTAAACCCTAAAACACCAATCCCAGTACGACGCCCTACACTGCCCGAACACCACTGCTCTGCCCTAAACCCTAAAACACCAGCCTCAGCACGACCCCCTACACTGCCCGAAAACCACAGCGCTGCCCTAAACCTTAAAAAACCAGCCCCAGCAAGACCCCCTACACTTCCCGAACCCCACTGCACTAAACCCTGAAACACCAGCACAGCACGACCCCCTACACTGCCTGAACACCACTGCACTACTCTGAAACACCAGCCCCAGCACGACCCCCTACTCTCCAGAACACCACTGCACTGCCAAAAACCCTGAAACACCAGCCCCAGCACGACCCCCTACACTGCACAAATACAACTGCACTGCCGTAAACCCTGAAACGCTACCCCAGCATGACCCCCTACACTGCCGAACACCACTGCTCTACCCTAAATCCTAAAACTCCAGCCCCAGCATGACCCCTACACTGCCCGAACACCACTGCTCTGCCCTAAACCTTAAAACACCACCCAGCACGACCCCCTATACTGCCCGAACACCACTGCACTGCCCTAAACCCTGAAACACCAGCCCCAGCACGACCCCCTACACTGCCAGTACACCACTGCACTGCCCTAAACCTGAAACACCAGCCACTGCATGACCCCTACACTGCCCGAACACCACTGCACTGCCCTAAATCCTAAAACTCCAGCCCCAGCACGATCCCTACACTGCCCAAACACCACTGCTCTGCCCTAAACCTTGAAACACCACCCCAGCACGACCCCCTACACTGCCCGAACACCACTGCACTGCCCTAAACCCTGAAACACCAGCCCAAGCACGACCCCCCCACACTGCGCGAACACCACTGCTCTGCCCTAAACCCTGGAACAGCAGCCCCAGCACGACCCCCCACACTGCCCGAACACCACTGCACTGCCCTAAACCCTGAAACACCACCCCCAGCACGACCCCCCACACTGCCTGAAAACCACTGCACTGCCCTAAACCTGGAAACTCCACCCCCAGCACGACCCCTACACTGCCCGAACACCACTGCACTGCCCTAAACCCAGAAATTCCACTCCCAGCATGACCCCCTACACTGCCCGAACACCAATGCTCTGCCCTAAACCCTAAAACACCACCCCGCACATCCCCCTACACTGCCCGAACACCACTGCTCTGCCCTAAACCCTAAAACACCAATCCCAGCACGACTCCCTACACTGCCCGAACACCACTGCTCTGCCCTAAACCCTAAAACACCAGCCCCAGCACGACCCCCTACACTGCCCGAAAACCACTACGCTGCCCTAAACCCTAAAACACCAGCCCCAGCACGACCCCCTACACTTCCCGAACACCACTGCACTAAACCCTGAAACACCAGCACAGCAGGACCCCCTACACTGCCCAAACACCACTGCACTACCCTGAAACACCAGCCCCAGCACGACCCTCTACTCTGCCAGAACACCACTGCACTGCCGAAAAGCCTGAAACACCAGCCCCAGCACAACCCCCTACACTGCACAAACACAACTGCACTGCCCTAAACCCTGAAACTCTACCCCAGCATGACCCCCTACACTGCCCGAACACCACTGCTCTACCCTAAATCCTAAAACTCCAGCCCCAGCACGACCCCTACACTGCCCGAACACCACTGCACTGCCATAAACCCTGAAACACCAGCCACTGCATGACCCCCTACACTGTCCAAACACCACTGCACTGGCCTAAACCCTGAAACACCAGCCCCAGCATGACCCCTTACACTGCACAAACACAACTGTACTGCCCTAAACCCTGAAACTCTACCCCTAGCATGACCCCTACACTGCCTGAACACCACTGCTCTACCCTAAATCCTAAAACTCCAGCCCCAGCACAACCCCTACACTGCCCGAACACCACTGCTCTGCCCTAAACCTTGAAACACCACCCCAGCACGACCCCCTACACTGCCTGAACACCACTGCACTGCCCTAAACCCTGAAACACCAGCCTAAGCACGACCCCCTACACTGCCCGTACACCACTGCACTGCCCTGAACCCTGAAACACCACCCTCAGCATGACCCCCTACACTGCCCGAACACTACTGCACTGCCCTAAACCTTGAAACACCACCCCAGCGCGACCCCCTACACTGCCCGAACACCACTGCACTGCCCTAAACCCTGAAACACCAGCCCAAGCACGACCCCCCACACTGCGCGAACACCACTGCTCTGCCCTAAACCCTGGAACACCAGCCCCAGCACGACCCCCCACACTGCCCAAAACAACTGCACTTCCCTAAACCTGGAAACTCTACCCCCAGCATGACCCACTACACTGCCCGAACACCACTGCACTGCCCTTAACCCAGAAACTCCACCCCCAGCATGACCCCCTACACTGCCCGAATACCAATGCTCTGCCCTAAACCCTAAAACACCACCCCACGCATCCCCTTACACTGCCCGAACACCACTGCTCTGCCCTAAATCCTAAAACACCAATCCCAGCACGACCCCCTACACTGCCCGAACACCACTGCACTGCCCTAAACCCTAAAACACCAGCCCCAGCACGACCCCCTACACTGCCCGAAAACCACTGCGCTGCCCTAAACCCTAAAACACCAGCCCCAGCACGACCCCCTACACTGCCCGAAAACCACTGCGCTGCCCTAAACCCTAAAACACCAGCCCCAGCACGACCCCCTACACTTCCCAAACACCACTGCACTAAACCCTGAAACACCAGCACAGCACGACCCCGTACACTGCCCGAACACCACTGCACTACCCTGAAACACCAGCCCAAGCATGACCCCCTACTCTGCCAGAACACCACTGAACTGCCAAAAACCCTGAAACACCAGCCCCAGCACGACCCCCTACACTCCACAAACACAACTGCACTGCCCTAAACCCTGAAACTCTACCCCCAGCATGACCCCCTACATTGCCCGAACACCACTGCTCTACCCTAAATCCTAAAACTCCAGCCCCAGCACGACCGCTACACTGCCCGAACACCACTGCTCTGCCCTAAACCTTGAAACACCACCCCAGCACAACCCCCTACACTGCCCGAACACCACTGCACTGCCCTAAACCCTGAAACACCAGCCCCAGAACGACCCCCTACACTGCCCGTACACCACTGCACTGTCCTAAACCCTGAAACACCACCCCCAGCACGATCCCCTACACTGCCCGAACACCACTGCACTGCCCTAAACCCGGAAATACCAGCCCCTGCATGACCCCCTACACTGCCCGAACACCACTGCTCTGCCCTAAACCCTAAAACACCAGCCGCAGCATGACCCCCTGCACTGCCCGAAAACCACTGCACTGCCCTAAACCCTAAAACACCAGCCCCAGCACGACCCCCTACACTGCCCGAACACCACTGCACTAAACCCTGAAAAACCAGCACAACACAACCCCCTACACTGCCCGAACACCACTGCACTACCCTGAAACACCAGCCCAAGCATGACCCCCTACTCTGCCAGAACACCACTGAACTGCCGAAAACCCTGAAACACCAGCCCCAGCACGACCCTCTACACTCCACAAACACAACTGCACTGCCCTAAACCCTGAAACTCTACCCCCAGCATGACCCCCTACTTTGCCCGAACACCACTGCTCTACCCTGAATCCTAAAAGTCCAGCCCCAGCACGACCGCTACACTGCCCGAACACCACTGCTCTGCCCTAAACCTTGAAACACCACCCCAGCACGACCCCCTACACTGCCCGAACACCAATGCACTGCCCTAATCCCTGAAACGCCAGCCCCAGCATGACCCCCTACACTGCCCGTACACCACTGCACTGCCCTAAACCCTGAAACACCACCCCAGCATGATCCCCTACACTGCCCGAACACCACTGCACTGCCATAAACCCTGAAACACCAGCCCCTGCATGACCCCCTACACTGCCCGAACACCACTGCACTGCCCTAAACCCTAAAACACCAGCCCCAGCAAGACCCCCTACACTGCCCGAACACAACTGCACTGCCCTAAACCCTGAAACACCACCCCCTGCATGACCCCCTACACTGCCCAAACACTACTGCACTCCCCTAAACCCTGAAACACCACCCCCTGCATGACCCCCTAAACTGCCCGAACACCACTGCACTGCCCTAAACCCTGAAACACCACCCCCAGCACGACCCCATACACTGCCCGAACACCACTGCACTGCCCTAAACACTGAAACACCACCCTTCTGCACAAACTCCTACACTGCCCTTATACCACTGCACTGCCCTAAACCCTGAAACACCACCCTAAGAAAGACCCACTACACTGCCCGAACACCACTGCCTTAAACCCGGCACCACCACCCCCAGCATGACCCCCTACACTGCCTGAATACCACTGCTCTGCCCTAAACCCTGAAACACCACCCTCTGCACGACCCCCTACACTGCCCAAACACTACTGCACTGCCCTAATCCCTGAAACACCACCCCAGCACGACCACCTACACTGCCCGAACACCACTGTTCTGCCCTAAACCCTGAAACACCACCCCCAGCATGACCCCCTACACTGCTCAAACACCACTGCACTCCCCTAAAACCTGAAACACCACCCCAGCGCATCCCACTACACTGCCCAAACACCACTGCTCTGCCGTAAACCCTAAAGCATCAGCCCCATTACGACTTCCTGTACTTCCCGACCACTGCACTGCCCTAAACCCTAAAACACCAGCCTCAGCATGACCCCTCACACTGCCCGAACACCACTGCACTGCCCAAACCCTGAAACACCACACCCAGCACGACCCCCTACACTGCCCGAGCACCACTGCACTTCCCTAAACCCTGAAACACCATCCCCAGCATGTCGCCCTACACTGCCAAAACACAACTTTACTGCCCTAAACCCTGAAACTCTACCCCCAGCATGACCCCTACACTGCCCGAACACCACTGCTCTACCCTAAATCCTAAAACTCCAGCCCCAGCACGACCCATACACTGCCCGAACACCACATCTCTGCCCTAAACCTTGAAACACCACCCCAGCATGACCCCATACACTGCCCGAACACCACTGCACTGCCCTAAACCCTGAAACACCAGCCCCAGCACGACCCCCTACACTGCCCGTACACCACTGCACTGCCCTAAACCCTGACACACCACCCCCAGCACAACCCCTACACTGCCCGAGCACCACTGCACTGCCCTAAATCCTAAAACTCCAGCCCAGCACGATCCCTACACTGCCCGAAAACCACTGCACTGCCCTAAACCCTGAAACACCAGCCCAAGCACGACCCCCCCACACTGCGCGAACACCCCTGCTCTGCCCTAAACCCTGGAACACCAGCCCCAGCACGACCCCCCACACTGCCCGAACACCACTGCACTGCCCTAAATCCTAAAACTCCAGCCCCAGCACGACCCCTACACTGCCCGAACACCACATCTCTGCCCTAAACCTTGAAACACCACCCCAGCACGACCCCATACACTGCCCGAACACCACTGCACTGCCCTAAACCCTGAAACACCAGCCCCAGCACGACCCCCTACACTGCCCGTACACCACTGCACTGCCCTAAACCCTGACACACCACCCCCAGCACGACCCCCTACACTGCCCGAGCACCACTGCACTGCCCTAAACCTTGAAACACCACCCCAGCACGACCCCCTACACTGCCCGAACACCACTGCACTGCCCTAAACCCTGAAACACCAGCCCAAGCACGACCCCCCCACACTGCGCAAACACCCCTGCTCTGCCCTAAACCCTGGAACACCAGCCCCAGCACGACCCCCCACACTGGCCTAACACCACTGCACTGCCCTAAACCCTAAAACACCAGCCCCAGCATGACCCCCTACACTGCCCGAAAACCACTGCGCTGCCCTAAACCCTAAAACACCAGCCCCAGCACGACCCCCTACACTGCCCGAAAACCACTGCGCTGCCCTAAACCCTAAAACACCAGCCCCAGCACGACCCCCTACACTTCCCAAACACCACTGCACTAAACTCTGAAACACCAGCACAGCACGACCCCCTACACTGCCCGAGCACCACTGCACTTCCCTAAACCCTGAAACACCAGCCCCAGCACGACCCCCTACACTCCACAAACACAACTGCACTGCCCTAAACCTTGAAACTCTACCCCCAGCATGACCCCCTACATTGCCCGAACACCACTGCTCTATCCTAAATCCTAAAACTCCAGCCCCAGCACGACCGCTACACTGCCCGAACACCACTGCTCTGCCCTAAACCTTGAAACACCACCCCAGCACAACCCCCTACACTGCCCGAACACCACTGCACTGCCCTAAACCCTGAAACACCACCCCCAGCATGATCCCCTACACTGCCCGAACACCACTGCACTGCCCTAAACCCTGAAACACCAGCCCCTGCATGAACCCCCACACTGCCCGAACACCACTGCTATGCCCTAAACCCTAAAACACCAGCCGCAGCATGACCCCCTGCACTGCCCAAAAACCACTGCACTGCCCTAAACCCTAAAACACCAGCCCCAGCATGACCCCCTACACTGCCCAAACACCACTGCAATAAACCCTGAAACACCAGCACAACACAACCCCCTACACTGCCCGAACACCACTGCACTACCCTGAAACACCACCCCCAGCACGACCCCCCACACTGCCCTAACACCACTGCACTGCCCTAAACCTGAAAACTCCACCCCCAGCACGACCCCCTAAACTGCCCGAACACCACTGCTCTGCCCTAAACCCTAAAACACCAATCCCAGCACGACCCCCTACACTGTCCGAACACCACTGCTCTGCCCTAAACCCTAATACACCAGCCCCAGCACGACCCCCTACACTGCCCGAAAACCACTGCACTGCCCTAAACCCTAAAACACCAGCCCCAGCATGGCCCCCTACACTTCCCAAACACCACTGCACTAAACCCTGAAACACCAGCACAGCACGACCCCTACACTGCCAGAACACCACTGCACTGCCGAAAACCCTGAAACACCAGCCCCAGCACGACCCCCTACACTGCACAAACACAACTGCACTGCCCTAAACCCTGAAACTCTACCCCAGCATGACCCCCTACACTGCCCAAACACCACTGCTCTACCCTAAATCCTAAAACTCCAGCCCCAGCACGACCCTTACACTGCCCGAACACCACTGCACTACCCTAAACCCTGAAACACCAGCCCCAGCAAGATTCCCTAAACTGCCCGAACACAACTGCACTGCTCTAAACCCTGAAACACCACCCCCTGCATGGCCCCCTACACTGCCCGAACACCACTGCACTGCCCTAAACCCTGAAACACCACCCCCTGCATGACCCCCTACACTGCCCGAACACCACTGCACTGTCTTAAACCATGAAACACCAGCACAACACAACCCCCTACACTGCCCGAACACCACTGCACTACCCTGAAACACCAGCCCCAGCACGACCCCCTACTCTGCCAGAACACCACTGCACTGCCGAAAACCCTGAAACACCAGCCCCAGCATGACCCCCTACACTCCACAAACACAACTGCACTGCCCTAAACCCAGAAACTCTACCCCCAGCATGACCCCCTACATTGCCCGAACACCACTGCTCTACCCTAAATCCTAAAAGTCCAGACCCAGCACGACCGCTACACTGCCCGAACACCACTGCTCTGCCCTAAACCTTGAAACACCACCCCAGCACGACCCTCTACTCTGCCCGAACACCACTGCACTGCCCTAATCCCTGAAACGCCAGCCCCAGCACGACCCCCTACTCTGCCCGTACACCACTGCACTGCCCTAAACCCTGAAACACCAGCCCCTTCATGACCCCCTACACTGCCCGAACACCACTGCACTGCCCTAAACCCTAAAACACCAGCCCCAGCAAGACCCCCTACACTGCCCGAACACAACTGCACTGCCCTAAACCCTGAAACACCAGCCCCAGCTCGACCCCCTACACTGCCCATACACCACTGCACTGCCCTAAGCCCTGAAACACCACCCCCAGCACAATCCCCTACACTGCCCGAACACCACTGCACTGCCCTAAACCCTGAAACACCAGCCCCTGCATGACCCCCTACACTGCCCGAACACCACTGCTCTGCCCTAAACCCTAAAACACCAGCCGCAGCACGACCCCCTACACTGCCCGAAAACCACTGCACTGCCCTAAACCCTAAAACACCAGCCCCAGCACGACCCCTACACTGCCTGAACACCACTGCACTAAACCCTGAAATACCAGCACAACACAACCCCCTACACTGCCCGAACGCCACTGCACTACCCTGAAACACCAGCCCCAGCACGACCCCCTACTCTGCCAGAACACCACTGCACTGCCGAAAACCCTGAAACACCAGCCCCAGCACGACCCCCTACACTCCACAAACACAACTGCACTGCCCTAAACCCTGAAACTCTACCCCCAGCATGACCCCTACATTGCCCGAACACCACTGCTCTACCCGAAATCCTAAAACTCCAGCCCCAGCACGACCGCTACACTGCCCGAACACCACTGCTCTGCCCTAAACCTTGAAACACCACCCCCAGCAAGACCACCTACACTGCCCGAACACCACTGCACTGCCCTAAACCCTGAAACACCAGCCCCTGCATGACCCCCTACACTGCCTGACCACAACTGCACTGCCCTAAACCCTGAAACCCCACCCTCTACATGACCCCCTACACTGCCTGAACACCACTGCACTGCCCTAAACCCTGAAACACCACCCCCTGCATGACCCCCTAAACTGCCCCAACACCACTGCACTGCCCTAAACCCTGAAACACTACCCCCTGCACAACCCCTACACTGCCCAAACACCACTGGACTGCCTAAACCCTGAAACACCAACCCCAGCATGACCCCTACACTGCCCGAACACCACTGCTCTGCCCTAAACCCTGAAACACCAACCTCTGCATGACCCCCTACACTGCCCGAACCCCACTGCACTGCCTTAAACCCTGAAACACCACCCCCTGCACAACCCCTACACTGCCCAAACACCACTGGACTGCCCTAAACCCTGAAACACCAACCCAGCACGACCCCTACACTGCCCGAACACCACTGCTCTGCCCTAAACCCTGAAACACCACCCCCAGCATGACCCCCTACACTGCCCGAACACCACTGCCTTAAACCCTGCAACACCACCCCCAGCATGACCCCCTACACTGCCCAAACACCACTGCACTCCCCTAAACCCTGAAACACCACCCCAGCACGTCCCACTACACTGCCCGAACACCACTGTTCTGCCCTAAACCCTAAAGCATCAGCCCCATTACGACTCCCTGTACTTCCCGACCACTGCACTGCCCTAAACCCTAAAACACCAGCCTCAGCATGACGCCTCACACTGCCCGAACACCACTGCACTGCACAAACCCTGATACACCACACCCAGCACGACCCCCTACACTGCCCGAGCACCACTGCACTTCCCTAAACCCTGAAACACCATCCCCAGCATGACGCCCTACACTACCCAAACACCACTGCACTGCCCTAAACCCTGAAACACCAGCCCCAGCACGACCCCCTACACTGCACAAACACAACTTTACTGCCCTAAACCCTGAAACTCTACCCCCAGCATGACCCCTACACTGCCCGAACACCACTGCTCTACCCTAAATCCTAAAACTCCAGCCCCAGCACGACCCCTACGCTGCCCGAACACCACATCTCTGCCCTAAACCTTGAAACACCACCCCAGCACGACCCCCTACACTGCCTGAACACCACTGCACTGCCCTAAACCCTGAAACACCAGCCCCAGCACGACCCCCTACACTGCCCGTATACCACTACACTGCCCTAAACCCTGACACACCACCCCCAGCACGACCCCCTACACTGCCCGAACACCACTGCACTGCCCTAAATCCTAAAACTCCAGCCCAGCACGATCCCTACACTGCCCGAAAACCACTGCTCTGCCCTAAACCTTGAAACACCACCCCAGCATGACCCCCTAAACTGCCCAAACACCACTGCACTGCCCTAAACCCTGAAACACCAGCCCAAGCACGACCCCCCACACTGCGCGAACACCCCTGCTCTGCCCTAAACCCTGGAACACCAGCCCCACCACGACCCCCCACACTGCCCGAACACCACTGCACTGCCCTAAACCTTGAAACACCACCCCCAGCACGACCCCCACACTGCCCTAACACCACTGCACTGCCCTAAACCTGAAAACTCCACCCCCAGCACGACCCCCTACACTGCCCGAACACCACTGCTCTGCCCTAAACCCTAAAACACCAATCCCAGCACGACCCCCTACACTGTCCGAACACCACTGCACTGCCCTAAACCCTGAAACACCAGCCCCTGCATGACCCCCTACACTGCCCGAACACAACTGCACTGCCCTAAACCCTGAAACCCCACCCTCTACATGACCCCCTACACTGCCTGAACACCACTGCACTGCCCTAAACCCTGAAACACCACCCCCTGCATGACCCCCTAAACTGCCCCAACACCACTGCACTGCCGAAAACCCTGAAACACCACCCCCTGCACAACCCCTACACTGCCCAAACACCACTGGACTGCCCTAAACCCTGAAACACCAACCCAGCACGACCCCTACACTGCCCGAACACCACTGCTCTGCCCTAAACCCTGAAACACCACCCCCAGCATGACCCCCTACACTGCCCGAACACCACTGCCTTAAACCCTGCAACACCACCCCCAGCATGACCCCCTACACTGCCCGAAAACCACTGCACTGCCCTAAACCCTAAAACACCAGCCCCAGCACGGCCCCCTACACTTCCCAAACACCACTGCACTAAACCCTGAAACACCAGCACAGCACGACCCCCTACACTGCCAAAACACCACTGCACTGCCGAAAACCCTGAAACACCAGCCCCAGCACGACCCCCTACACTGCACAAACACAACTGCACTGCCCTAAACCCTGAAACTCTACCCCAGCATGACCTCCTACACTGCTCAAACACCACTGCTCTACCCTAAATCCTAAAACTCCAGCCCCAGCACGACCCCTACACTGCCCGAACACCACTGCACTACCCTAAACCCTGAAACACCAGCCCCAGCAAGATTCCCTAAACTGCCTGAACACAACTGCACTGCTCTAAACCCTGAAACACCACCCACTGCACGACCCCCTACACTGCCCGAACACCACTGCTCTGCCCTAAACCCTGAAACACCACCCCCTGCATGACCCCCTACACTGCCCGAACACCACTGCTCTCCCCTAAATCCTAAAACTCCAGCCCCAGCACGACCCCCTACACTGCCCGAACACCACTGCACTGCCCTAAACCCTGAAACACCAGCCCCAGCAGAACCCCCTACACTGCCCGTACACCACTGCACTGCCCTAAGCCCTGAAACACCACCCCCAGCACGATCCCCTACACTGCCCGAACACCACTGCACTGCCCTAAACCCTGAAACACCAGCCCCTGCATGACCCCCTACACTGCCCGAACACCACTGCTCTGCCCTAATCCCTAAAACACCAGCCGCAGCACGACCCCCTACACTGCCCGAAAACCACTGCACTGCCCTAAACCCTAAAACACCAGCCCCAGCACGACCCCTACACTGCCCGAACACCACTGCACTAAACCCTGAAACACCAGCACAACACAACCCCCTACACTGCCCGAACACCACTGCACTACCCTGAAACACCAGCCCCATCATGACCCCCTACTCTGCCAGAACACCACTGCACTGCCGAAACCCCTGAAACACCAGCCCCAGCACGACCCCCTACACTCCACAAACACAACTGCACTGCCCTAAACCCTGAAACTCTACCCCCAGCATGACTCCTACATTGCCCAAACACCACTGCACTGCCCTAAACCCTAAAACACCAGCCCCAGCACGACCCCCTACACTGCCAGAACACCACTGCACTAAACCCTGAAACACCAGCACAACACAACCCCCTACACTGCCCGAACACCACTGCACTACCCTGAAACACCAGCCCCAGCACGACCCCCTACTCTGCCAAAACACCACTGCACTGCCGAAAACCCTGAAACACCAGCCCCAGCACGACCCCCTACACTGCACAAACACAACTTTACTGCCCTAAACCCTGAAACTCTACCCCCAGCATGACCCCAACACTGCCCGAACACCACTGCTCTACCCTAAATCCTAAAACTCCAGCCCCAGCACGACCCCTACGCTGCCCGAACACCACATCTCTGCACTAAACCTTGAAACACCACCCCAGCACGACCCCCTACACTGCCTGAACACCACTGCACTGCCCTAAACCTTGAAACACCAGCCCCAGCACGACCCCCTACACTGCCCGTACACCACTACACTGCCCTAAACCCTGACACACCACCCCCAGCACGACCCCCTACACTGCCCGAACACCACTGCACTGCCCTAAATCCTAAAACTCCAGCCCAGCACGATCCCTACACTGCCCGAAAACCACTGCTCTGCCCTAAACCTTGAAACACCACCCCAGCACGACCCCCTAAACTGCCCGAACACCACTGCACTGCCCTAAACCCTAAAACACCAGCCCAAGCACCGACCCCCCACACTGCGCGAACACCCCTGCTCTGCCCTAAACCCTGGAACACCAGCCCCAGCACGAACCCCCACACTGCCCGAACACCACTGCAGTGCCCTAAACCTTGAAACACCACCCCCAGCACGACCCCCACACTGCCCTAACACCACTGCACTGCCCTAAACCTGAAAACTCCACCCCCAGCACGACCCCCTACACTGCCCGAACACCACTGCTCTGCCCTAAACCCTAAAACACCAATCCCAGCACGACCCCCTACACTGTCCGAACACCACTGCTCTGCCCTAAACCCTAATACACCAGCCCCAGCACGACCCCCTACACTGCCCGAAAACCACTGCACTGCCCTAAACCCTAAAACACCAGCCCCAGCACGGCCCCCTACACTTCCCAAACACCACTGCACTAAACCCTGAAACACCAGCACAGCACGACCCCCTACACTGCCAGAACACCACTGCACTGCCGAAAACCCTGAAACACCAGCCCCAGCACGACCCCCTACAGTGCACAAACACAACTGCACTGCCCTAAACCCTGAAACTCTACCCCAGCATGACCTCCTACACTGCCCAAACACCACTGCTCTACCCTAAATCCTAAAACTCCAGCCCCAGCACGACCCCTACACTGCCCGAACACCACTGCACTACCCTAAACCCTGAAACACCAGCCCCAGCAAGATTCCCTAAACTGCCTGAACACAACTGCACTGCTCTAAACCCTGAAACACCACCCCCTGCACGACCCCCTACACTGCCCGAACACCACTGCTCTGCCCTAAACCCTGAAACACCACCCCCTGCATGACCCCCTACACTGCCCGAACACCACTGCTCTCCCCTAAATCCTAAAACTCCAGCCCCAGCACGACCCCCTACACTGCCCGAACACCACTGCACTGCCCTAAACCCTGAAACACCAGCCCCAGCAGAACCCCCTACACTGCCCGTACACCACTGCACTGCCCTAAGCCCTGAAACACCACCCCCAGCACGATCCCCTACACTGCCCGAACACCACTGCACTGCCCTAAACCCTGAAACACCAGCCCCTGCATGACCCCCTACACTGCCCGAACACCACTGCTCTGCCCTAATCCCTAAAACACCAGCCGCAGCACGACCCCCTACACTGCCCGAAAACCACTGCACTGCCCTAAACCCTAAAACACCAGCCCCAGCACGACCCCTACACTGCCCGAACACCACTGCACTAAACCCTGAAACACCAGCACAACACAACCCCCTACACTGCCCGAACACCACTGCACTACCCTGAAACACCAGCCCCATCACGACCCCCTACTTTGCCAGAACACCACTGCACTGCCGAAAACCCTGAAACACCAGCCCCAGCACGACCCCCTACACTCCACAAACACAACTGCACTGCCCTAAACCCTGAAACTCTACCCCCAGCATGACCCCTACATTGCCCGAACACCACTGCACTGCCCTAAACCCTAAAACACCAGCCCCAGCACGACCCCCTACACTGCCCGAACACCACTGCACTAAACCCTGAAACACCAGCACAACACAACCCCCTACACTGCCCGAACACCACTGCACTACCCTGAAACACCAGCCCCAGCACGACCCCCTACTCTGCCAAAACACCACTGCACTGCCGAAAACCCTGAAACACCAGCCCCAGCACGACCCCTACACTCCACAAACACAACTGCACTGCCCTAAACCCTGAAACTCTACCCCCAGCATGACCCCCTACATTGCCCAAACACCACTGCTCTACCCTAAATCCTTAAAGTCCAGCCCCAGCACGACCGCTAGACTGCCCGAACACCACTGCTCTGCCCTAAACCTTGAAACACCACCCCAGCACGACCCCCTACACTGCCCGAACACCACTGCACTGCCCTAAACCCTGAAACGCCAGCCCCAGCACGACCCCCTACTCTGCCCGTACACCACTGCACTGCCCTAAACCCTGAAACACCACCCCAGCACGATCCCCTACACTGCCCGAACACCACTGCACTGCCATAAACCCTGAAACACCAGCCCCTGCATGACCCCCTACACTGCCCGAACACCACTGCACTGCCCTAAACCCTAAAACACCAGCCCCAGCAAGACCCCCTACACTGCCCGAACACAACTGCACTGCCCTAAACCGTGAAACACCACCCCCTGCATGACCCCCTACACTGCCCGAACACTACTGCACTGCCCTAAACCCTGAAACACCACCCCAGCACGACCCCCTAAACTGCCCGAACACCACTGCACTGCCCTAAACCCTGAAACACCAGCCCAAGCATGACCCCCCACACTGCGCGAACACCCCTGCTCTGCCCTAAACCCTGGAACACCAGCCCCAGCACGACCCCCCACACTGCCCTAACACCACTGCACTGCCCTAAACCTGAAAACTCCACCCCCAGCACGACCCCCTACACTGCCCGAACACCACTGCTCTGCCCTAAACCCTAAAACACCAATCCCAGCACAACCCCCTACACTGTCCGAACACCACTGCTCTGGCCTAAACCCTAATACACCAGCCCCAGCACGACCCCCTACACTGCCCGAAAACCACTGCACTGCCCTAAACCCTAAAACACCAGCCCCAGCACGGCCCCCTACACTTCCCAAACACCACTGCACTAAACCCTGAAACACCAGCACAGCACGACCCCCTACACTGCCAGAACACCACTGCACTGCCGAAAACCCTGAAACACCAGCCCCAGCACGACCGCCTACACTGCACAAACACAACTGCACTGCCCTAAACCCTGAAACTCTACCCCAGCATGACCTCCTACACTGCCCAAACACACTGCTCTACCCTAAATCCTAAAACTCCAGCCCCAGCACGACCCCTACACTGCCCGAACACCACTGCACTACCCTAAACCCTGAAACACCAGCCCCAGCAAGATTCCCTAAACTGCCTGAACACAACTGCACTGCTCTAAACCCTGAAACACCACCCCCTGCACGACCCCCTACACTGCCCGAACACCACTGCTCTGCCCTAAACCCTGAAACACCACCCCCTGCATGACCCCCTACACTGCCCGAACACCACTGCTCTCCCCTAAATCCTAAAACTCCAGCCCCAGCACGACCCCCTACACTGCCCGAACACCACTGCACTGCCCTAAACCCTGAAACACCAGCCCCAGCAGAACCCCCTACACTGCCCGTACACCACTGCACTGCCCTAAGCCCTGAAACACCACCCCCAGCACGATCCCCTACACTGCCCGAACACCACTGCACTGCCCTAAACCCTGAAACACCAGCCCCTGCATGACCCCCTACACTGCCCGAACACCACTGCTCTGCCCTAATCCCTAAAACACCAGCCGCAGCACGACCCCCTACACTGCCCGAAAACCACTGCACTGCCCTAAACCCTAAAACACCAGCCCCAGCACGACCCCTACACTGCCCGAACACCACTGCACTAAACCCTGAAACACCAGCACAACACAACCCCCTACACTGCCCGAACACCACTGCACTACCCTGAAACACCAGCCCCATCACGACCCCCTACTTTGCCAGAACACCACTGCACTGCCGAAAACCCTGAAACACCAGCCCCAGCACGACCCCCTACACTCCACAAACACAACTGCACTGCCCTAAACCCTGAAACTCTACCCCCAGCATGACCCCTACATTGCCCGAACACCACTGCACTGCCCTAAACCCTAAAACACCAGCCCCAGCACGACCCCCTACACTGCCCGAACACCACTGCACTAAACCCTGAAACACCAGCACAACACAACCCCCTACACTGCCCGAACACCACTGCACTACCCTGAAACACCAGCCCCTGCACGACCCCCTACTCTGCCAAAACACCACTGCACTGCCGAAAACCCTGAAACACCAGCCCCAGCACGACCCCTACACTCCACAAACACAACTGCACTGCCCTAAACCCTGAAACTCTACCCCCAGCATGACCCCCTACATTGCCCAAACACCACTGTTCTACCCTAAATCCTTAAAGTCCAGCCCCAGCACGACCGCTACACTGCCCGAACACCACTGCTCTGCCCTAAACCTTGAAACACCACCCCAGCACGACCCCCTACACTGCCCGAACACCACTGCACTGCCCTAAACCCTGAAACGCCAGCCCCAGCACGACCCCCTACTCTGCCCGTACACCACTGCACTGCCCTAAACCCTGAAACACCACCCCAGCACGATCCCCTACACTGCCCGAACACCACTGCACTGCCATAAACCCTGAAACACCAGCCCCTGCATGACCCCCTACACTGCCCGAACACCACTGCACTGCCCTAAACCCTAAAACACCAGCCCCAGCAAGACCCCCTACACTGCCCGAACACAACTGCACTGCCCTAAACCGTGAAACACCACCCCCTGCATGACCCCCTACACTGCCCGAACACTACTGCACTGCCCTAAACCCTGAAACACCACCCCAGCACGACCCCCTAAACTGCCCGAACACCACTGCACTGCCCTAAACCCTGAAACACCAGCCCAAGCATGACCCCCCACACTGCGCGAACACCCCTGCTCTGCCCTAAACCCTGGAACACCAGCCCCAGCACGACCCCCCACACTGCCCGAACACCACTGCACTGCCCTAAACCTTGAAACACCACCCCCAGCACGACCCCCACACTGCCCTAACACCACTGCACTGCCCTAAACCTGAAAACTCCACCCCCAGCACGACCCCCTACACTGCCCGAACACCACTGCTCTGCCCTAAACCCTAAAACACCAATCCCAGCACAACCCCCTACACTGTCCGAACACCACTGCTCTGGCCTAAACCCTAATACACCAGCCCCAGCACGACCCCCTACACTGCCCGAAAACCACTGCACTGCCCTAAACCCTAAAACACCAGCCCCAGCACGGCCCCCTACACTTCCCAAACACCACTGCACTAAACCCTGAAACACCAGCACAGCACGACCCCCTACACTGCCAGAACACCACTGCACTGCCGAAAACCCTGAAACACCAGCCCCAGCACGACCCCCTACACTGCACAAACACAACTGCACTGCCCTAAACCCTGAAACTCTACCCCAGCATGACCTCCTACACTGCCCAAACACCACTGCTCTACCCTAAATCCTAAAACTCCAGCCCCAGCACGAGCCCTACACTGCCCGAACACCACTGCACTACCCTAAACCCTGAAACACCAGCCCCAGCAAGATTCCCTAAACTGCCTGAACACAACTGCACTGCTCTAAACCCTGAAACACCACCCCCTGCACGACCCCCTACACTGCCCGAACACCACTGCTCTGCCCTAAACCCTGAAACACCACCCCCTGCATGACCCCCTACACTGCCCGAACACCACTGCTCTCCCCTAAATCCTAAAACTCCAGCCCCAGCACGACCCCCTACACTGCCCGAACACCACTGCACTGCCCTAAACCCTGAAACACCAGCCCCAGCAGAACCCCCTACACTGCCCGTACACCACTGCACTGCCCTAAGCCCTGAAACACCACCCCCAGCACGATCCCCTACACTGCCCGAACACCACTGCACTGCCCTAAACCCTGAAACACCAGCCCCTGCATGACCCCCTACACTGCCCGAACACCACTGCTCTGCCCTAATACCTAAAACATCAGCCGCAGCACGACCCCCTACACTGCCCGAAAACCACTGCACTGCCCTAAACCCTAAAACACCAGCCCCAGCACGACCCCTACACTGCCCGAACACCACTGCACTACCCTGAAACACCAGCCCCATCACGACCCCCTACTCTGCCAGAACACCACTGCACTGCCGAAAACCCTGAAACACCAGCCCCTGCACAACCCCTACACTGCCCAAACACCACTGGACTGCCCTAAACCCTGAAACACCAACCCAGCACGACCCCTACACTGCCCGAACACCACTGCTCTGCCCTAAACCCTGAAACACCACCCCCAGCATGACCCCCTACACTGCCCGAACACCACTGCCTTAAACCCTGCAACACCACCCCCAGCATGAACCCCTACACTGCCCAAACACCACTGCACTCCCCTAAACCCTGAAACACCACCCCAGCACGTCCCACTACACTGCCCGAACACCACTGTTCTGCCCTAAACCCTAAAGCATCAGCCCCATTACGACTCCCTGTACTTCCCGACCACTGCACTGCCCTAAACCCTAAAACACCAGCCTCAGCATGACCCCTCACACTGCCCGAACACCACTGCACTGCACAAACCCTGATACACCACACCCAGCACGACCCCCTACACTGCCCGAGCACCACTGCACTTCCCTAAACCCTGAAACACCATCCCCAGCATGACGCCCTACACTACCCAAACACCACTGCACTGCCCTAAACCCTGAAACACCAGCCCCAGCACGACAACCTACACTGCACAAACACAACTTTACTGCCCTAAACCCTGAAACTCTACCCCCAGCATGACCCCTACACTGCCCGAACACCACTGCTCTACCCTAAATCCTAAAACTCCAGCCCCAGCACGACCCCTACGCTGCCCGAACACCACATCTCTGCCCTAAACCTTGAAACACCACCCCAGCACGACCCCCTACACTGCCTGAACACCACTGCACTGCCCTAAACCCTGAAACACCAGCCCCAGCACGACCCCCTACACTGCCCGTACACCACTACACTGCCCTAAACCCTGACACACCACCCCCAGCACGATCCCTACACTGCCCGAAAACCACTGCTCTGCCCTAAACCTTGAAACACCACCCCAGCACGACCCCCTAAACTGCCCAAACACCACTGCACTGCCCTAAACCCTGAAACACCAGCCCAAGCACGACCCCCCACACTGCGCGAACACCCTTGCTCTGCCCTAAACCCTGGAACACCAGCCCCAGCACGACCCCCCACACTGCCCGAACACCACTGCACTGCCCTAAACCTTGAAACACCACCCCCAGCACGACCCCCACACTGCCCTAACACCACTGCACTGCCCTAAACCTGAAAACACCACCCCCAGCACGACCCCCTACACTGCCCGAACACCACTGCTCTGCCCTAAACCCTAAAACACCAATCCCAGCACGACCCCCTACACTGTCCGAACACCACTGCTCTGCCCTAAACCCTAATACACCAGCCCCATTACGACCCCCTACACTGCCCGAAAACCACTGCACTGCCCTAAACCCTAAAACACCAGCCCCAGCACGGCCCCCTACACTTCCCAAACACCACTGCACTAAACCCTGAAACACCAGCACAGCACGACCCCCTACACTGCCAGAACACCACTGCACTGCCGAAAACCCTGAAACACCAGCCCCAGCACGACCCCCTACACTGCACAAACACAACTGCACTGCCCTAAACCCTGAAACTCTACCCCAGCATGACCTCCTACACTGCTCAAACACCACTGCTCTACCCTAAATCCTAAAACTCCAGCCCCAGCACGACCCCTACACTGCCCGAACACCACTGCACTACCCTAAACCCTGAAACACCAGCCCCAGCAAGATTCCCTAAACTGCCTGAACACAACTGCACTGCTCTAAACCCTGAAACACCACCCCCTGCACGACCCCCTACACTGCCCGAACACCACTGCTCTGCCCTAAACCCTGAAACACCACCCCCTGCATGACCCCCTACACTGCCCGAACACCACTGCTCTCCCCTAAATCCTAAAACTCCAGCCCCAGCACGACCCCCTACACTGCCCGAACACCACTGCACTGCCCTAAACCCTGAAACACCAGCCCCAGCAGAACCCCCTACACTGCCCGTACACCACTGCACTGCCCTAATGTTGTAAATTGAAACCACGATGTGATTAAGCATTTACTAAAGACATGAATTCTCCTGCCTTACACATGTCTCTTTCGTTATGTTGACTGAAGTTTGGACTCCATTTTGTATTGTCATGTCTCCACGTGCTCAACACGAGAAGAGTCCTATCTTCGTGTTAGTTGCTCTTGTAATCTGCCTAGTAACAGTCTATAAATAGTTCCTTTGTCCGCCTGGCGCATGCCCAGGCTTGACCACATCTGTTATCAGTTAGTCCTTGCTTGACCATGTTTTCGCGGGCTCAAGGAGTATGTCAGCTCCGCCCACATATTGATCTTGTATCGAAAATGTCCATAAAAGGTAACATTCCTTGCCTCATGTTGTATCCTCCCACTTATGAGCCCCTCTGTTGTGTATAAAAGGGGACTGTGTACGCAAGTTCTTTGTGCTACTCTATGCAATACTGAAGGGTATTGTATGGATTGTAGGACCACCCTTAAGGGTTAATAAACCTTGTCTTTGTACTTTGCAGTTTCCGTGCCAACTTCCTTATAGATTCCATTGCAGGAGAGCGAACCCTTGTGTCCTGCGGGCCTAGCTGGGGCCTGTATTCATCAATTGGCGCCCGTCACGTGGGGCTCATCGGCGACTCGGATGCTCGAAGGATTGGTCGCGACGAAGGTGAGGAATTTGGCCGGGGATGTGATCACTGCCAGAGGCACTTTAGTCCTGGCATCCCGAGGTTTTTCTTCCTTCCCTTCCGACCTGACCATCTGGGTGGCGCCGGTCCTCGACTGAGACCTCTTCTGTCGGTTCTGCCGTGACAGCCGTTTGGGCGAATTTTGGAGCTTGGCAGTTGGAATCTGGACTCTTGATTGGTAAGAACCGTTGTACGGTACTTGCTCCGAGTTTTTGAAGTCTGGTTTGGCTATTTGAGTTTGATTTGTGATGACCGGTCATATCTTGTATTGATTATTGTGAGAATATATGCGTTGCAACACATATAGGCAGGTAATGTGAAGATATTTCTCCGGAACTGTGTAACTTTGAACGGCACAACGTTTAAGCGCCATTTTTTGATAATACTGCATATTCTGCATTATTTTTGAGCATGCCTGCTTTTAGCGCACTCCGTAAGTGGTGCTGCTGCTTTGGAAACCGGTTAAACCTCGAGGAATCTGCTCCAGCTCCCCCAGAGGGGACTCCTAATAGGGATATGTATGTGAAGCATGGTCTTTCTTCCATAATGTACAGCACAGTATGGAGGAAATATACCAGAAAGGATCCTGAGTTACGGTGGCCGTTGTATGGGTCGTTTGATATGCGTAAGATTGAGTATGTGGAACAGTGTATGTGTAAACGGCGTGCTCGTCAAGACATGTTTGAATGTGTGCGATTATGGGTGAAGGAAGTGCGTGAGCGAGAGAAACATGAGAAAGCGCTGTTTGATAAAGAGCAACGAAAGAATGATCATGTGAGAGCGCAGGAAGCAAAGCGTCGGGAGGAAAGAGAACAGACGGAGAGGCAAGAGAAAGAGCGTAGGTTACAAGTCTCGGGTCAATATGCTGTTCGTCAGTCACTCTATCCTGTCCTTAATAATCATGACGATGATTTTTATTTATTAGATCGTTCTCCGCCTCCTTATGTCGGCGCGTCTGCCCCGAGGCCACAAGATTCTGGATCGGGTTCGGGTAAGGTAGACACGCGGTCCATGTTATCGGCTGAGCGAATGGGTGAGCTTCGGCAAGTTTCCTATCGTGCACTTAAGGGCAAGTTATCCCTTGCTGAGTTGTTGGATTCTTGGGAGTTGTGGCAGGATAGAGAAAGGTTGTATTTTTTGGGCCACTTTTCTGAGGAAGTGATTGCTACTTTCCGGAAATATTCCAGTGTCTTTGAACCTGACGATGTGGTATTAGATGCTAAAGCATTGCGTAATGGTGTTTTCTCTCCCTCTAAGGCGCCTGATGCGGTTCGGCGACTGTTTGCATTGCGGGATGCGGCGAGGGACCTTAAAGAGAAAGCGCGCCAACAAATTGAGGAGGAGAAGCGGTCGGATTCGCGTACCGGAGATGGCCATTCATCCACCTCTCAGTCAGATAAGAGCGACCTAGTGCATGTTAAACCAATGCGAGAGGCGGCGCCTTTGTATGTTCCTCCTAAAGGAGCGGGGACTAGCTCGGATACTACCTCCGCCGATGCTAAGGGATATTTTGTGTATAATTGGGTTTATACTCCCTGGCACAGGGCTGACGTCATGGCGTTAAAGAATGCGTTGCCTGATCCCCGCAAGAATCCAGCGGCCTTTTACGAAGAAGTCGAGGGGGCCTTGAATTCTTGTACTATGACCTTAGCAGATATAGATTTGTTCTTTGTGCTTATTTTACCACCAGATATGTGGCGATCTGTGCGGAAGGTGGATGATGCTGCCGCTTTTAAGGCTCGATGGTCTGAGCTTGAGGATGAGGATAGGGAGAGGAAGCCCGCGCAGAAACCACCTCAGATTATCTTAGATCTCCCTGCTGCTATTCTGGCTAAGTTGAAGACAATCATTCCCCCTAAAAAGATTGACTGGAATATGCTAGCCTCGTGCAAGCAGAAAGTCGATGAATCAGTTGCAGATTTCTTTACGCGCTTTGAGGAGACGTTTCATGATTTTAGTGGTCAGTCACTTACGGACGATACGGGTCGACACCTCTTTGCTGATAAATATGTGGCGAATTTATTACCGGCGATCGCAGCCCGCCTAAAAGCGAGTGAAAGTTCTTGGTCCACTGCGACCCCGACAGCCCTCCTGACTATAGCTCAGTACTATGAGCGCCAGGAGCAAGAAGCGAAGGGGCAGGAGGAGAAGAAATCGAGGGATTTGAAAACGAAGGTGATGTTAGCACAAGTATATGGTCCGCCCCGACGGGGTGTAAATAGAGGTAGGGGAGGATTTTATGGTCCTCCCTCGGGCCGATCTGATGTGAACAGGAATCAATGTGCGTATTGTAAGCAATCGGGACACTGGGCCAGAGATTGCCCGGCGTTGCATGCTTCGCGTCAGGGACACAATCAGGGTGGCCCGAGAGGTAGAGGGGGTTTCTCGAATTTTAGAGGGAATTCTAACGATCACGCTCGTTTTGACCCTGCCGGGCAGCAACGAGATAGGCCTAATGTTTTCGATCGACAAAACCAGTATCAAGTGTCGGGGATTGACCGTTCTGGGTACCATGATTCTCAGCATGCATAGGAATGCGTTGGATGGGGGTTAGAATCAGTTGAGGTGCCGGTTGATCAGAAGGGTCCTTACGTATCAGCTGAGGTTTTGGGTTCTACTGATCAGTTCCTAGTGGATACAGGAGCGACTCGTAGTGCGCTGTCTAAACAATTGGTTCCGAGGGCTCCCCCATCTGGCTTAATGGTTACATCGGTAGGGTTTGATGGTACACTCTCCCGAAGCCCTCTTTCACGGCCCCTCACATTTCAGGTTGATTCCTTTTCTGCACCCTGTCCGTTTTTGCTTGCCCCGAACACGCCGGACAATATTATGGGCCTTGATATGCTGAAGCACTTCAGAGCTACGATCCGCTGTTCCCCTGCTGGAGTGCGGGTGATATTGAATGACAATTACCCCCTGTCTGAACGGATGTGTGTGGTTGCAGAAGATGCTGTGTTAGCTACCCTCCCTTGTGCTCTGTGGGCCACCTCGGATACTGATGTGGGACAGATGGTGATTCCGCCTGTTCACATTAGTGTCCAGGAGGGGGCGGTGTTACCACGCCTTCCACAGTATCGTATTTCGCAGGAGGGGGAAGAGGCTCTTATACAGACAGTGCAGGATTTGATTAAGGTGGGAGTAGTGGAAGAAGTTCCCTATAACGTCTGTAATAGCCCGATTTTACCCATTCTGAAAAAGGATACGGATGCTAAAGTCTATCGGTTTATAATTGACTTGAGAGAAGTGAACAAGATCGTGATACCTCAGTACCCAGTGGTTTCTGATATCAAGACGTTGCTTACTTTGGTCCCGCCTACGGCGACCACGTTTTCAGTTATTGATTTGAAAAATGCCTTCTTTTCAATTCCTATTCATCCCGATAGTCGATACCTCTTTGGTTTCACTCTAAATAATAGGTCTTACCGATTTTGTAGAATCCCTCAGGGTTACACGGAAAGCCCTAGCATTTACAGTCAAGCTTTGAAAAGACAATTGGACTCCTTTGTTCTGCCCGAGGGTGTCGCCCTCATTCAATATGTCGATGACATCTTGCTGGCGGCGACACTCCGGAGTTGTGTGAAACGAGTACGTTGTCTTTGCTTTCCTTTTTGGCATCCCACAATCACAAAGTATCTCGGAAAAAGTTGCAATTCTGTAGACCAAAGGTGACTTATCTGGGTCACCTTTTGTCTAAGGAGGGGCGTGCACTCACACCAGATCGTGTCCAAGTAATTCTGGACACACCGACGCCGTCCACGCAGAAGGACGTGCGTGCATTTTTGGGTCTCGTTTCGTTTTGTAGGCAATGGATACTAGGGTTTTCACACATAGCTAAGCCATTGTTAGCCCTTTTGACAAAAGACACACCTATTCTGCTTCCTTGGACGAATGAGTGTGACACTGCCTTTCAGAAATTGCGACAGGCTCTCTGTTCAGCACCAGTGTTAGGGACTCCTGATTATACCAAACCTTTTTCGCTGTATGTGCATGAGAAAGATGGATGTGCATTATCAGTTTTAGTGCAGATGCACGGCGACAAGCAGCGCCCTTGTGCATATTTTTCGGCTGTACTTGATCCTGTTGCCCGAGCATTGCCTGGTTGTTTTCGCTCGGTTGCGGTGACAGCTGTGTCAATACGCCAAAGTGAGGGAATTGTGTTATCTCATAAGCTGTTGGTATTAGTCCCCCATGCTGTTGATGCCCTGCTTAATCAGACAAAGACGCAGCATTTGACCAGTGCCCGTTTAACGGGATATGAGCTGACGCTTTTGGCTCCTCATATTACGTTAAAGAGGTGCGTGACGTTAAATCCGGCCACATTGTTGCCATACCTCGAGACTCAGTCTGAAGCACGGAAAGCACATGTTTGTATTCTTGTGACTGAGGAACAAACAAAGGGTCGTATTGATCTCCAGGATACGCCCTTTCCAGATGTAGATGGAGAACTGTGGGTGGACGGGTCATGCTTGAAGCTACCAGATGGTACGACTTCGGCAGCGTATGCAATTACCACATTGCAAACAATAGTGGAGACAGCACGCATACCACAGAAATCAGCTCAAGCAGCGGAACTGATAGCATTAACACGAGCATGTGAGCTCAGTACAGGATTGTGTGTGA
Source organism: Triturus cristatus (assembly GCF_964204655.1). Classification (NCBI taxonomy): domain Eukaryota; kingdom Metazoa; phylum Chordata; class Amphibia; order Caudata; family Salamandridae; genus Triturus; species Triturus cristatus. The sequence continues at coordinate 636,000,819 of NC_140579.1, read as the reverse complement.
ATGTTTATACAGATAGCCGGTATGCCTTCGGAGTAGCGCACGATTTCGGCCTGCTCTGGAAGGAGAGAGGGTTTTTAACGTCACATGGAGTACAAATAATGCATGGGGAGTTAGTTCATAATCTTTTAACTGCATTGACATATCCGAAGAAAATTGCCATCATTAAGTGTAGCGCCCATAGGAAAGTAGTCGATAAAGTTGGAGAAGGGAATGCGTTAGCAGACCGGGTGGCACGGGAGACTGCGATGCAGCCTGTGCTACTGCCATGTATGTAGTGAAGTCGCAAGTAGAAAGATGGCATGATGCGAAGGAAGAAGTGCGAGAAATACAGAGGACCGCTTCTGATAAAGAACGGGAGCAATGGTCCAGTGAGGGAGAATTGGATGATGAGGGTTGCTGGAGAAATAAGCAGATGGATAGATGGAAATTACCCACGGCTTTTATACAACCTATGGTTCAGATGGCACATGGGCTAGCACATGTTGGAGCTTCCGCAATTGTAAAATTGCTTACCCAAGTCTGGGAGCATCCAGAGATTGCTAGCACGGCAAAGAGGGTGGTGCAGACCTGTATGATCTGCCTGAGGTACAACCCAGGAAAGGGTACTCGAACCCCAGCAGGAGGATTTGTAACACCTACTGCACCCTTTGAGGTTCTGCAGATGGATTACATCCAGCTTGAGCGCTGTAACAATTTGAAGTATGTTCTAGTAGTGGTTTGTGCCTTTAGCAAATGGGTTGAGGCATACCCTACGAAAGACAATACTGCAATGACTACCGCCAAGATGCTGTTGAAGGAGTTCTTCCCTCGATATGGCGTTTGTAGACTTCTGTGGAGTGATAACGGACCCCACTTTATAGCGGATGTTATAAAGTATGTTTTGAAGGGTCTGGGCATCACCCAGAAGTTCCACGCAGTATTTCACCCTCAATCTGCAGGACTAGTCGAGAAGTATAATGGTACACTGAAGCTCAAGATCGCTAAAATCCAAGCTTCAACGTCTTTGACTTGGCCAGATGCTTTACCACTGGCGTTATTGTCAATTAGGTCGGTACCGCACTCTCGAACCGGTCTTACACCGTACGAGATTGTCTTTGGACGTCCAATGAATATTTGGGGTCCACCAAAACCTAAGACTGTGTATGATGTACCTTGTGTAATGATGAATGATTATCTGGCGCAGTTAACGGATAACTTGGTTTCTATTCATCAACAGGTCCGGGAGGCGCTCCCTGATCGGTCCACCGGCGAAGGACATAGTCTCCGGCCTGGAGACTATGTCATGGTGAAGATTTTTGACAGGACGAACAGCCTGGAGCTGAGATGGGTTGATCCTGAGCAAGTCTTACTTGCAACGAGGACGGCTGTGCGAGTTTCCAACAGAAAGAATTGGATCCATTCCCTGCACTGTTGCAAAGTACCGCCCGGATTGGTGGAGCCTGCTGTGTTGACCGATCAACGAGAGATTCTGACCACAGAGAAAGGCCGTGCTGTGGAATCGAACGACGCTGAGGAGCTCTTTCTGGACCACGCGACTCCTGGAGGAAAGCGATATCATCTGAGGCCAAGAAAGTGAATCCTTCAGTATCGGGACATGTTGTCAGAACGGCCCTTGGGTTAGTGAAACGGAGAGCCAATGAGACAAGGGGGGGGATCAGCCCTGCATTAGTGTAGCGACACCCGTCTTGGCCCGTTGGTGAAGTAATCGACCGCTGCCTAAGGGGCAGAGTTCTGACAAACCTTTTTAGTTTCAGGAAGATATTGATTCTTTATCTTGACATGGAGAAAAAGAAGATCCTTTGTGCAACAGGTTTTATGCTCACAGTAGCTATTGTTGGGATAACCACATGGTTTGTGGAGGATGTGACTCCTGCTCGAGAGTTACTTGTGTTGACCACTCCAGTGCCTGAGGAGCACTACTTCTATACCCTTCCGTATCAAGAATTGAAGCATCGTCAATCTTATTTGAATAACACTTTCATCCAGATGTTGCATCATACCCACATTGCCACGAATGCTACGAACTGTTGGATATGTGGTATGATGCCAGCTCATCAGAAGAAAGGAGGAACGCCATTCATACCTCTTCCTTTCTCTCATAATGGCTCTTGTAGAGCATGGTACACTTTGCTTTTTGCCACCCGGAAACCCACAGTGGGACGATTACTCTTCAGACTCAATAAAGAATGTCATCAGGATAAAGATGGATATCCGCAAGCGAATGGGACAATTTGGGAATGGGAAGAGTATCGACCAGACAATGAATCGATTCCTTATATTTTCACGAACACCAGAGACACTGTGGGAAAAGACAAATTTGTGATTCAAGTGGCACAAGCTCAAGCGGACCTGTGTGTCCAGAGTGTGGGTTATATTCCTGTTGGTGTTAGTGATTGTATTACCATATTAAACATCGACGGGTTGAATAACAGTACCTTCTTAGCATCCCATAATACATACTTCGTATGCGGGAATAAAGGTTATTACCGTTTGCCAGCCGGTTGGTCCGGAGTATGTTATGTAGCATTTCTATTGCCTCCTGTATTTTTGGCACCTGCATCCTATCATAAGGATTTGAAGTTGTTAAATAATGTGACTGTAAATAGGTATAAGCGTACTCTATCAATTGATGACGTGGATCAGACTGACACCAGTCTGCAGCAGTACATTGATTTTAATTTAGGATTGTTTTTCTTTGTTGGAGCTGCCCTAAATAGTAGGAAAGTTCGAAGATTAACAAGAGTGGTAGAGGCTGTGACAAACCAAACCGCTGCTGCTCTTGGGAATCTTACGGAAGAATTGCAGATTACCAGAATTGTTGCATTGCAGAATCGTATGGTGTTAGATGTTATGTTAGCTGATCGAGGTGGAGCTTGTAAAATTATTGGGAGTAGTTGCTGTGTGTTTATCCCTGACCACACACCGTCAGTCTATAATGCAATTAACAGGTTGCATAAAATTGCAGCTGAAATCCATACAGAAAACGGCACCTGGTCCTTTTCTGGATGGTTTTGGGCATTGATCACTGCTTGGGGTTGGAAGGTTTTAACTGGTCTCTGTATAATTATAGCAGTTCTGTTTTCTTGTTGCATCTGTGTCCAATGTGGTCCCTTGCTCTGTTCCTTATGTGTATCATTCTGTATTCCCGATAAGAAAGCTATTGCCAATGTCACTTATCAGAAACGTTTAGCTAAAGAAGTAGAAGAAATGATGACAATTGACATATACGATGATTATCCTAACAAACCGGATGTCTTCAGTAAATGCTGAAAGGGTCGTCTGTTGTAAATTGAAACCACGATGTGATTAAGCATTTACTAAAGACATGAATTCTCCTGCCTTACACATGTCTCTTTCGTTATGTTGACTGAAGTTTGGACTCCATTTTGTATTGTCATGTCTCCATGTGCTCAACACGAGAAGAGTCCTATCTTCGTGTTAGTTGCTCTTGTAATCTGCCTAGTAACAGTCTATAAATAGTTCCTTTGTCCGCCTGGCGCATGCCCAGGCTTGACCACATCTGTTATCAGTTAGTGCTTGCTTGACCATGTTTTCGCGGGCTCAAGGAGTATGTCAGCTCCGCCCACATATTGATCTTGTGTCGAAAATGTCCATAAAAGGTAACATTCCTTGCCTCATGTTGTATCCTCCCACTTATGAGCCCGTCTGTTGTGTATAAAAGGGGACTGTGTACGCAAGTTCTTTGTGCTACTCCATGCAATACTGAAGGGTATTGTATGGATTGTAGGACCACCCTTAAGGGTTAATAAACCTTGTCTTTGTACTTTGCAGTTTCCGTGCCAACTTCCTTATAGATTCCATTGCAGGAGAGCGAACCCTTGTGTCCTGCGGGCCTAGCTGGGGCCTGTATTCATCACTAAGCCCTGAAACACCACCCCCAGCACGATCCCCTACACTGCCCGAACACCACTGCACTGCCCTAAACCCTGAAACACCAGCCCCTGCATGACCCCCTACACTGCCCGAACACCACTGCTCTGGCCTAATCCCTAAAACACCAGCCGCAGCACGACCCCCTACACTGCCCGAAAACCACTGCACTGCCCTAAACCCTAAAACACCAGCCCCAGCACGACCCCTACACTGCCCGAACACCACTGCACTAAACCCTGAAACACCAGCAAAACACAACCCCCTACACTGCCCGAACACCACTGCACTACCCTGAAACACCAGCCCCATCACGACCCCCTACTCTGCCAGAACACCACTGCACTGCCGAAAACCCTGAAACACCAGCCCCAGCACGACCCCCTACACTCCACAAACACAACTGCACTGCCCTGAACCCTGAAACTCTACCCCCAGCATGACCCCTACATTGCCCGAACACCACTGCACTGCCCTAAACCCTAAAACACCAGCCCCAGCACGACCCCCTACACTGCCCGAACACCACTGCACTAAACCCTGAAACACCAGCACAACACAACCCCCTACACTGCCCGAACACCACTGCACTACCCTGAAACACCAGCCCCAGCACGACCCCCTACTCTGCCAAAACACCACTGCACTGCCGAAAACCCTGAAACACCAGCCCCAGCACGACCCCCTACACTCCACAAACACAACTGCACTGCCCTAAACCCTGAAACTCTACCCCCAGCATGACCCCCTACATTGCCCAAACACCACTGCTCTACCCTAAATCCTTAAAGTCCAGCCCCAGCACGACCGCTACACTGCCCGAACACCACTGCTCTGCCCTAAACCTTGAAACACCACCCCAGCACGACCCCCTACACTGCCCTAAACCCTGAAACGCCAGCCCCAGCACGACCCCCTACTCTGCCCGTACACCACTGCACTGCCCTAAACCCTGACACACCACCCCAGCACGATCCCCTACACTGCCCGAACACCACTGCACTGCCATAAACCCTGAAACACCAGCCCCTTCATGACCCCCTACACTGCCCGAACACCACTGCACTGCCCTAAACCCTAAAACACCAGCCCCAGCAAGACCCCCTACACTGCCCGAACACAACTGCACTGCCCTAAACCGTGAAACACCACCCCCTGCATGACCCCCTACACTGCCCGAACACTACTGCACTGCCCTAAACCCTTAAACACCACCCCAGCATGACCCCCTAAACTGCCCGAACACCACTGCACTGCCCTAAACCCTGAAACACCAGCCCAAGCATGACCCCCCACACTGCGCGAACACCCCTGCTCTGCCCTAAACCCTGGAACACCAGCCCCAGCACGACCCCCCACACTGCCCGAACACCACTGCACTGCCCTAAACCTTGAAACACCACCCCCAGCACGACCCCCACACTGCCCTAACACCACTGCACTGCCCTAAACCTGAAAACTCCACCCCCAGCACGACCCCCTACACTGCACGAACACCACTGCTCTGCCCTAAACCCTAAAACACCAATCCCAGCACAACCCCCTACACTGTCCGAACACCACTGCTCTGCCCTAAACCCTAATACACCAGCCCCAGCACGACCCCCTACACTGCCCGAAAACCACTGCACTGCCCTAAACCCGAAAACACCAGCCCCAGCACGGCCCCCTACACTTCCCAAACACCACTGCACTAAACCCTGAAACACCAGCACAGCACGACCCCCTACACTGCCAGAACACCACTGCACTGCCGAAAACCCTGAAACACCAGCCCCAGCACGACCCCCTACACTGCACAAACACAACTGCACTGCCCTAAACCCTGAAACTCTACCCCAGCATGACCTCCTACACTGCCCAAACACCACTGCTCTACCCTAAATCCTAAAACTCCAGCCCCAGCACGACCCCTACACTGCCCGAACACCACTGCACTACCCTAAACCCTGAAACACCAGCCCCAGCAAGATTCCCTAAACTGCCTGAACACAACTGCACTGCTCTAAACCCTGAAACACCACCCCCTGCACGACCCCCTACACTGCCCGAACACCACTGCACTGCCCTAAACCCTGAAACACCAGCCCCAGCAGAACCCCCTACACTGCCCGTACACCACTGCACTGCCCTAAGCCCTGAAACACCACCCCCAGCACGATCCCCTACACTGCCCGAACACCACTGCACTGCCCTAAACCCTGAAACACCAGCCCCTGCATGACCCCCTATACTGCCCGAACACCACTGCTCTGCCCTAATCCCTAAAACACCAGCCGCAGCACGACCCCCTACACTGCCCGAAAACCACTGCACTGCCCTAAACCCTAAAACACCAGCCCCAGCACGACCCCTACACTGCCCGAACACCACTGCACTAAACCCTGAAACACCAGCACAACACAACCCCCTACACTGCCCGAACACCACTGCACTACCCTGAAACACCAGCCCCATCACGACCCCCTACTCTGCCAGAACACCACTGCACTGCCGAAAACCCTGAAACACCAGCCCCTGCACAACCCCTACACTGCCCAAACACCACTGGACTGCCCTAAACCCTGAAACACAAACCCAGCACGACCCCTACACTGCCCGAACACCACTGCTCTGCCCTAAACCCTGAAACACCACCCCCAGCATGACCCCCTACACTGCCCGAACACCACTGCCTTAAACCCTGCAACACCACCCCCAGCATGACTCCCTACACTGCCCAAACACCACTGCACTCCCCTAAACCATGAAACACCACCCCAGCACGTCCCACTACACTGCCCGAACACCACTGTTCTGCACTAAACCCTAAAGCATCAGCCCCATTACGACTCCCTGTACTTCCCGACCACTGCACTGCCCTAAACCCTAAAACACCAGCCTCAGCATGACCCCTCACACTGCCCGAACACCACTGCACTGCACAAACCCTGATACACCACACCCAGCACGACCCCCTACACTGCCCGAGCACCACTGCACTTCCCTAAACCCTGAAACACCATCCCCAGCATGACGCCCTACACTACCCAAACACCACTGCACTGCCCTAAACCCTGAAACACCAGCCCCAGCACGACCCCCTACACTGCACAAACACAACTGTACTGCCCTAAACCCTGAAACTCTACCCCCAGCATGACCCCTACACTGCCCGAACACCACTGCTCTACCCTAAATCCTAAAACTCCAGCCCCAGCACGACCCCTACGCTGCCCGAACACCACTGCACTGCCCTAAACCCTGAAACACCAGCCCCAGCACGACCCCCTACACTGCGCGTACACCACTACACTGCCCTAAACCCTGACACACCACCCCCAGCACGACCCCCTACACTGCCCGAACACCACTGCACTGCCCTAAATCCTAAAACTCCAGCCCAGCACGATCCCTACACTGCCCGAAAACCACTGCTCTGCCCTAAACCTTGAAACACCACCCCAGCACGACCCCCTAAACTGCCCAAACACCACTGCACTGCCTTAAACCCTGAAACACCAGCCCAAGCACGACCCCCCACACTGCGCGAACACCCCTGCTCTGCCCTAAACCCTGGAACACCAGCCCCAGCACGACCCCCCACACTGCCCGAACACCACTGCACTGCCCTAAACCTTGAAACACCACCCCCAGCACGACCCCCACACTGCCCTAACACCACTGCTCTGCCCTAAACCTGAAAACTCCACCCCCAGCACGACCCCCTACACTGCCCGAACACCACTGCTCTGCCCTAAACCCTAAAACACCAATCCCAGCACGACCCCCTACACTGTCCGAACACCACTGCTCTGCCCTAAACCCTAATACACCTGCCCCATTACGACCCCCTACACTGCCCGAAAACCACTGCCCTAAACCCTAAACCCTAAAACACCAGCCCCAGCACGGCCCCCTACACTTCCCAAACACCACTGCACTAAACCCTGAAACACCAGCACAGCACGACCCCCTACACTGCCAGAACACCACTGCACTGCCGAAAACCCTGAAACACCAGCCCCAGCACGACCCCCTACACTGCACAAACACAACTGCACTGCCCTAAACCCTGAAACTCTACCCCAGCATGACCTCTTACACTGCTCAAACACCACTGCTCTACCCTAAATCCTAAAACTCCAGCCCCAGCACGACCCCTACACTGCCCGAACACCACTGCACTACCCTAAACCCTGAAACACCAGCCCCAGCAAGATTCCCTAAACTGCCTGAACACAACTGCACTGCTCTAAACCCTGAAACACCACCCCCTGCACGACCCCCTACACTGCCCGAACACCACTGCTCTGCCCTAAACCCTGAAACACCACCCCCAGCACGATCCCCTACACTGCCAGAACACCACTGCACTGCCCTAAACCCTGAAACACCAGCCCCAGCAGAACCCCCTACACTGCCCGTACACCACTGCACTGCCCTAAGCCCTGAAACACCACCCCCAGCACGATCCCCTACACTGCCCGAACACCACTGCACTGCCCTAAACCCTGAAACACCAGCCCCTGCATGACCCCCTACACTGCCCGAACACCACTGCTCTGCCCTAATCCCTAAAACACCAGCCGCAGCACGACCCCCTACACTGCCCGAAAACCACTGCACTGCCCTAAACCCTAAAACACCAGCTCCAGCACGACCCCTACACTGCCCGAACACAACTGCACTAAACCCTGAAACACCAGCACAACACAACCCCCTACACTGCCCGAACACCACTGCACTACCCTGAAACACCAGCCCCATCACGACCCCCTACTCTGCCAGAACACCACTGCACTGCCGAAAACCCTGAAACACCAGCCCCAGCACGACCCCCTACACTCCACAAACACAACTGCACTGCCCTAAACCCTGAAACTCTTCCCCCAGCATGACCCCTACATTGCCCGAACACCACTGCACTGCCCTAAACCCTAAAACACCAGCCCCAGCACGTCCCCCTACACTGCCCGAACACCACTGCACTAAACCCTGAAACACCAGCACAACACAACCCCCTACACTGCCCGAACACCACTGCACTACCCTGAAACACCAGCCCCAGCACGACCCCCTACTCTGCCAAAACACCACTGCACTGCCGAAAACCCTGAAACACCAGCCCCAGCACGACCCCCTACACTGCACAAACACAACTTTACTGCCCTAAACCCTGAAACTCTACCCCCAGCATGACCCCTACACTGCCCGAACACCACTGCTCTACCCTAAATCCTAAAACTCCAGCCCCAGCACGACCCCTACGCTGCCCGAACACCACATCTCTGCCCTAAACCTTGAAACACCACCCCAGCACGACCCCCTACACTGCCTGAACACCACTGCACTGCCCTAAACCCTGAAACACCAGCCCCAGCACGACCCCCTACACTGCCCATACACCACTACACTGCCCTAAACCCTGACACACCAACCCCAGCACGACCCCCTACACTGCCCGAACACCACTGCACTGCCCTAAATCCTAAAACTCCAGCCAAGCACGATCCCTACACTGCCCGAAAACCACTGCTCTGCCCTAAACCTTGAAACACCACCCCAGCACGACCCCCTAAACTGCCCGAACACCACTGCACTGCCCTAAACCCTGAAACACCAGCCCAAGCACGACCCCCCACACTGCGCGAACACCCCTGCTCTGCCCTAAACCCTGGAACACCAGCCCCAGCACGACCCCCCACACTGCCCGAACACCACTGCACTGCCCTAAACCTTGAAACACCACCCCCAGCACGACCCCCACACTGCCCTAACACCACTGCACTGCCCTAAACCTGAAAACTCCACCCCCAGCACGACCCCCTACACTGCCCGAACACCACTGCTCTGCCCTAAACCCTAAAACACCAATCCCAGCACGACCCCCTACACTGTCCGAACACCACTGCTTTGCCCTAAACCCTAATACACCAGCCCCAGCACGACCCCCTACACTGCCCGAAAACCACTGCACTGCCCTAAACCCTAAAACACCAGCCCCAGCACGGCCCCCTACACTTCCCAAACACCACTGCACTAAACCCTGAAACACCAGCACAGCACGACCCCCTACACTGCCAGAACACCACTGCACTGCCGAAAACCCTGAAACACCAGCCCCAGCACGACCCCCTACACTGCACAAACACAACTGCACGGCCCTAAACCCTGAAACTCTACCCCAGCATGACCTCCTACACTGCCCAAACACCACTGCTCTACCCTAAATCCTAAAACTCCAGCCCCAGCACGACCCCTACACTGCCCGAACACCACTGCACTACCCTAAACCCTGAAACACCAGCCCCAGCAAGATTCCCTAAACTGCCTGAACACAACTGCACTGCTCTAAACCCTGAAAAACCACCCCCTGCACGACCCCCTACACTGCCCGAACACCACTGCTCTGCCCTAAACCCTGAAACACCACCCCCTGCATGACCCCCTACACTGCCCGAACACCACTGCTCTCCCCTAAATCCTAAAACTCCAGCCCCAGCACGACCCCCTACACTGCCCGAACACCACTGCACTGCCCTAAACCCTGAAACACCAGCCCCAGCAGAACCCCCTACACTGCCCGTACACCACTGCACTGCCCTAAGCCCTGAAACACCACCCCCAGCACGATCCCCTACACTGCCCGAACACCACTGCACTGCCCTAAACCCTGAAACACCAGCCCCTGCATGACCCCCTACACTGCCCGAACACCACTGCTCTGCCCTAATCCCTAAAACACCAGCCGCAGCACGACCCCCTACACTGCCCGAAAACCACTGCACTGCCCTAAACCCTAAAACACCAGCCCCAGCACGACCCCTACACTGCCCGAACACCACTGCACTAAACCCTGAAACACCAGCACAACACAACCCCCTACACTGCCCGAACACCACTGCACTACCCTGAAACACCAGCCCCATCACGACCCCCTACTCTGCCAGAACACCACTGCACTGCCGAAAACCCTGAAACACCAGCCCCAGCACGACCCCCTACACTCCACAAACACAACTGCACTGCCCTAAACCCTGAAACTCTACCCCCAGCATGACCCCTACATTGCCCGAACACCACTGCACTGCTCTAAACCCTAAAACACCAGCCCCAGCACGACCCCCTACACTGCCCGAACACCACTGCACTAAACCCTGAAACACCAGCACAACACAACCCCCTACACTGCCCGAACACCACTGCACTACCCTGAAACACCAGCCCCAGCACGACCCCCTACTCTGCCAAAACACCACTGCACTGCCGAAAACCCTGAAACACCAGCCCCAGCACGACCCCCTACACTCCACAAACACAACTGCACTGCCCTAAACCCTGAAACTCTACCCCCAGCATGACCCCCTACATTGCCCAAACACCACTGCTCTACCCTAAATCCTTAAAGTCCAGCCCAAGCACGACCGCTACACTGCCCGAACACTACTGCTCTGCCCTAAACCTTGAAACACCACCCCAGCACGACCCCCTACACTGCATGAACACAACTGCACTGCCCTAAACCCTGAAACGCCAGCCCCAGCACGACCCCCTACTCTGCCCGTACACCACTGCACTGCCTTAAACCCTGAAACACCACCCCAGCACGATCCCCTACACTGCCCGAACACCACTGCACTGCCATAAACCCTGAAACACCAGCCCCTGCATGACCCCCTACACTGCCCGAACACCACTGCACTGCCCTAAACCCTAAAACACCAGCCCCAGCAAGACCCCCTACACTGCCCGAACACAACTGCACTGCCCTAAACCGTGAAACACCACCCCCTGCATGACCCCCTACACTGCCCGAACACTACTGCACTGCCCTAAACCCTGAAACACCACCCCAGCACGACCCCCTAAACTGCCCGAACACCACTGCACTGCCCTAAACCCTGAAACACCAGCCCAAGCATGACCCCCCACACTGCGCGAACACCCCTGCTCTGCCCTAAACCCTGGAACACCAGCCCCAGCACGACCCCCCACACTGCCCGAACACCACTGCACTGCCCTAAACCTTGAAACACCACCCCCAGCACAACCCCCACACTGCCCTAACACCACTGCACTGCCCTAAACCTGAAAACTCCACCCCCAGCATGACCCCCTACACTGCCCGAACACCACTGCTCTGCCCTAAACCCTAAAACACCAATCCCAGCACAACCCCCTACACTGTCCGAACACCACTGCTCTGCCCTAAACCCTAATACACCAGCCCCAGCACGACCCCCTACACTGTCCGAAAACCACTGCACTGCCCTAAACCCTAAAACACCAGCCCCAGCACGGCCCCCTACACTTCCCAAACACCACTGCACTAAACCCTGAAACACCAGCACAACTCAACCCCCTACACTGCCCGAACACCACTGCACTACCCTGAAACACCAGCCCCATCACGACCCCCTACTCTGCCAGAACACCACTGCACTGCCGAAAACCCTGAAACACCAGCCCCAGCACGACCCCCTACACTCCACAAACACAACTGCACTGCCCTAAACCCTGAAACTCTACCCCCAGCATGACCCCTACATTGCCCGAACACCACTGCACTGCCCTAAACCCTAAAACACCAGCCCCAGCACGTCCCCCTACACTGCCCGAACACCACTGCACTAAACTCTGAAACACCAGCACAACACAAGCCCCTACACTGCCCGAACACCACTGCACTACCCTGAAACACCAGCCCCAGCACGACCCCCTACTCTGCCAAAACACCACTGCACTGCCGAAAACCCTGAAACACCAGCCCCAGCACGACCCCCTACACTGCACAAACACAACTTTACTGCCCTAAACCCTGAAACTCTACCCCCAGCATGACCCCTACACTGCCCGAACACCACTGCTCTACCCTAAATCCTAAAACTCCAGCCCCAGCACGACCCCTACGCTGCCCGAACACCACATCTCTGCCCTAAACCTTGAAACACCACCCCAGCACGACCCCCTACACTGCCTGAACACCACTGCACTGCCCTAAACCCTGAAACACCAGCCCCAGCACGACCCCCTACACTGCCCGTACACCACTACACTGCCCTAAACCCTGACACACCACCCCCAGCACGACCCCCTACACTGCCCGAACACCACTGCACTGCCCTAAATCCTAAAACTCCAACCCAGCATGATCCCTACACTGCCCGAAAACCACTGCTCTGCCCTAAACCTTGAAACACCACCCCAGCACGACCCCCTAAACTGCCCGAACACCACTGCACTGCCCTAAACCCTGAAACACCAGCCCAAGCACGACCCCCCACACTGCGCGAACACCCCTGCTCTGCCCTAAACCCTGGAACACCAGCCCCAGCACGACCCCCCACACTGCCCGAACACCACTGCACTGCCCTAAACCTTGAAACACCACCCCCAGCACGACCCCCACACTGCCCTAACACCACTGCACTGCCCTAAACCTGAAAACTCCACCCCCAGCACGACCCCCTACACTGCCCGAACACCACTGCTCTGCCCTAAACCCTAAAACACCAATCCCAGCACGACCCCCTACACTATCCGAACACCACTGCTCTGCCCTAAACCCTAATACACCAGCCCCAGCACGACCCCCTACACTGCCCGAAAACCACTGCACTGCCCTAAACCCTAAAACACCAGCCCCAGCACAGCCCCCTACACTTCCCAAACACCACTGCACTAAACCCTGAAACACCAGCACAGCACGACCCCCTACACTGCCAGAACACCACTGCACTGCCGAAAACCCTGAAACACCAGCCCCAGCACGACCCCCTACACTGCACAAACACAACTGCACTGCCCTAAACCCTGAAACTCTACCCCAGCATGACCTCCTACACTGCCCAAACACCACTGCTCTACCCTAAATCCTAAAACTCCAGCCCCAGCACGACCCCTACACTGCCCGAACACCACTGCACTACCCTAAACCCTGAAACACCAGCCCCAGCAAGATTCCCTAAACTGCCTGAACACAACTGCACTGCTCTAAACCCTGAAAAACCACCCCCTGCACGACCCCCTACACTGCCCGAACACCACTGCTCTGCCCTAAACCCTGAAACACCACCCCCTGCATGACCCCCTACACTGCCCGAACACCACTGCTCTCCCCTAAATCCTAAAACTCCAGCCCCAGCACGACCCCCTACACTGCCCGAACACCACTGCACTGCCCTAAACCCTGAAACACCAGCCCCAGCAGAACCCCCTAAACTGCCCGTACACCACTGCACTGCCCTAAGCCCTGAAACACCACCCCCAGCACGATCCCCTACACTGCCCGAACACCACTGCACTGCCCTAAACCCTGAAACACCAGCCCCTGCATGACCCCCTACACTGCTCGAACACCACTGCTCTGCCCTAATCCCTAAAACACCAGCCGCAGCACGACCCCCTACACTGCCCGAAAACCACTGCACTGCCCTAAACCCTAAAACACCAGCCCCAGCACGACCCCTACACTGCCCGAACACCACTGCACTAAACCCTGAAACACCAGCACAACACAACCCCCTACACTGCCCGAACACCACTGCACTACCCTGAAACACCAGCCCCATCACGACCCCCTACTCTGCCAGAACACCACTGCACTGCCGAAAACCCTGAAACACCAGCCCCAGCACGACCCCCTACACTCCACAAACACAACTGCACTGCCCTAAACCCTGAAACTCTACCCCCAGCATGACCCCTACATTGCCCGAACACCACTGCACTGCCCTAAACCCTAAAACACCAGCCCCAGCACGACCCCCTACACTGCCCGAACACCACTGCACTAAACCCTGAAACACCAGCACAACACAACCCCCTACACTGCCCGAACACCACTGCACTACCCTGAAACACCAGCCCCAGCACGACCCCCTACTCTGCCAAAACACCACTGCACTGCCGAAAACCCTGAAACACCAGCCCCAGCACGACCCCCTACACTCCACAAACACAACTGCACTGCCCTAAACCCTGAAACTCTACCCCCAGCATGACCCCCTACATTGCCCAAACACCACTGCTCTACCCTAAATCCTTAAAGTCCAGCCCCAGCACGACCGCTACACTGCCCGAACACTACTGCTCCGCCCTAAACCTTGAAACACCACCCCAGCACGACCCCCTACACTGCCCGAACACCACTGCACTGCCCTAAACCCTGAAACGCCAGCCCCAGCACGACCCCCTACTCTGCCCGTACACCACTGCACTGCCTTAAACCCTGAAACACCACCCCAGCACGATCCCCTACACTGCCCGAACACCACTGCACTGCCATAAACCCTGAAACACCAGCCCCTGCATGACCCCCTACACTGCCCGAACACCACTGCACTGCCCTAAACCCTAAAACACCAGCCCCAGCAAGACCCCCTACACTGCCCGAACACAACTGCACTGCCCCAAACCGTGAAACACCATCCCCTGCATGACCCCCTACACTGCCCGAACACTACTGCACTGCCCTAAACCCTGAAACACCACCCCAGCACGACCCCCTAAACTGCCCGAACACCACTGCACTGCCCTAAACCCTGAAACACCAGCCCAAGCATGACCCCCCACACTGCGCGAACACCCCTGCTCTGCCCTAAACCCTGGAACACCAGCCCCAGCACGACCCCCCACACTGCCCGAACACCACTGCACTGCCCTAAACCTTGAAACACCACCCCTAGCACGACCCCCACACTGCCCTAACACCACTGCACTGCCCTAAACCTGAAAACTCCACCCCCAGCATGACCCCCTACACTGCCCGAACACCACTGCTCTGCCCTAAACCCTAAAACACCAATCCCAGCACAACCCCCTACACTGTCCGAACACCACTGCACTGCCCTAAACCCTAATACACCAGCCCCAGCACGACCCCCTACACTGTCCGAAAACCACTGCACTGCCCTAAACCCTAAAACACCAGCCCCAGCACGGCCCCCTACACTTCCCAAACACCACTGCACTAAACCCTGAAACACCAGCACAACACAACCCCCTACACTGCCCGAACACCACTGCACTACCCTGAAACACCAGCCCCATCACGACCCCCTACTCTGCCAGAACACCACTGCACTGCCGAAAACCCTGAAACACCAGCCCCAGCACGACCCCCTACACTCCACAAACACAACTGCACTGCCCTAAACCCTGAAACTCTACCCCCAGCATGACCCCTACATTGCCCGAACACCACTGCACTGCCCTAAACCCTAAAACACCAGCCCCAGCACGTCCCCCTACACTGCCTGAACACCACTGCACTAAACCCTGAAACACCAGCACAACACAACCCCCTACACTGCCCGAACACCACTGCACTACCCTAAAAAAAACACCAGCCCCAGCACGACCCCCTACTCTGCCAAAACACCACTGCACTGCCGAAAACCCTGAAACACCAGCCCCAGCACGACCCCCTACACTGCACAAACACAACTTTACTGCCCTAAACCCTGAAACTCTACCCCCAGCATGACCCCTACACTGCCCGAACACCACTGCTCTACCCTAAATCCTAAAACTCCAGCCCCAGCACGACCCCTACGCTGCCCGAACACCACATCTCTGCCCTAAACCTTGAAACACCACCCCAGCACGACCCCCTACACTGCCTGAACACCACTGCACTGCCCTAAACCCTAAAACACCAGCCCCAGCACGACCCCCTACACTGCCCGTACACCACTACACTGCCCTAAACCCTGACACACCACCCCCAGCACGACCCCCTACACTGCCCGAACACCACTGCACTGCCCTAAATCCTAAAACTCCAGCCCAGCACGATCCCTACACTGCCCGAAAACCACTGCTCTGCCCTAAACCTTGAAACACCACCCCAGCACGACCCCCTACACTGCCCGAACACCACTGCACTACCCTAAAAAAAACACCAGCCCCAGCACGACCCCCTACTCTGCCAAAACACCACTGCACTGCCGAAAACCCTGAAACACCAGCCCCAGCACGACCCCCTACACTGCACAAACACAACTTTACTGCCCTAAACCCTGAAACTCTACCCCCAGCATGACCCCTACACTGCCCGAACACCACTGCTCTACCCTAAATCCTAAAACTCCAGCCCCAGCACGACCCCTACGCTGCCCGAACACCACATCTCTGCCCTAAACCTTGAAACACCACCCCAGCACGACCCCCTACACTGCCTGAACACCACTGCACTGCCCTAAACCCTGAAACACCAGCCCCAGCACGACCCCCTACACTGCCCGTACACCACTACACTGCCCTAAATCCTGACACACCACCCCCAGCACGACCCCCTACACTGCCCGAACACCACTGCACTGCCCTAAATCCTAAAACTCCAGCCCAGCACGATCCCTACACTGCCCGAAAACCACTGCTCTGCCCTAAACCTTGAAACACCACCCCAGCACGACCCCCTAAACTGCCCGAACACCACTGCATTGCCCTAAACCCTGAAACACCAGCCCAAGCACGACCCCCCACACTGCACGAACACCCCTGCTCTGCCCTAAACCCTGGAACACCAGCCCCAGCACGACCCCCCACACTGCCCGAACACCACTGCACTGCCCTAAACCTTGAAACACCACCCCCAGCACGACCCCCACACTGCCCTAACACCACTGCACTGCCCTAAACCTGAAAACTCCACCCCCAGCATGACCCCCTACACTGCCCGAACACCACTGCTCTGCCCTAAACCCTAAAACACCAATCCCAGCACGACCCCCTACACTGTCCGAACACCACTGCTCTGCCCTAAACCCTAATACACCAGCCCCAGCACGACCCCCTACACTGCCCGAAAACCACTGCACTGCCCTAAACCCTAAAACACCAGCCCCAGCACAGCCCCCTACACTTCCCAAACACCACTGCACTAAACCCTGAAACACCAGCACAGCACGACCCCCTACACTGCCAGAACACCACTGCACTGCCGAAAACCCTGAAACACCAGCCCCAGCACGACCCCCTACACTGCACAAACACAACTGCACTGCCCTAAACCCTGAAACTCTACCCCAGCATGACCTCCTACACTGCCCAAACACCACTGCTCTACCCTAAATCCTAAAACTCCAGCCCCAGCACGACCCCTACACTGCCCGAACACCACTGCACTACCCTAAACCCTGAAACACCAGCCCCAGCAAGATTCCCTAAACTGCCTGAACACAACTGCACTGCTCTAAACCCTGAAAAACCACCCCCTGCACGACCCCCTACACTGCCCGAACACCACTGCTCTGCCCTAAACCCTGAAACACCATCCCCTGCATGACCCCCTACAATGCCCGAACACCACTGCTCTCCCCTAAATCCTAAAACTCCAGCCCCAGCACGACCCCCTACACTGCCCGAACACCACTGCACTGCCCTAAACCCTGAAACACCAGCCCCAGCAGAACCCCCTAAACTGCCCGTACACCACTGCACTGCCCTAAGCCCTGAAACACCACCCCCAGCACGATCCCCTACACTGCCCGAACACCACTGCACTGCCCTAAACCCTGAAACACCAGCCCCTGCATGACCCCCTACACTGCTCGAACACCACTGCTCTGCCCTAATCCCTAAAACACCAGCCGCAGCACGACCCCCTACACTGCCCGAAAACCACTGCACTGCCCTAAACCCTAAAACACCAGCCCCAGCACGACCCCTACACTGCCCGAACACCACTGCACTAAACCCTGAAACACCAGCACAACACAACCCCCTACACTGCCCGAACACCACTGCACTACCCTGAAACACCAGCCCCATCACGACCCCCTACTCTGCCAGAACACCACTGCACTGCCGAAAACCCTGAAACACCAGCCCCAGCACGACCCCCTACACTCCACAAACACAACTGCACTGCCCTAAACCCTGAAACTCTACCCCCAGCATGACCCCTACATTGCCCGAACACCACTGCACTGCCCTAAACCCTAAAACACCAGCCCCAGCACGACCCCCTACACTGCCCGAACACCACTGCACTAAACCCTGAAACACCAGCACAACACAACCCCCTACACTGCCCGAACACCACTGCACTACCCTGAAACACCAGCCCCAGCACGACCCCCTACTCTGCCAAAACACCACTGCACTGCCGAAAACCCTGAAACACCAGCCCCAGCACGACCCCCTACACTCCACAAACACAACTGCACTGCCCTAAACCCTGAAACTCTACCCCCAGCATGACCCCCTACATTGCCCAAACACCACTGCTCTACCCTAAATCCTTAAAGTCCAGCCCCAGCACGACCGCTACACTGCCCGAACACTACTGCTCTGCCCTAAACCTTGAAACACCACCCCAGCACGACCCCCTACACTGCCCGAACACCACTGCACTGCCCTAAACCCTGAAACGCCAGCCCCAGCACGACCCCCTACTCTGCCCGTACACCACTGCACTGCCTTAAACCCTGAAACACCACCCCAGCACGATCCCCTACACTGCCCGAACACCACTGCACTGCCATAAACCCTGAAACACCAGCCCCTGCATGACCCCCTACACTGCCCGAACACCACTGCACTGCCCTAAACCCTAAAACACCAGCCCCAGCAAGACCCCCTACACTGCCCGAACACAACTGCACTGCCCTAAACCGTGAAACACCACCCCCTGCATGACTCCCTACACTGCCCGAACACTACTGCACTGCCCTAAACCCTGAAACACCACCCCAGCACGACCCCTAAACTGCCCGAACACCACTGCACTGCCCTAAACCCTGAAACACCAGCCCAAGCATGACCCCCCACACTGCGCGAACACCCCTGCTCTGCCCTAAACCCTGGAACACCAGCCCCAGCACGACCCCCCACACTGCCCGAACACCACTGCACTGCCCTAAACCTTGAAACACCACCCCCAGCACGACCCCCACACTGCCCTAACACCACTGCACTGCCCTAAACCTGAAAACTCCACCCCCAGCATGACCCCCTACACTGCCCGAACACCACTGCTCTGCCCTAAACCCTAAAACACCAATCCCAGCACAACCCCCTACACTGTCCGAACACCACTGCTCTGCCCTAAACCCTAATACACCAGCCCCAGCACGACCCCCTACACTGTCCGAAAACCACTGCACTGCCCTAAACCCTAAAACACCAGCCCCAGCACGGCCCCCTACACTTCCCAAACACAACTGCACTAAACCCTGAAACACCAGCACAACACAACCCCCTACACTGCCCGAACACCACTGCACTACCCTGAAACACCAGCCCCATCACGACCCCCTACTCTGCCAGAACACCACTGCACTGCCGAAAACCCTGAAACACCAGCCCCAGCACGACCCCCTACACTCCACAAACACAACTGCACTGCCCTAAACCCTGAAACTCTACCCCCAGCATGACCCCTACATTGCCCGAACACCACTGCACTGCCCTAAACCCTAAAACACCAGCCCCAGCACGTCCCCCTACACTGCCTGAACACCACTGCACTAAACCCTGAAACACCAGCACAACACAACCCCCTACACTGCCCGAACACCACTGCACTACCCTGAAACACCAGCCCCAGCACGACCCCCTACTCTGCCAAAACACCACTGCACTGCCGAAAACCCTGAAACACCAGCCCCAGCACGACCCCCTACACTGCACAAACACAACTTTACTGCCCTAAACCCTGAAACTCTACCCCCAGCATGACCCCTACACTGCCCGAACACCACTGCTCTACCCTAAATCCTAAAACTCCAGCCCCAGCACGACCCCTACGCTGCCCGAACACCACATCTCTGCCCTAAACCTTGAAACACCACCCCAGCACGACCCCCTACACTGCCTGAACACCACTGCACTGCCCTAAACCCTGAAACACCAGCCCCAGCACGACCCCCTACACTGCCCGTACACCACTACACTGCCCTAAACCCTGACACACCACCCCCAGCACAACCCCCTACACTGCCCGAACACCACTGCACTGCCCTAAATCCTAAAACTCCAGCCCAGCACGATCCCTACACTGCCCGAAAACCACTGCTCTGCCCTAAACCTTGAAACACCACCCCAGCACGACCCCCTAAACTGCCCGAACACCACTGCACTGCCCTAAACCCTGAAACACCAGCCCAAGCACGACCCCCCACACTGCACGAACACCCCTGCTCTGCCCTAAACCCTGGAACACCAGCCCCAGCACGACCCCCCACACTGCCCGAACACCACTGCACTGCCCTAAACCTTGAAACACCACCCCCAGCACGACCCCCACACTGCCCTAACACCACTGCACTGCCCTAAACCTGAAAACTCCACCCCCAGCATGACCCCCTACACTGCCCGAACACCACTGCTCTGCCCTAAACCCTAAAACACCAATCCCAGCACGACCCCCTACACTGTCCGAACACCACTGCTCTGCCCTAAACCCTAATACACCAGCCCCAGCACGACCCCCTACACTGCCCGAAAACCACTGCACTGCCCTAAACCCTAAAACACCAGCGCCAGCACAGCACCCTACACTTCCCAAACACCATTGCACTAAACCCTGAAACACCAGCACAGCACGACCCCCTACACTGCCAGAACACCACTGCACTGCCGAAAACCCTGAAACACCAGCCCCAGCACGACCCCCTACACTGCACAAACACAACTGCACTGCCCTAAACCCTGAAACTCTACCCCAGCATGACCTCCTACACTGCCCAAACACCACTGCTCTACCCTAAATCCTAAAACTCCAGCCCCAGCACGACCCCTACACTGCCCGAACACCACTGCACTACCCTAAACCCTGAAACACCAGCCCCAGCAAGATTCCCTAAACTGCCTGAACACAACTGCACTGCTCTAAACCCTGAAAAACCACCCCCTGCACGACCCCCTACACTGCCCGAACACCACTGCTCTGCCCTAAACCCTGAAACACCACCCCCTGCATGACCCCCTACACTGCCCGAACACCACTGCTCTCCCCTAAATCCTAAAACTCCAGCCCCAGCACGACCCCCTACACTGCCCGAACACCACTGCACTGCCCTAAACCCTGAAACACCAGCCCCAGCAGAACCCCCTAAACTGCCCGTACACCACTGCACTGCCCTAAGCCCTGAAACACCACCCCCAGCACGATCCCCTACACTGCCCGAACACCACTGCACTGCCCTAAACCCTGAAACACCAGCCCCTGCATGACCCCCTACACTGCTCGAACACCACTGCTCTGCCCTAATCCCTAAAACACCAGCCGCAGCACGACCCCCTACACTGCCCGAAAACCACTGCACTGCCCTAAACCCTAAAACACCAGCCCCAGCACGACCCCTACACTGCCCGAACACCACTGCACTAAACCCTGAAACACCAGCACAACACAACCCCCTACACTGCCTGAACACCACTGCACTACCCTGAAACACCAGCCCCATCACGACCCCCTACTCTGCCAGAACACCACTGCACTGCCGAAAACCCTGAAACACCAGCCCCAGCACGACCCCCTACACTCCACAAACACAACTGCACTGCCCTAAACCCTGAAACTCTACCCCCAGCATGACCCCTACATTGCCCGAACACCACTGCACTGCCCTAAACCCTAAAACACCAGCCCCAGCACGACCCCCTACACTGCCTGAACACCACTGCACTAAACCCTGAAACACCAGCACAACACAACCCCCTACACTGCCCGAACACCACTGCACTACCCTGAAACACCAGCCCCAGCACGACCCCCTACTCTGCCAAAACACCACTGCACTGCCGAAAACCCTGAAACACCAGCCCCAGCACGACCCCCTACACTCCACAAACACAACTGCACTGCCCTAAACCCTGAAACTCTACCCCCAGCATGACCCCCTACATTGCCCAAACACCACTGCTCTACCCTAAATCCTTAAAGTCCAGCCCCAGCACGACCGCTACACTGCCCGAACACTACTGCTCTGCCCTAAACCTTGAAACACCACCCCAGCACGACCCCCTACACTGCCCAAACACCACTGCACTGCCCTAAACCCTGAAACGCCAGCCCCAGCACGACCCCCTACTCTGCCCGTACACCACTGCACTGCCTTAAACCCTGAAACACCACCCCAGCACGATCCCCTACACTGCCCGAACACCACTGCACTGCCATAAACCCTGAAACACCAGCCCCTGCATGACCCCCTACACTGCCCGAACACCACTGCACTGCCCTAAACCCTAAAACACCAGCCCCAGCAAGACCCCCTACACTGCCCGAACACAACTGCACTGCCCTAAACCGTGAAACACCACCCCCTGCATGACCCCCTACACTGCCCGAACACTACTGCACTGCCCTAAACCCTGAAACACCACCCCAGCACGACCCCCTAAACTGCCCGAACACCACTGCACTGCCCTAAACCCTGAAACACCAGCCCAAGCATGACCCCCCACACTGCGCGAACACCCCTGCTCTGCCCTAAACCCTGGAACACCAGCCCCAGCACGACCCCCCACACTGCCCGAACACCACTGCACTGCCCTAAACCTTGAAACACCACCCCCAGCACGACCCCCACACTGCCCTAACACCACTGCACTGCCCTAAACCTGAAAACTCCACCCCCAGCATGACCCCCTACTCTGCCAGAACACCACTGCACTGCCGAAAACCCTGAAACACCAGCCCCAGCACGACCCCCTACACTCCACAAACACAACTGCACTGCCCTAAACCCTGAAACTCTACCCCCAGCATGACCCCTACATTGCCCGAACACCACTGCACTGCCCTAAACCCTAAAACACCAGCCCCAGCACGACCCCCTACACTGCCCGAACACCACTGCACTAAACCCTGAAACACCAGCACAACACAACCCCCTACACTGCCCGAACACCACTGCACTCCCCTGAAACACCAGCCCCAGCACGACCCCCTACTCTGCCAAAACACCACTGAACTGCCGAAAACCCTGAAACACCATCCCCAGCACGACCCCCTACACTCCACAAACACAACTGCACTGCCCTAAACCCTGAAAGTCTACCCCCAGCATGACCCCCTACATTGCCCAAACACCACTGCTCTACCCTAAATCCTTAAAGTCCAGCCCCAGCACGACCGCTACACTGCCCGAACACTACTGCTCTGCCCTAAACCTTGAAACACCACCCCAGCACAACCCCCTACACTGCCCGAACACCACTGCACTGCCCTAAACCCTGAAACGCCAGCCCCAGCACGACCCCCTACTCTGCCCGTACACCACTGCACTGCCCTAAACACTGAAACACCACCCTCCTGCACAAACCCCCTACACTGCCCGAAAACCACTGCACTGCCCTAAACCCTAAAACACCAGCCCCAGCACGGCCCCCTACACTTCCCAAACACCACTGCACTAAACCCTGAAACACCACCCCAGCACGACCCCCTACACTGCCCGAACACCACTGCACTGCCCTAAACCCTGAAACACCAACCCCAGCACGACCCCCCACACTGCCCTAACACCATTGCACTGCCCTAAACCTGAAAACTCCACCCCCAGCACGACCCCCTACACTGCCCGAACACCACTGCTCTGCCCTAAACCCTAAAACACCAATCCCAGCATGACCCCCTGCACTGTCCGAACACCACTGCTCTACCCTAATCCTAAAACTCCAGCCCCAGCACGACCCCTACACTGCCCGAACACCACTGCACTACCCTAAACCCTGAAACACCAGCCCCAGCAAGATTCCCTACACTGCCCGAACACAACTGCACTGCTCTAAACCTTGAAACACACCCCCTGCATGACCCCCTACACTGCCTGAAAACCACTGCACTGCCCTAAACCCTGAAACACCACCCCCTGCATGACCCCCTACACTGCCCGAACACCACTGCACTGCCTTAAACCATGAAACATCAGCACGACCCCCTACACTGCCCGAACACCACTGCTCTTCCCTAAACCTTGAAACACCACCCCAGCACAACCCCCTACACTGCCCGAACACCACTGCACTGCCCTACACCCTGAAACACCAGCCCCAGCATGACCCCCTACACTGCCCATACACCACTGCACTGCCCTAAACCCTGAAACACCAACCCCTGCATGACCACCTACACTGCCCGAACACCACTGCTCTGCCCTAAACCCTAAAACACCAGCCGCAGCATGACCCCCTACTCTGCTCGAAAACCACTGCACTGCCCTAAACCCTAAAACACCAGCCCCAGCACGACCCCTACACTGCCCGAACACCACTGCACTAAACCCTGAAACACCAGCACAACACAACCCCCTACACTGCCCGAACACCACTGCACTACCCTGAAACACCAGCCCCAGCACGACCCCCTACTCTCCCAGAACAGCACTGCACTGCCAAAAACCCTGAAACACCAGCCCCAGCACGACCCCACACTCCACAAACACAACTGCACTGCCCTAAACCCTGAAACTCTACCCCCAGCATGACCCCACCGTTGCCCGAACACCCCTGCTCTACCCGAAATCCTAAAACTCCAGCCCCAGCACGACCGCTACACTGCCCGAACACCACTGCTCTGCCCTAAACCTTGAAACACCACCCCCAGCACAACCCCCTACACTGCCCGAACACCACTGCACTGCCTTAAACCATGAAACACCAGCACGACCCCCTACACTGCCCGAACACCACTGCTCTCCCCTAAACCTTGAAACACCACCCCAGCACGACCCCCTACACTTCCCGAACACCACTGCACTGCCCTAAACCCTGAAACACCAGCCCCAGCACGACCCCCTACACTGCCCGTACACCACTGCACTGCCCTAAGCCCTGAAACACCACCCCCAGCACAATCCCCTACACTGCCCGAACACCACTGCACTGCCCTAAACCCTGAAACACCAGCCCCTGCATAACCCCCTACACTGCCCGAACACCACTGCTCTGCCCTAAACCCTAAAACACCAGCCGCAGCACAACCCCCTACACTGCCCAAAAACCACTGCACTGCCCTAAACCCTAAAACACCAGCCCCAGCACAACCCCTACACTGCCTGAACACCACTGCACTAAACCCTGAAACACCAGCACAACACAACCCCCTACACTGCCCGAACACCACTGAACTACCCTGAAACACCATCCCCAGCACGACCCCCTACACTCCACAAACACCACTGCACTGCCCTAAACCCTGAAACTCTACCCCCAGCATGACCCCTACATTGCCCGAACACCACTGCTCTACCCGAAATCCTAAAACACCAGCCCCAGCACGACCGCTACACTGCCCGAACACCACTGCTCTGCCCTAAACCTTGAAACACCACCCCCAGCAAGACCACCTACACTGCCCGAACACCACTGCACTGCCCTAAACCCTGAAACACCAGCCCCTGCATGACCCCCTACACTGCCTGAACACAACTGCACTGCCCTAAACCCTGAAACCCCACCCCCTACATGACCCCCTACACTGCCTGAACACCACTGCACTGCCCTAAACCCTGAAACACCACCCCCTGCATGACCCCCTACACTGCCCGAACCCCACTGCACTGCCCTAAACCCTGAAACACTACCCCCTGCACAACCCCTACACTGCCCAAACACCACTGGACTGCCCTAAACCCTGAAACACCAACCCCAGCATGACCCCTACACTGCCTGAACACCACTGCTCTGCCCTAAACCCTGAAACACCAATCTCTGCACGACCCCCTACACTGCCCGAACCCCACTGCACTGCCTTAAACCCTGAAACACCACCCCCTGCACAACCCCTACACTGCCCAAACACCACTGGACTGCCCTAAACCCTGAAACACCAACCCAGCACGACCCCTACACTGCCTGAACACCACTGCTCTGCCCTAAACCCTGAAACACCACCCCCTGCATGACCCCCTACACTGCCCGAACACCACTGCACTGCCCTAAACCCTGAAACACCACCCCCAGCACGTCCCCCTACACTGCCCGAACACTACTGCTCTGCTGTAAATCCTGAAACACCAGCACATCACGACCCCCTACACTGCCCAAACACCACTGCACTGCCATAAACTCTGAAACACCAGCCCCAGCACGACCGCTACACTGCCCGAACACCACTGCTCTGCCCTAAACCTTGAAACACCACCCCAGCACGACCCCCTACACTGCCCGAACACCACTGCACTGCCCTAAACCCTGAAACGCCAGCCCCAGCACGACCCCCTACTCTGCCCGTACACCACTGCACTGCCCTAAACCCTGAAACACCACCCCAGCACGATCCCCTACACTGCCCGAACACCACTGCACTGCCATAAACCCTGAAACACCAGCCCCTGCATGACCCCCTACACTGCCGGAACACCACTGCACTGCCCTAAACCCTAAAACACCAGCCCCAGCAAGACCCCCTAAACTGCCCGAACACAACTGCACTGCCCTAAACCGTGAAACACCACCCCCTGCATGACCCCCTACACTGCCCAAACACTACTGCACTGCCCTAAACCCTGAAACACCACCCCCAGCATGACCCCATACCCTGCCCGAACACCACTGCACTGCCCTAAACACTGAAACACCACCCTCCTGCACAAACCCCTACACTGCCCTTATACCACTGCACTGCCCTAAACCCTGAAACACCACCCTAAGAAATACCCACTACACTGCCCGAACACCACTGCCTTAAACCCTGAAACACCACCCCCAGCATGACCCCCTACACTGCCCGAATACCACTGCTCTGCCCTAAACCCTGAAACACCACCCTCTGCACGACCCCCTACACTGCCCAAACACTACTGCACTGCCCTAATCCCTTAAACACCACCCCCAGCACGACCACCTACACTGCCCGAATTCCACTGTTCTGCCCTAAACCCTGAAACACCACCCCCAGCATGACCCCCTACACTGCCCAAACACCACTGCACTCCCCTAAACCCTGAAACACCACCCCAGCACGTTCCACTACACTGCCCGAACACCACTGCTCTGCCCTAAACCCTAAAGCATCAGCCCCATTACGACTCCCTGTACTTCCCGACCACTGCACTGCCCTAAACCCTAAAACACCAGCCTCAGCATGACCCCTCACACTGCCCGAACACCACTGCACTGCCCAAACCCTGAAACACCACACCCAGCATGACCCCCTACACTGCCCGAGCACCACTGCACTTCCCTAAACCCTGAAACACCATCCCCAGCATGACGCCCTACACTGCCCAAACACCACTGCACTGCCCTAAACCCTGAAACACCAGCCCCAGCACGACCCCCTACACTGCACAAACACAACTTTACTGCCCTAAACCCTGAAACTCTACCCCCAGCACGACCCCTACACTGCCCGAACACCACTTCTCTACCCTAAATCCTAAAACTCCAGCCCCAGCATGACCCCTACACTGCCCGAACACCACTGCTCTGCCCTAAACCTTGAAACACCACCCCAGCATGACCCCCTACACTGCCCGAACACCACTGCACTGCCCTAAACCCTGAAACACCAGCCCTATCATGACCCCCTACACTGCCCGTACACCACTGCACTGCCCTAAACCCTGACACACCACCCCCAGCACGACCCCCTACACTGCCCGAACACCACTGCACTGCCCTAAATCCTAAAACTCCAGCCCAGCACGATCCCTACACTGCCCGAAAACCACTACTCTGCCCTAAACCTTGAAACACCACCCCAGCACGACCCCCTACCCTGCCCGAACACCACTGCACTGCCCTAAACCCTGAAACACCACCCCCAGCATGACCCCTCACACTGCCCTAACACCATTGCACTGCCCTAAACCTGAAAACTCCACCCCCAGCACGACCCCCTACACTGCCCGAACACCACTGCTCTGCCCTAAACCCTAAAACACCAATCCCAGCACGACCCCCTGCACTGTCCGAACACCACTGCTCTGCCCTAAACCCTAAAACACGAGCCCCAGCACGACCCCCTACACTGCCCGAAAACCACTGCTCTGCCCTAAACCCTAAAACACCAGCCCCAGCACGGCCCCCTACACTTCCCAAACACCACTGCACTAAACCCTGAAACACCAGCACAGCACGAACCCCTACACTGCCCAAACACCACTGCTCTACCCTAAATCCTAAAACTCCAGCCCCAGCACGACCCCTACACTGCCCGAACACCACTGCACTACCCTAAACCCTGAAACACCAGCCCCAGCAAGATTCCCTACACTGCCCGAACACAACTGCACTGCTCTAAACCTTGAAACACCACCCCCTGCATGACCCCCTACACTGCCCGAAAACCACTGCACTGCCCTAAACCCTGAAACACCACCCCCTGCATGACCCCCTACACTGCCCGAACACCACTGCACTGCCTTAAACCATGAAACACCAGCACGACCCCCTACACTGCCCGAACACCACTGCTCTCCCCTAAACCTTGAAACACCACCCAGCACAACCCCCTACACTGCCCGAACACCACTGCACTGCCCTACACCCTGAAACACCAGCCCCAGCACGACCCCCTACACTGCCCGTACACCACTGCACTGCCCTAAACCCTGAAACACCAGCCCCTGCATGACCACCTACACTGCCCGAACACCACTGCTCTGCCCTAAACCCTAAAACACCAGCCGCTGCATGACCCCCTACACTGCTCGAAAACCACTGCACTGCCCTAAACCCTAAAACACCAGCCCCAGCACGACCCCTACACTGCCCGAACACCACTGCACTAAACCCTGAAACACCAGCACAACACAACCCCCTACACTGCCCGAACACCACTGCACTACCCTGAAACACCAGCCCCAGCACGACATCCTACTCTCCCAGAACAGCACTGCACTGTCAAAAACCCTGAAACACCAGCCCCAGCACGACCCCTACACTCCACAAACACAACTGCACTGCCCTAAACCCTGAAACTCTACCCCCAGCATGACCCCTACATTGCCCGAACACCCCTGCTCTACCCAAAATCCTAAAACTCCAGCCCCAGCACGACCACTACACTGCCCGAACACCACTGCTCTGCCCTAAACCTTGAAACACCACCCCCATCACGACCCCCTACACTGCCCGAACACCACTGCACTGCCTTAAACCATGAAACACCAGCACGACCCCCTACACTGCCCGAACACCACTACTCTCCCCTAAACCTTGATACACCACCCCAGCACGACCCCCTACACTTCCCGAACACCACTGCACTGTCCTAAACCCTGAAACACCAGCCCCAGCACGACCCCCTACACTGCCCGTACACCACTGCACTGCCCTAAGCCCTGACACACCACCCCCAGCACAATCCCCTACACTGCCCGAACACCACTGCACTGCCCTAAACCCTGAAACACCAGCCCCTGCATGACCCCCTACACTGCCCCAACACCACTGCTCTGCCCTAAACCCTAAAACACCAGCCGCAGCACGACCCCCTACACTGCCCAAAAACCACTGCACTGCCCTAAACCCTAAAACACCAGCCCCAGCACGACCCCTACACTGCCTGAACACCACTGCACTAAACCCTGAAACACCAGCACAACACAACCCCCTACACTGCCCGAACACCACTGCACTACCCTGAAACACCAGCCCCAGCACGACCTCCTACACTCCACAAACACAACTGCACTGCCCTAAACCCTGAAACTCTACCCCCAGCATGACCCCTACATTGCCCGAACACCACTGCTCTACCCGAAATCCTAAAACTCCAGCCCCTGCACGACCGCTACACTGCCCGAACACCACTGCTCTGCCCTAAACCTTGAAACACCACCCCCAGCAAGACCACCTACACTGCCCGAACACCACTGCACTGCCCTAATACCTGAAACACCAGCCCCTGCATGACCCCCTACACTGCCCGAACACAACTGCACTGCCCTAAACCCTGAAACCCCACCCCCTACATGACCCCCTACACTGCCTGAACACCACTGCACTGCCCTAAACCCTGAAACACCACCCCCTGCATGACCCCCTACACTGCCCGAACCCCACTGCACTGCCCTAAACCCTGAAACACTACCCCCTGCACAACCCCTACACTGCCCAAACACCACTGGACTGCCCTAAACCCTGAAACACCAACCCCAGCATGACCCCTACACTGCCCGAACACCACTGCTCTGCCCTAAACCCTGAAACACCAACCTCTGCACGACCCACTACACTGCCCGAACCCCACTGCACTGCCTTAAACCCTGAAACACCACCCCCTGCACAACCCCTACACTGCCCAAACACCACTGGACTGCCCTAAACCCTGAAACACCAACCCAGCACGACCCCTACACTGCCCGAACACCACTGCTCTGCCCTAAACCCTGAAACACCACCCCCAGCATGACCCCCTACACTGCCCGAACACCACTGCACTGCCCTAAACCCTGAAACACCACCCCCAGCACGTCCCCCTACACTGCCCGAACAGTACTGCTCTGCTGTAAATCCTGAAACACCAGCACATCACGACCCCCTACACTGCCCAAACACCACTGCACTGCCATAAACTCTGAAACACCAGCCCCAGCACGAACCCCTACTCTGCCCTGAACACCACTGCACTGCCGAAAACCCTGAAACACCAGCCCCAGAACGACACCCTACACTGCACAAACACAACTGCGCAGCCCTAAACCCTGAAACTCTACCCCCAGCACGACCCCCTACACTGCCCAAACACCACTGCTCTGCCCTAAATCCTAAAACTCCAGCCCCAGCACGACCCCTACACTGCCCGAACACCACTGCTCTGCCCTAAACCTTGAAACACCACCCCAGCACGACCCCCTACACTGCCCGAACACCACTGCACTGCCCTAAACCCTGAAACACCAGCCCAAGCACGACCCCCCCACACTGCCCTAAACCTTGAAACACCACCCCAGCACGACCCCCTACACTGCCCGAACACCACTGCACTGCCCTAAACCCTGAAACACCACCCCCAGCACGACCCCTACACTGCCCTAACACCATTGCACTGCCCTAAACCTGAAAACTCCACCCCCAGCACGACCCCCTACACTGCCCGAACACCACTGCTCTGCCCTAAACCCTAAAACACAATCCCAGCACGACCCCCTGCACTGTCCGAACACCACTGCTCTGCCCTAAACCCTAAAACACCAGCCCCAGCACGACCCCCTACACTGCCCGAAAACCACTGCACTGCCCTAAACCCTAAAACACCAGCCCCAGCACGGCCCCCTACACTTCCCAAACACCACTGCACTAAACCCTGAAACACCAGCACAGCACGAACCCCTACACTGCCCAAACACCACTGCTCTACCCTAAATCCTAAAACTCCAGCCCCAGCACGACCCCTACACTGCCCGAACACCACTGCACTACCCTAAACCCTGAAACACCAGCCCCAGCAAGATTCCCTACACTGCCCTGTGGAAATATGGATTTTTATGATCAGTTATGTCCCCTATCTTGGACCCCAACGGTTTCATGTATGAATCACAAGTACATGTATGCTCCCTCCAGTTCCAGTTATGAAGACGCAAACACATGTGCGTCCACCGTCAACATGTCCTCTTTCAGAGCCGCCATGAATAAGCCGGATATTCCACTCCTAAGTATGAAAGGCCACCGGCTTTATATGGTTCACTTATGCCATTTTACAGTCCAGGCGAATAGGCCCTGATTCTGTCATCAAGCTTTTCTTGCTTTCTGCCTCTGAAGCTCCAGTCTGAGCCTGCATCTGTGACCATGAACTTTGTCTCATTCCCTGCGCGGCTCACGAAGCCTGACATCAGCCTGTTGCCTGCCAAGAAACTGTATTTCACCTTCGAAATTATCTGCTCCGATCCCTGCCCAATGCATTCCTGTCTAGTAGTTTCAGTAAACATTCTTTTTGCTACCGAGCAAAGGCCCGGTTTCTCTGTCTTCATGCAAGTAATTCAGAGCCCTGTTACTATGGAAGATTCCTGTTCTCGCATCCAGTGTAGACACTTAGACGCTTGTACACGCACTAACAGTCAGTATAGTCAGTATAGAATAAGATTCTACTCTAAGAGACCTCTCTTCTGGATAACATAGTTCTTTAAACATAGGATGTTAGATATGATTTGGGATTAGGTTGACTTGACCCTCCAGACTTCTGTCGCCACATGTAGAGTTAAATGTCAAGTCCCCTTCACCCCCTAGTTGCACGTCAATCACACGTCATGCTGCTGTGCGCGCATCTCTGCCAAGTATTTCTGCTGACATTGCGAAATTATTTCATAGGTCCACCCATATGTGACATCACAACCAATGACGTTTCCTTGTTACTCACAATTACGCCTCCTTCAGCTACGCATGTGAAATGTTATCTTTGCTATCAATTGTTACGCCTCTCGCATTTGCTTCACTGTAATGCCTATTGTATAAAAGTGATTAATTATCAATAATGTATGTACTTCACTTCCTGAACCTTCGTGGTGATGGAACTTGGAGCAACCGATTCGAATCATCCATTGGAATAAAGCCCATTCCGAACCTCTAATACCACGGATTCTGCCTCTTATTTACTGAGCTATTTTTATTATGTTTCTGTATCAAATTAAGTCCCGGTAATTAAATTATTTACCACATGAATGGCGCCCGAATAGGGACACTTTCTCATCTCACGCGCCGGCGGTGCGTTGCAGGCCCGGTCTCCTGCCACAGCTGGACGGACAACAACGCGTACCAGCAGGATTTCCTGTATCTCCCTCCGGTCAAGCGGGGGCGACTGAGGCTGCGATCAACACCCAGACGAGGCGGTGAGAAGTGCGAAGTATCCCGACCAGAGCCTAGCTGAGAGAGCAAGATCCGAGGTATACAGAGGCCCACCAGGTTTCCGAAGCTCAGAAGTGTCCGAAGTTGTCGAGTCGAGTTCAGTCCGGTCCAGTTCAGTTCAGTTCCGTTCCGAGGCCTTCCTTTCCGAGCTACCCGGTGAGTACCATTACTGGGGAGGCGTTCTGGCGTGCACATAAGTTGTGCCGGTCCAGACGGGTTTGGGTACACAAATCCGGTCTGCACTGTTTCAGCAGTGTATCTGTACTGTTGAGCAGTATATCTAGTATATCAAGTATATAAGTTCAGAATAATCCAGATAATGCCGAGTATTATGTTTAGTGGTTCATCATTGTTTTGCTCATTTAAATGTTAAATGTTAAATGTGTTAATACGTTCTGCATATTGTGGTATGAATGACTGTTCATTATCGTGTTTATTGTATTAAGTTTGTTCAAGATCAAGTATCAGATCAGTTCTCAATATGCCGCTCTTTTCGAAATTAAGACAGATCACAACTAGAAAAGGGGTACTCGAAGAAGCTGTTCCTATTCCTCCTAGGGACGCTCCAGGGTACTTCATGTATCATAAACACGGCTTAGACGCTATATTATTTCTTGATTTATGGGTAGACTACACTAAGGAATTACCAGAAAATCAGAGGTGGCCCGCAGCTGGGACCTGGGATGCAGAGTGCATCGTGAAAGTAGAGGAAGAATTATGGAAAAAGAAGGCTAGACAATCACAGAAAGACGCCATTGAATTATGGCGTAAAGAATCGTATAGACGTACAGAAAAGGCACGTAGACAGGAAGAGAAGAGTAAAGAGAATTCAAATGAAATCCGAGAAAATCTATTAATTGAAGAAGGTACACGGGTGAAATCAGAACAAGTAGACAGACAAAGAAATGCCCTTATGAAGGGTATGTATCCCCTTCTGGCCGAAGGATTACCTAAGGCTACTGCGGGGATACCAAAAGACTTGCCACCCCCATTATTTCCAATAAAAGTACATCCCAAGGGGCATCCTAGAACCGCAGAAGATGTTTTTCTTTCCTCATATTTAGATGACGCAGCTCCCGAGTATGCTAACCCCGCCCCACATAGACCGTCGGCCGGGGAGGTTCAACGCCAAGATCCTGTATCTGTATCTCTACAGCACCAAATCCCGACACAAGTTCCAGCAAGCACATCTGTTTCCACATCTGTTCCTACAGCTACTTCTATAGCTGAGCCCACACCTATAGTTGCTGTATCGCGTTCAACGAATCCTTTCACGCCCGATACCCCAGACGGGGCTACAGGAGGTGCTACCAATATCTTTTCTACGCCACCCAGAATAAATAAACTTACCTTTCAAGAATCAGCACATCCACGTACCCCCAAACTCATAAATGCCCGCACGCTTAAGGAACTTCTTATAGATTGTAGATATGACCCTGTGCCCGGCAAAGAGGACGAAATGATCATGGCATCATTACGTATCAGACGAGCCGCGGTGTATTTAGGGAAGTTACCAGGAATGACTATGCATCTAGATAATATATACCATTTTGTCCAAACAGGGCGAGATTCTGAATGTATTAACAGAGCTATGGAATACCAGAAAGTGGAGATACAAGGGGAACTGTTACGTTTCCTTATAAATTGTGTGATCAGAAATCAAGACCGACCGGGGGTAGACCCGGAAGCAATGCAAACTCTTACCAGATGGAGCCAGAATATATCAGAAGGGAGACATGATAAGCAAAACTGTATAATAGCCATGTGCCGAAAGATCCGTAAAGAAATAGAACGCCTACACGAAGAGAGATTAGCGGTAGACCAGTTCGAACAAAGCGAGGAGGAAGGATCAGGACTGTCCACAGGACAGTCAGAAACCATAGCCTATGTAGGTAGAGGAAGATCTTGTAATAGTACTAGATGTTTTACTGACCCGATACGTCCGATATGTCCAGATAATAACAGGAATTTCCAAACACCTATAATAAATATAAGGTCCCCCGAGCATTCGTTCCAAGCCGCTGACAAATTACTGCGAGAACGAAGGGGTTATCATTTTCTCGATTCTATGGATGAACAAGAATTAGCCAGGTCAGCCGTTCATTGGATTGACAGTCCCGGAAAGTATGATGATGATACAGTAGCACACGCATTTTTGAATCTCACCCCAGATGAACAGCGTTTAGCTGGGATTTATATGATTCAACAACTTCTTATACTATATAAAAGCCAACATTCAGATCCTGGTCCCTTACCTGATATATTGACTGAATTACTCACGAATAGATGGAGAGGTTCAGGTACTAAGCTAATTAAAGAAATACTAGAATCAAGAAAGCAGTACATTCTTTTTGTATGTCCAGAACATGTCTCACTGCCCATCAAGGAAAGACCAATGTATTACATGGACAGACAGAATCCCTTACGAGAAGTACACCCAATAAAGGGCGAGGACAATCAGTTTAAACGTGTATTTGTATATACGCCCATATCGAAAATAGAATTGTTAGAAATGAAGAAAGTGGTACCCAGTCATGACAAAGACCCAGCGGGTTTCCACCGAGAAATTAAAGACATGTTACTCATGGGAGAGTATACCTATCCCGACATTATGACAATATTAAAGGTATTGATGCCTGCTGGCATTTATGAAAAACTCAAGGAAAAAGAGTGGGAGGTGGGAGACCAAAAGATAGACTGGACAGCATTAGAAAATGAAGAAAAGGCCCGAGGTCCAGGTTCGGGGCTTGGGGACAAAACTAAAGCACTACCAGGTTTACTAGTACAGGTACTGCCACGTTTATTAACTACGAAAAAGGAAGACTGGGGTGCAATTTCAGCCTGTAAACAAAAGCAAGATGAAGACACTAGTGATTTTTATGCTCGATTTGAAAAATGTTTTGGTGGCATAAAAGCAAGTAGCGAATCATACCCACATCTGTTTGTGACAAAATTAGTTGAAAATTCCTTGCCCCAAGTGAAGAATAGAGTATTAAAATTCGAGAGTACCTGGCAAGGTAACACCCCATCACAAATGTTACAAATGTTACAGTATCATCACAATAGAATTAGAGAGGAACAAGATCATGAACAAAGACGCATGAAAGACACGAAAATGAAAATGCTAGTCTCCCAGACAGTTCCAGCTGAAGGACATAAAAAGGGTACGACACATTCCGGTGATTCAGCAGGACCTGTAAAAGGGACATGCAACTATTGTAAACAACCAGGTCATTATATACACGATTGTCCAGTCCTGAAGCGTAATATCGCCACAGGTATTACAAAAGAAAGACCACGGCCACTTAGACAGGATCAGAATGAACAAGGAGCCCCGCAGCATGCACAGTCCATGCCAGCTCCACAACAGTCTATACAGTTTGTGCCAGCTGCACCAGCGCTGCCTGTTGCTGCCACACAAACCACGACACGACAGCTGTACCAGACCGCACAGTACGACTATCCTGATTATCAACGATATGCATGAAACAGCCTAGAGAGGGAAGTTGACTTACCCCTTATCGAGGTCCCAGTAGACCAAGAAGGACCTTATGTACATGGTGAATTATTAGGCCAAGATAGAAAATTTTTACTCGATACAGGGGCAAGTCGAACAACCATAAAACGTAGTGAAGTTCCAGGGGCACCCCTCTCAGGCTCACAGAATATTTCCCTTGGTTTTTCAGGAAAACCTATTGTTAATGAAGTATCACAGCCTCTTCCACTTACGATAGGACCCTTGACCAGAACTACAGATTTATTGCTTACTAAATCATGTCCAGAAAACTTGTTAGGTATAAAAACACTGAAAGCTCTAGGAGCTATAATATGTTGTTCTCCGGAAGGAGTAAGATTGTTTTTACGTGATTTCAAAGGTCACTATGTGTCTCGAGACATGGATCCCCGACTACAGACTTTACCTACACATCTATGGGCACAAGGCCCTACTGATGTTGGTTGCATGAATATTACACCATATCGAGTTACACTAAAGGCAGGAGTGGTACTACCACGAATGCGACAATACAAGTTACCACCAGATGCTGTAGTGGCTTTACTACAAATCATTGACGAGCTCATTGCCCAAGGAGTGGTTGTGGAAACAGACTCCAATGTATGTAATTCACCGATAATTCCGATTCTTAAACGAACAGATCCGAAGGCCCCGCCAGTATATCGATTGGTTATTGATCTGCGCGAATTAAACAAGTGCATTGTGCCACAATTCCCTGTGGTCCCAGATATCTCGTCATTACTGACAGCTATTGATTCTGAAGCAACATTCTTTACTGTAATTGATCTCAAGAATGCCTTTTTCAGCGTCCCTATAGATCCGGAAAGCCAATACTTGTTCGGATTTAGTTTAAATGGACGTAGCTTTAAATTCTCACGCGCACCTCAAGGATTTACAGAAAGCCCCAGCATCTATAGCCAAGCACTGAAACGAGAACTCGACAGTATCCACATGCCAGTGAACACTGCCCTGCTTCAATATGTCGATGATCTGCTGATCACCGCTAGAAGCGAACCTGAATGTGAGAAAGCATCACTGACAGTTTTACAATTTCTAGCAGAAAAGGGGCACAAGGTGTCCCCTTCTAAGCTGCAATTCTGTGTCCAGCGAGTTGTTTATCTTGGACACTCGCTGTCCAAGGAGGGGAGGCAGCTTACACCCGACCGCATTCAGTTAATAGCTAACATGCCAATACCCAAGACACAAAAGGAGGTGCGGGCTTTTATAGGCCTCACTTCATATTGTAGGCAGTGGATTCCTCAGTATGCATTTCTAGCAAAACCACTCATTCAGTTGACAACACAGGAGGCAGCCACATCGACTGTTCTCCCTTGGACCCAGGAACATACACAAGCTTTTGAAAGCTTAAAGAAAGCTTTATGTCAAGCACCGGTTTTAGCAACACCATGTTACAATAAACAGTTTACACTTTTTGTTACAGAACGCGAAGGTACTGCCTTGTCAGTACTCACACAGGAACAAGCAGGATCACACAAACCGTGTGCTTATTTTTCTAGTACATTAGATCCCGTAGCTCAGGCTTTGCCTGCGTGCCTGAAATCGGTGGCAGCGACAGCTTTAGCAATCAGACAAAGCGATGCCATAGTGTTAGGACATCCATTGACAGTACAAGTACCGCATGCAGTAGAGGTTCTTTTGAATCGAACGCAAACACAACATTTAACTATAGCGCGACTTACAGGGTATGAATTAACATTGTTCCAACCACATATAGAAATCAGACGTTGTAACACATTGAATCCTGCCACACTTTTACCCGTAATTGGAACAGACCCACTAGCGCATGACTGCATTGACGTTATTACAATCACGACGAAACCCAGACAAGACTTGACAGATGTCCCATTGTCAGACCCAGACCTGACGTTGTATGTAGATGGTTCATGTATGAGAACAAGTACAGGAGAGTTAGTGGCCGCTTACGCAGTCACAACAGACACTGAAATCATTGAAACAAATTGCATAAACACCTTGTCAGCTCAAGCCGCAGAGCTCGTCGCTCTGACACAAGCCTGTATTCAAGCCACAAATAAAAGAGTCAACATATACACTGATTCACGTTATGCATTCGGAGTTGTACATGACTTCGGCGTGCTGTGGCGAGAGAGAGGTTATTTAACTTCTCACGGTGCCCACATTCAGCACGGACCCCTCATTCATGCCTTATTAGATGCAATACATCTACCCACTGCAATATCAATTATGAAATGTAAAGCTCATATGAAAGTTACTGATATCATTTCTCAAGGCAATGATCTAGCTGACAGAACAGCTAAACAGACGGCTCAAACTCAAACATCCGACATGACAAAGACAATAGTCCCGACGCCAACACATTGTATGACGATTAAAGATCCCGCTCTTGACGTAATTGACATACAGACACATGCTACTCCAGACGAAATAAAGAAATGGACTGAATTAGGAGGGATTCAAACGGACCAAGGATGGATGACGAAGGAAAAATCTGTGTGGTTCCTTCCTGATTCAATGGTCCAAGTTATTATTAACACTATACATAGTCCAGCGCATCTAGGAGAAAAAGCTATGCTAGACAGCATCCAACACATTTGGTTCAATAAACATTTACGAGCAGCAGCCAAGCAAAAAGTTCGTACCTGTATGATCTGTTGTCAGTTCAACCCAGGAAAAAGCGTTCCCGTAGAACAGGGTGGATTTCAGTCTCCTGATCACCCTTTTGAAGTCCTCCAGATGGATTATATCCAGATGGAACGATGTCGAGGATTCAAATATGTTCTCGTAGTTGTCTGTGCTCTTTCCCGTTGGACAGAGGCATACCCGGTTTCAGATTACACTGCCCCGACTACTGCCAAACAGTTAGTTCGAGAATTTTTCCCACGATACGGTTTACCACGTGCTGTCTACTCAGATAACGGCCAGCCGTTCTCATCCGAACTAATGAAACACGTTTCACTTTTGTTAGGCTATCAGTGGAAATTCCACTGTGTCCGACACCCCGAGGCAGCAGGTCTCGTAGAAAGACATAATCAGATCCTGAAAATCAGATTGTCCAAAATATGCAGAGAGAAAGGTGTCGACTGGGTAGTAGCCTTACCAGTTGCACTCTTTTACATGAGAATGGTAGCACACTCTCGAACAGGGCTATCCCCGTATGAGGTGATCTTTGGCAGACCACCAAATATGTGGGGGACGCCTATACCACGTAAAATAACTGATATTGACTGTAATATGCTGACAGATTATTTGGCTTCCTTGATGTCTGCACTACAATCTTGTCGTTCACAGGTAGCTGCAGCCTTTCCTGACAACACTGAGGTGAAACCCCATGACGTAATTCCAGGGGATCTCGTTTTAGTGAGGAACTTTGATCGAAAGACTCAGCTGGATCCTAGGTGGAAGTCACCGCAATTGGTCTTGCTCACCACAAGGACAGCCGTGAAGATCGAGGGCAGAAAAGGCTGGATACATTCAAGTCATATCAAGAAATTTCATGGACTACCATCGGACGTAAACACCACACCTTGTGTGTCTTCACCCATTGACTCAAAACTTCCTTTTGTTGAAACCAGTAGTCACGAACAATATAAATTAAAACTCAGATCTAACCGGTCGGGAAATTTGATTGTTTAAGTCCTCTCCAAGGTGAAGCGGTTGAATTTGTCCCTGACATGTATCCCTTAGATCTGAATAGAGAAAACACCCGAAAAATGTTGAAACGACATGCATACTGTAAATCACTGCGTAGTCATTGCACAGTGACGTTATTAATTTTGTTTTTTCCTAAGTCTTTTAATAATTAC
The DNA here is from genome assembly GCF_964204655.1 of Triturus cristatus. NCBI lineage: Eukaryota > Metazoa > Chordata > Amphibia > Caudata > Salamandridae > Triturus > Triturus cristatus. The sequence goes on along the minus strand of NC_140579.1, from coordinate 635,959,881 downwards.
TGCAAGTATATTGTTGCACATATATTATCCTATTTCTAGACATGTTTATAATGTTACTGCTGAACATTCTTTTAGTGACCTACCCCCGCATGAATTATCGTATAGATTTGCGCTGCGCAATAACACTTTTATTAGTATGTTACATCATTCCCATCAGGTTAGCAATGCTACAAATTGTTGGATATGTGGCCGACTGCCTCCCTATCAGAATTATAAAGGAATTCTACCTCTTTTTCCATACCCATTCACACACAACGGCTCCTGTGGAGCATGGTTTAGTTTAATTAATTCCCTAGATTCAAATTCTGCAGTTTATCAAGACAACTGGGTATGGGGAAATTTGAACTTAGTTTTACTTAAAGTCTGCTACCCTAACAAGGAGGGACTTCCCAAGAGAACAGGAACTGATCTAGAAAATGAAGTATATGGATTAGGTAATTTTACGCTTAATCTTATGATCCTAAATGTCGAATCCGAAGCTACTCCAATTTTGCCCGCCATGTCAGTATTTCCAGTAAAAGGTGAATTATGTGTAAGAAAGAATGGTTCCATACATATGGGCCATAGTAGATGCACCACTGTAATAGAATTCAGTGATCAAGGCAAGTCGACATTTAGAGCTTCCCGCCATTCCTATTTTATATGTGGTCAGACGGCATATGTACGTTTGCCTCTAGATTGGGATGGTACCTGCTACATTGGATTTCTTTTGCCACCTGTTTTCCTAGCTCCTCCCGATTATCACAGAAATACTCATTTAGTACACAATAGAGAAAGGAGAGATCTCCCAATTGTTGATTACACTGAAACAGCATGGGAAAAATACACAGATTTCAATAAAGGTCTCTTTCCCTATATAGGTACCGTTACTAACAGTAAGCTGATACGTAGATTAACTAGAACCCTTGAAGCAGTAGTGAATGAAACTATTTCCGCCTTAGGCAATTTAACAGAAGAGCAGTCTGTTATGCGGATTGTTGTGCTTCAAAATCGTCTTGTCCTTGACGTCATCCTGGCCGATAGGGGCGGAGCTTGTAGGGTCATCGGATCAAGTTGTTGCATTTTCATACCAGAAAATTCGCCATCTGTATATAAAGCCATAACTCGCCTTCATAAGATTGTAAGCCAGATACACCAGAATCCAGGCACCTGGACTTGGTCCGGTTGGTTTTGGAGTGTATTATCTACCTTTGGATGGAAGGTCCTATCCTTCCTAGGTATTGGCTTTCTCATACTATTCAGTTGCTGTCTATGCCTACAATGTGGACCAGCGATTTGTGGTCTGTGTGCCACATCGTGTGTCCCATCACCAAGATTTCATTCGTCCCAGAAGAAAAAAGAAGAACAAATGATGCTATATGAACAGATCAATGGATTGATGAAGATTGATATCTCTTGACGGGCAAGTAGGGGACAAGGAGGGAATGTGGAAATATGGATTTTTATGATCAGTTATGTCCCCTATCTTGGACCCCAACGGTTTCATGTATGAATCACAAGTACATGTATGCTCCCTCCAGTTCCAGTTATGAAGACGCAAACACATGTGCGTCCACCGTCAACATGTCCTCTTTCAGAGCCGCCATGAATAAGCCGGATATTCCACTCCTAAGTATGAAAGGCCACCGGCTTTATATGGTTCACTTATGCCATTTTACAGTCCAGGCGAATAGGCCCTGATTCTGTCATCAAGCTTTTCTTGCTTTCTGCCTCTGAAGCTCCAGTCTGAGCCTGCATCTGTGACCATGAACTTTGTCTCATTCCCTGCGCGGGTCACGAAGCCTGACATCAGCCTGTTGCCTGCCAAGAAACTGTATTTCACCTTCGAAATTATCTGCTCCGATCCCTGCCCAATGCATTCCTGTCTAGTAGTTTCAGTAAACATTCTTTTTGCTACCGAGCAAAGGCCCGGTTTCTCTGTCTTCATGCAAGTAATTCAGAGCCCTGTTACTATGGAAGATTCCTGTTCTCGCATCCAGTGTAGACACTTAGACGCTTGTACACGCACTAACAGTCAGTATAGTCAGTATAGAATAAGATTCTACTCTAAGAGACCTCTCTTCTGGATAACATAGTTCTTTAAACATAGGATGTTAGATATGATTTGGGATTAGGTTGACTTGACCCTCCAGACTTCTGTCGCCACATGTAGAGTTAAATGTCAAGTCCCCTTCACCCCCTAGTTGCACGTCAATCACACGTCATGCTGCTGTGCGCGCATCTCTGCCAAGTATTTCTGCTGACATTGCGAAATTATTTCATAGGTCCACCCATATGTGACATCACAACCAATGACGTTTCCTTGTTACTCACAATTACGCCTCCTTCAGCTACGCATGTGAAATGTTATCTTTGCTATCAATGGTTACGCCTCTCGCATTTGCTTCACTGTAATGCCTATTGTATAAAAGTGATTAATTATCAATAATGTATGTACTTCACTTCCTGAACCTTCGTGGTGATGGAACTTGGAGCAACCGATTCGAATCATCCATTGGAATAAAGCCCATTCCGAACCTCTAATACCACGGATTCTGCCTCTTATTTACTGAGCTATTTTTATTATGTTTCTGTATCAAATTAAGTCCCGGTAATTAAATTATTTACCACAGCCCGAACACAACTGCACTGCTTTAAACCTTGAAACACACCCCCTGCATGACCCCCTACACTGCCCGAAAACCACTGCACTGCCCTAAACCCTGAAACACCACCCCCTGCATGACCCCCTACACTGCCCGAACACCACTGCACTGCCTTAAACCATGAAACACCAGCACGACCCCCTACACTGCCCGAACACCACTGCACTACCCTGAAACACCAGCCCCAGCACGACCTCCTACACTCCACAAACACAACTGCACTGCCCTAAACCCTGAAACTCTACCCCCAGCATGACCCCTACATTGCCCGAACACCACTGCTCTACCCGAAATCCTAAAACTCCAGCCCCTGCACGACCGCTACACTGCCCGAACACCACTGCTCTGCCCTAAACCTTGAAACACCACCCCCAGCAAGACCACCTACACTGCCCGAACACCACTGCACTGCCCTAAACCCTGAAACACCAGCCCCTGCATGACCCCCTACACTGCCCGAACACAACTGCACTGCCCTAAACCCTGAAACCCCACCCCCTACATGACCCCCTACACTGCCTGAACACCACTGCACTGCCCTAAACCCTGAAACACCACCCCCTGCATGACCCCCTACACTGCCCGAACCCCACTGCACTGCCCTAAACCCTGAAACACTACCCCCTGCACAACCCCTACACTGCCCAAACACCACTGGACTGCCCTAAACCCTGAAACACCAACCCCAGCATGACCCCTACACTGCCCGAACACCACTGCTCTGCCCTAAACCCTGAAACACCAACCTCTGCACGACCCACTACACTGCCCGAACCCCACTGCACTGCCTTAAACCCTGAAACACCACCCCCTGCACAACCCCTACACTGCCCAAACACCACTGGACTGCCCTAAACCCTGAAACACCAACCCAGCACGACCCCTACACTGCCCGAACACCACTGCTCTGCCCTAAACCCTGAAACACCACCCCCAGCATGACCCCCTACACTGCCCGAACACCACTGCACTGCCCTAAACCCTGAAACACCACCCCCAGCACGTCCCCCTACACTGCCCGAACAGTACTGCTCTGCTGTAAATCCTGAAACACCAGCACATCACGACCCCCTACACTGCCCAAACACCACTGCACTGCCATAAACTCTGAAACACCAGCCCCAGCACGAACCCCTACTCTGCCCTGAACACCACTGCACTGCCGAAAACCCTGAAACACCAGCCCCAGAACGACCCCCTACACTGCACAAACACAACTGCGCAGCCCTAAACCCTGAAACTCTACCCCCAGCACGACCCCCTACACTGCCCAAACACCACTGCTCTGCCCTAAATCCTAAAACTCCAGCCCCAGCACGACCCCTACACTGCCCGAACACCACTGCTCTGCCCTAAACCTTGAAACACCACCCCAGCACGACCCCCTACACTGCCCGAACACCACTGCACTGCCCTAAACCCTGAAACACCAGCCCAAGCACGACCCCCCCACACTGCCCTAAACCTTGAAACACCACCCCAGCACGACCCCCTACACTGCCCGAACACCACTGCACTGCCCTAAACCCTGAAACACCACCCCCAGCACGACCCCCACACTGCCCTAACACCATTGCACTGCCCTAAACCTGAAAACTCCACCCCCAGCACGACCCCCTACACTGCCCGAACACCACTGCTCTGCCCTAAACCCTAAAACACAATCCCAGCACGACCCCCTGCACTGTCCGAACACCACTGCTCTGCCCTAAACCCTAAAACACCAGCCCCAGCACGACCCCCTACACTGCCCGAAAACCCCTGCACTGCCCTAAACCCTAAAACACCAGCCCCAGCACGGCCCCCTACACTTCCCAAACACCACTGCACTAAACCCTGAAACACCAGCACAGCACGAACCCCTACACTGCCCAAACACCACTGCTCTACCCTAAATCCTAAAACTCCAGCCCCAGCACGACCCCTACACTGCCCGAACACCACTGCACTACCCTAAACCCTGAAACACCAGCCCCAGCAAGATTCCCTACACTGCCCGAACACAACTGCACTGCTTTAAACCTTGAAACACACCCCCTGCATGACCCCCTACACTGCCCGAAAACCACTGCACTGCCCTAAACCCTGAAACACCACCCCCTGCATGACCCCCTACACTGCCCGAACACCACTGCACTGCCTTAAACCATGAAACACCAGCACGACCCCCTACACTGCCCGAACACCACTGCTCTTCCCTAAACCTTGAAACACCACCCCAGCACAACCCCCTACACTGCCCGAACACCACTGCACTGCCCTACACCCTGAAACACCAGCCCCAGCACGACCCCCTACACTGCCCGTACACCACTGCACTGCCCTAAACCCTGAAACACCAACCCCTGCATGACCACCTACACTGCCCGAACACCACTGCTCTGCCCTAAACCCTAAAACACCAGCCGCAGCATGACCCCCTACACTGCTCGAAAACCACTGCACTGCCCTAAACCCTAAAACACCAGCCCCAGCACGACCCCTACACTGCCCGAACACCACTGCACTAAACCCTGAAACACCAGCACAACACAACCCCCTACACTGCCCGAACACCACTGCACTACCCTGAAACACCAGCCCCAGCACGACCCCCTACTCTCCCAGAACAGCACTGCACTGCCAAAAACCCTGAAACACCAGCCCCAGCACGACCCCCACACTCCACAAACACAACTGCACTGCCCTAAACCCTGAAACTCTACCCCCAGCATGACCCCTACATTGCCCGAACACCCCTGCTCTACCCGAAATCCTAAAACTCCAGCCCCAGCACGACCGCTACACTGCCCGAACACCACTGCTCTGCCCTAAACCTTAAAACACCACCCCCAGCACGACCCCCTACACTGCCCGAACACCACTGCACTGCCTTAAACCATGAAACACCAGCACGACCCCCTACACTGCCCGAACACCACTGCTCTCCCCTAAACCTTGAAACACCACCCCAGCACAACCCCCTACACTTCCCGAACACCACTGCACTGCCCTAAACCCTGAAACACCAGCCCCAGCACGACCCCCTACACTGCCCGTACACCACTGCACTGCCCTAAGCCCTGAAACACCACCCCCAGCACAATCCCCTACACTGCCCGAACACCACTGCACTGCCCTAAACCCTGAAACACCAGCCCCTGCATGACCCCCTACACTGCCCGAACACCACTGCTCTGCCCTAAACCCTAAAACACCAGCCGCAGCATGACCCCCTACACTGCCCAAAAACCACTGCACTGCCCTAAACCCTAAAACACCAGCCCCAGCACGACCCCTACACTGCCTGAACACCACTGCACTAAACACTGAAACACCAGCACAACACAACCCCCTACACTGCCCGAACACCACTGCACTACCCTGAAACACCAGCCCCAGCACGACCCCCTACACTCCACAAACACAACTGCACTGCCCTAAACCCTGAAACTCTACCCCCAGCATGACCCCTACATTGCCCGAACACCACTGCTCTACCCAAAATCCTAAAACTCCAGCCCCAGCACGACCGCTACACTGCCCGAACACCACTGCTCTGCCCTAAACCTTGAAACACCACCCCCAGCAAGACCACCTACACTGCCCGAACACCACTGCACTGCCCTAAACCCTGAAACACCAGCCCCTGCATGACCCCCTACACTGCCAGAACACAACTGCACTGCCCTAAACCCTGAAACCCCATCCCTACATGACCCCCTACACTGCCTGAACACCACTGCACTGCCCTAAACCCTGAAACACCACCCCCTGCATGACCCCCTACACTGCCCGAACCCCACTGCACTGCCCTAAACCCTGAAACACTACCCCCTGCACAACCCCTACACTGCCCAAACACCACTGGACTGCCCTAAACCCTGAAACACCAACCCCAGCATGACCCCTACACTGCCCGAACACCACTGCTCTGCCCTAAACCCTGAAATACCAACCTCTGCACGACCCCCTACACTGCCCGAACCCCACTGCACTGCCTTAAACCCTGAAACACCACCCCCTGCACAACCCCTACACTGCCCAAACACCACTGGACTGCCCTAAACCCTGAAACACCACCCCCAGCACGTCCCCCTACACTGCCCGAACACTACTGCTCTGCTGTAAATCCTGAAACACCAGCACATCACGACCCCCTACACTGCCCAAACACCACGGCACTGCCATAAACTCTGAAACACCAGCCCCAGCACGAACCCCTACTCTGCCCTGAACACCACTGCACTGCCGAAAACCCTGAAACACCAGCCCCAGGACGACCCCCTACACTGCACAAACACAACTGCACAGCCCTAAACCCTGAAACTCTACCCCCAGCATGACCCCCTACACTGCCCAAACACCACTGCTCTGCCCTAAATCCTAAAACTCCAGCCCCAGTACGACCCCTACACTGCCCGAACACCACTGCTCTGCCCTAAACCTTGAAACACCACCCCAGCACGACCCCCTACACTGCCTGAACACCACTGCACTGCCCTAAACCCTGAAACACCAGCCCAAGCACGACCCCCCACACTGCGTGAACACCACTGCTCTGCCCTAAACCCTGGAACACCAGCCCCAGCATGACCCCCCACACTGCCCGAACACCACTGCACTGCCCTAAACCCCGAAACACCATCCCCAGCACGACCCCCCACACTGCCCGAACACCACTGCACTGCCCTAAACCTGGAAACTCCACCCCCAGCACGACCCCCTACACTGCCCGAACACCACTGCACTGCCCTAAACACGGAAACTCCACCACCAGCATGACCCCCTACACTGCCCGAGCACCAATGCTCTGCCCTAAACCCTAAAACACCAATCCCAGCACGACCACCTACACTGCCAGAACACCAATGCACTGCCCTAAACCCTAAAACACCAGCCCCAGCAAGACCCCTACACTGCCCGAACACAACTGCACTGCCCTACACCCTGAAACACCACCCCCTGCATGACCCCCTACACTGCCCGAACACCACTGCTCTACCCTAAATCCTAAAACTCCAGCCCCAGCACGACCCCTACACTGCCTGAACACCACTGCTCTGCCCTAAACCTTGAAACACGACCCAGCACGACCCCCTACACTGCCCGAACACCACTGCACTACTCTAAACCCTGAAACACCAGCCCCAGCAAGATTCCCTACACTGCCCGAACACCACTGCTCTGCCCTAAACCCTGAAACACCAATCTCTGCACGACCCCCTACACTGCCTGAACCCCACTGCACTGCCTTAAACCCTGAAACACCACCCCCTGCACAACCCCTACACTGCCCAAACACCACTGGACTGCCCTAAACCCTGAAACACCAACCCAGCACGACCCCTACACTGCCCGAACACCACTGCTCTGCCCTAAACCCTGAAACACCACCCCCAGCATGACCCCCTACACTGCCCGAACACCACTGCACTGCCCTAAACCCTGAAACACCACCCCCAGCACGTCCCCCTACACTGCCCGAACACTACTGCTCTGCTGTAAATCCTGAAACACCAGCACATCACGACCCCCTACACTGCCCAAACACCACTGCACTGCCATAAACTCTGAAACACCAGCCCCAGCACGACCCCTACACTGCCCGAACACCACTGCACTACCCTAAACCCTGAAACACCAGCCCCAGCAAGATTCCCTACACTGCCCGAACACAACTGCACTGCTTTAAACCTTGAAACACACCCCCTGCATGACCCCCTACACTGCCCGAAAACCACTGCACTGCCCTAAACCCTGAAACACCACCCCCTGCATGACCCCCTACACTGCCCGAACACCACTGCACTGCCTTAAACCATGAAACACCAGCACGACCCCCTACACTGCCCGAACACCACTGCTCTTCCCTAAACCTTGAAACACCACCCCAGCACAACCCCCTACACTGCCCGAACACCACTGCACTGCCCTACACCCTGAAACACCAGCCCCAGCACGACCCCCTACACTGCCCGTACACCACTGCACTGCCCTAAACCCTGAAACACCAACCCCTGCATGACCACCTACACTGCCCGAACACCACTGCTCTGCCCTAAACCCTAAAACACCAGCCGCAGCATGACCCCCTACACTGCTCGAAAACCACTGCACTGCCCTAAACCCTAAAACACCAGCCCCAGCACGACCCCTACACTGCCCGAACACCACTGCACTAAACCCTGAAACACCAGCACAACACAACCCCCTACACTGCCCGAACACCACTGCACTACCCTGAAACACCAGCCCCAGCACGACCCCCTACTCTCCCAGAACAGCACTGCACTGCCAAAAACCCTGAAACACCAGCCCCAGCACGACCCCTACACTCCACAAACACAACTGCACTGCCCTAAACCCTGAAACTCTACCCCCAGCATGACCCCTACATTGCCCGAACACCCCTGCTCTACCCGAAATCCTAAAACTCCAGCCCCAGCACGACCGCTACACTGCCCGAACACCACTGCTCTGCCCTAAACCTTAAAACACCACCCCCAGCACGACCCCCTACACTGCCCGAACACCACTGCACTGCCTTAAACCATGAAACACCAGCACGACCCCCTACACTGCCCGAACACCACTGCTCTCCCCTAAACCTTGAAACACCACCCCAGCACGACCCCCTACACTTCCCGAACACCACTGCACTGCCCTAAACCCTGAAACACCAGCCCCAGCACGACCCCCTACACTGCCCGTACACCACTGCACTGCCCTAAGCCCTGAAACACCACCCCCAGCACAATCCCCTACACTGCCCGAACACCACTGCACTGCCCTAAACCCTGAAACACCAGCCCCTGCATGACCCCCTACACTGCCCGAACACCACTGCTCTGCCCTAAACCCTAAAACACCAGCCGCAGCATGACCCCCTACACTGCCCAAAAACCACTGCACTGCCCTAAACCCTAAAACACCAGCCCCAGCACGACCCCTACACTGCCTGAACACCACTGCACTAAACCCTGAAACACCAGCACAACACAACCCCCTACACTGCCCGAACACCACTGCACTACCCTGAAACACCAGCCCCAGCACGACCCCCTACACTCCACAAACACAACTGCACTGCCCTAAACCCTGAAACTCTACCCCCAGCATGACCCCTACATTGCCTGAACACCACTGCTCTACCCGAAATCCTAAAACTCCAGCCCCAACACGACCGCTACACTGCCCGAACACCACTGCTCTGCCCTAAACCTTGAAACACCACCCCCAGCAAGACCACCTACACTGCCCGAACACCACTGCACTGCCCTAAACCCTGAAACACCAGCCCCTGCATGACCCCCTACACTGCCAGAACACAACTGCACTGCCCTAAACCCTGAAACCCCATCCCTACATGACCCCCTACACTGCCTGAACACCACTGCACTGCCATAAACCCTGAAACACCACCCCCTGCATGACCCCCTACACTGCCCGAACCACACTGCACTGCCCTAAACCCTGAAACACTACCCCCTGCACAACCCCTACACTGCCCAAACACCACTGGACTGCCCTAAACCCTGAAACACCAACCCCAGCATGACCCCTACACTGCCCGAACACCACTGCTCTGCCCTAAACCCTGAAATACCAACCTCTGCACGACCCCCTACACTGCCCGAACCCCACTGCACTGCCTTAAACCCTGAAACACCACCCCCTGCACAACCCCCACACTGCCCAAACACCACTGGACTGCCCTAAACCCTGAAACACCACCCCCAGCACGTCCCCCTACACTGCCCGAACACTACTGCTCTACTGTAAATCCTGAAACACCAGCACATCACGACCCCCTACACTGCCCAAACACCACGGCACTGCCATAAACTCTGAAACACCAGCCCCAGCACGAACCCCTACTCTGCCCTGAACACCACTGCACTGCCGAAAACCCTGAAATACCAGCCCCAGAACGACCCCCTACACTGCACAAACACAACTGCGCAGCCCTAAACCCTGAAACTCTACCCCCAGCATGACCCCCTACACTGCCCAAACACCACTGCTCTGCCCTAAATCCTAAAACTCCAGCCCCAGTACGACCCCTACACTGCCCGAACACCACTGCTCTGCCCTAAACCTTGAAACACCACCCCAGCACGACCCCCTACACTGCCCGAACACCACTGCACTGCCCTAAACCCTGAAACACCAGCACATCACGACCCCCTACACTGCCCAAACACCACTGCACTGCCATAAACTCTGAAACACCAGCCCCAGCACGACCGCTACACTGCCCGAACACCACTGATCTACCCTAAACCTTGAAACACCACCCCAGCACGACCCCCTACACTGCCCGAACACCACTGCACTGCCCTAAACCCTGAAACGCCAGCCCCAGCACGACCCCCTACTCTGCCCGTACACCACTGCACTGCCCTAAACCCTGAAACACCACCCCAGCACGATCCCCTACACTGCCCGAACACCACTGCACTGCCATAAACCCTGAAACACCAGCCCCTGCATGACCCCCTACACTGCCGGAACACCACTGCACTGCCCTAAACCCTAAAACACCAGCCCCAGCAAGACCCCCTACACTGCCCGAACACAACTGCACTGCCCTAAACCGTGAAACACCACCCCCTGCATGACCCCCTACACTGCCCAAACACTACTGCACTGCCCTAAACCCTGAAACACCACCCCCAGCATGACCCCATACACTGCCCGAACACCACTGCACTGCCCTAAACACTGAAACACCACCCTCCTGCACAAACCCCTACACTGCCCTTATACCACTGCACTGCCCTAAACCCTGAAACACCACCCTAAGAAATACCCACTACACTGCCCGAACACCACTGCCTTAAACCCTGAAACACCACCCCCAGCATGACCCCCTACACTGCCCGAATACCACTGCTCTGCCCTAAACCCTGAAACACCACCCTCTGCACGACCCCCTACACTGCCCAAACACTACTGCACTGCCCTAATCCCTTAAACACCACCCCCAGCACGACCACCTACACTGCCCGAATTCCACTGTTCTGCCCTAAACCCTGAAACACCACCCCCAGCATGACCCCCTACACTGCCCAAACACCACTGCACTCCCCTAAACCCTGAAACACCACCCCAGCACGTTCCACTATACTGCCCGAACACCACTGCTCTGCCCTAAACCCTAAAGCATCAGCCCCATTACGACTCCCTGTACTTCCCGACCACTGCACTGCCCTAAACCCTAAAACACCAGCCTCAGCATGACCCCTCACACTGCCCGAACACCACTGCACTGCCCAAACCCTGAAACACCACACCCAGCATGACCCCCTACACTGCCCGAGCACCACTGCACTTCCCTAAACCCTGAAACACCATCCCCAGCATGACGCCCTACACTGCCCAAACACCACTGCACTGCCCTAAACCCTGAAACACCAGCCCCAGCACGACCCCCTACACTGCACAAACACAACTTTACTGCCGTAAACCCTGAAACTCTACCCCCAGCACGACCCCTACACTGCCCGAACACCACTTCTCTACCCTAAATCCTAAAACTCCAGCCCCAGCATGACCCCTACACTGCCCGAACACCACTGCTCTGCCCTAAACCTTGAAACACCACCCCAGCACGACCCCCTACACTGCCCGAACACCACTGCACTGCCCTAAACCCTGAAACACCAGCCCTATCATGACCCCCTACACTGCCCGTACACCACTGCACTGCCCTAAACCCTGAAACACCACCCCCAGCACGACCCCCTACACTGCCCGAACACCACTGCACTGCCCTAAATCCTAAAACTCCAGCCCAGCACGATCCCTACACTGCCCGAAAACCACTACTCTGCCCTAAACCTTGAAACACCACCCCAGCACGACCCCCTACACTGCCCGAACACTACTGCACTGCCCTAAACCCTGAAACACCACCCCCAGCATGACCCCTCACACTGCCCTAACACCATTGCACTGCCCTAAACCTGAAAACTCCACCCCCAGCACGACCCCCTACACTGCCCGAACACCACTGCTCTGCCCTAAACCCTAAAACACCAATCCCAGCACGACCCCCTGCACTGTCCGAACACCACTGCTCTGCCCTAAACCCTAAAACACGAGCCCCAGCACGACCCCCTACACTGCCCGAAAACCACTGCACTGCCCTAAACCCTAAAACACCAGCCCCAGCACGGCCCCCTACACTTCCCAAACACCACTGCACTAAACCCTGAAACACCAGCACAGCACGAACCCCTACACTGCCCAAACACCACTGCTCTACCCTAAATCCTAAAACTCCAGCCCCAGCACGACCCCTACACTGCCCGAACACCACTGCACTACCCAAAACCCTGAAACACCAGCCCCAGCAAGATTCCCTACACTGCCCGAACACAACTGCACTGCTCTAAACCTTGAAACACCACCCCCTGCATGACCCCCTACACTGCCCGAAAACCACTGCACTGCCCTAAACCCTGAAACACCACCCCCTGCATGACCCCCTACACTGCCCGAACACCACTGCACTGCCTTAAACCATGAAACACCAGCACGACCCCCTACACTGCCCGAACACCACTGCTCTCCCCTAAACCTTGAAACACCACCCCAGCACAACCCCCTACACTGCCCGAACACCACTGCACTGCCCTACACCCTGAAACACCAGCCCCAGCACGACCCCCTACACTGCCCATACACCACTGCACTGCCCTAAACCCTGAAACACCAGCCCCTGCATGACCACCTACACTGCCCGAACACCACTGCTCTGCCCTAAACCCTAAAACACCACCCGCAGCATGACCCCCTACACTGCTCGAAAACCACTGCACTGCCCTAAACCCTAAAACACCAGCCCCAGCACGACCCCTACACTGCCCGAACACCACTCCACTAAACCCTGAAACACCAGCACAACACAACCCCCTACACTGCCCGAACACCACTGCACTACCCTGAAACACCAGCCCCAGCACGACCCCCTACTCTCCCAGAACAGCACTGCACTGTCAAAAACCCTGAAACACCAGCCCCAGCATGACCCCTACACTCCACAAACACAACTGCACTGCCCTAAACCCTGAAACTCTACCCCCAGCATGACCCCTACATTGCCCGAACACCCCTGCTCTACCCGAAATCCTAAAACTCCAGCCTTAGCACGACCGCTACACTGCCCGAACACCACTGCTCTGCCCTAAACCTTGAAACACCAACCCCAGCACGACCCCCTACACTGCCCGAACACCACTGCACTGCCTTAAACCATGAAACACCAGCACGACCCCCTACACTGCCCGAACACCACTGCTCTCCCCTAAACCTTGAAACACCACCCCAGCACGACCCCCTACACTTCCCGAACACCACTGCACTGCCCTAAACCCTGAAACACCAGCCCCAGCACGACCCCCTACACTGCCCGTACACCACTGCACTGCCCTAAGCCCTGAAACACCACCCCCAGCACAATCCCCTACACTGCCCGAACACCACTGCACTGCCCTAAACCCTGAAACACCAGCCCCTGCATGACCCCCTACACTGCCCGAACACCACTGCTCTGCCCTAAACCCTAAAACACCAGCCGCAGCACGACTCCCTACACTGCCCAAAAACCACTGCACTGCCCTAAACCCTAAAACACCAGCCCCAGCACGACCCCTACACTGCCTGAACACCACTGCACTAAACCCTGAAACACCAGCACAACACAACCCCCTACACTGCCCGAACGCCACTGCACTACCCTGAAACACCAGCCCCAGCACAACCTCCTACACTCCACAAACACAACTGCACTGCCCTAAACCCTGAAACTCTACCCCCAGCATGACCCCTACATTGCCCGAACACCACTTCTCTACCCGAAATCCTAAAACTCCAGCCCCAGCACGACCGCTACACTGCCCGAACACCACTGCTCTGCCCTAAACCTTGAAACACCACCCCCAGCAAGACCACCTACACTGCCCGAACACCACTGCACTGCCCTAAACCCTGAAACACCAGCCCCTGCATGACCCCCTACACTGCCCGAACACAACTGCACTGCCCTATACCCTGAAACCCCACTCCCTACATGACCCCCTACACTGCCTGAACACCACTGCACTGCCCTAAACCCTGAAACACCACCCCCTGCATGACCCCCTACACTGCCCGAACCCCACTGCACTGCCCTAAACCCTGAAACACTACCCCCTGCACAACCCCTACACTGCCCAAACACCACTGGACTGCCCTAAACCCTGAAACACCAACCCCAGCATGACCCCTACACTGCCCGAACACCACTGCTCTGCCCTAAACCCTGAAACACCAACCTCTGCACGACCCACTACACTGCCCGAACCCCACTGCACTGCCTTAAACCCTGAAACACCACCCCCTGCACAACCCCTACACTGCCCAAACACCACTGGACTGCCCTAAACCCTGAAACACCAACCCAGCACGACCACTACACTGCCCGAACACCACTGCTCTGCCCTAAACCCTGAAACACCACCCCCAGCATGACCCCCTACACTGCCCGAACACCACTGCACTGCCCTAAACCCTGAAACACCACCCCCAGCACGTCCCCCTACACTGCCCGAACAGTACTGCTCTGCTGTAAATCCTGAAACACCAGCACATCACGACCCCCTACACTGCCCAAACACCACTGCACTGCCATAAACTCTGAAACACCAGCCCCAGCACGAACCCCTACTCTGCCCTGAACACCACTGCACTGCCGAAATCCCTGAAACACCAGCCCCAGAACGACCCCCTACACTGCACAAACACAACTGCGCAGCCCTAAACCCTGAAACTCTACCCCCAGCACGACCCCCTACACTGCCCAAACACCACTGCTCTGCCCTAAATCCTAAAACTCCAGCCCCAGCACGACCCCTACACTGCCCGAACACCACTGCTCTGCCCTAAACCTTGAAACACCACCCCAGCACGACCCCCTACACTGCCCGAACACCACTGCACTGCCCTAAACCCTGAAACACCAGCCCAAGCACGACCCCCCCACACTGCCCTAAACCTTGAAACACCACCCCAGCACGACCCCCTACACTGCCCGAACACCACTGCACTGCCCTAAACCCTGAAACACCACCCCCAGCACGACCCCCACACTGCCCTAACACCATTGCACTGCCCTAAACCTGAAAACTCCACCCCCAGCACGACCCCCTACACTGCCCGAACACCACTGCTCTGCCCTAAACCCTAAAACACCAATCCCAGCACGACCCCCTGCACTGTCCGAACACCACTGCTCTGCCCTAAACCCTAAAACACCAGCCCCAGCACGACCCCCTACACTGCCCGAAAACCACTGCACTGCCCTAAACCCTAAAACACCAGCCCCAGCACGGCCCCCTACACTTCCCAAACACCACTGCACTAAACCCTGAAACACCAGCACAGCACGAACCCCTACACTGCCCAAACACCACTGCTCTACCCTAAATCCTAAAACTCCAGCCCCAGCACGACCCCTACACTGCCCGAACACCACTGCACTACCCTAAACCCTGAAACACCAGCCCCAGCAAGATTCCCTACACTGCCCGAACACAACTGCACTGCTCTAAACCTTGAAACACCACCCCCTGCATGACCCCCTACACTGCCCGAAAACCACTGCACTGCCCTAAACCCTGAAACACCACCCCCTGCATGACCCCCTACACTGCCTGAACACCACTGCACTGCCTTAAACCATGAAACACCAGCACGACCCCCTACACTGCCCGAACACCACTGCTCTTCCCTAAACCTTGAAACACCACCCCAGCACAACCCCCTACACTGCCCGAACACCACTGCACTGCCCTACACCCTGAAACACCAGCCCCAGCACGACCCCCTACACTGCCCGTACACCACTGCACTGCCCTAAACCCTGAAACACCAACCCCTGCATGACCACCTACACTGCCCGAACACCACTGCTCTGCCCTAAACCCTAAAACACCAGCCGCAGCATGACCCCCTACACTGCTCGAAAACCACTGCACTGCCCTAAACCCTAAAACACCAGCCCCAGCACGACCCCTACACTGCCCGAACACCACTGCACTAAACCCTGAAACACCAGCACAACACAACCCCCTACACTGCCCGAACACCACTGCACTACCCTGAAACACCAGCCCCAGCACGACCCCCTACTCTCCCAGAACAGCACTGCACTGCCAAAAACCCTGAAACACCAGCCCCAGCACGACCCCTACACTCCACAAACACAACTGCACTGCCCTAAACCCTGAAACTCTACCCCCAGCATGACCCCTACATTGCCCGAACACCCCTGCTCTACCCGAAATCCTAAAACTCCAGCCCCAGCACGACCGCTACACTGCCCGAACACCACTGCTCTGCCCTAAACCTTAAAACACCACCCCCAGCACGACCCCCTACACTGCCCGAACACCACTGCACTGCCTTAAACCATGAAACACCAGCACGACCCCCTACACTGCCCGAACACCACTGCTCTCCCCTAAACCTTGAAACACCACCCCAGCACGACCCCCTACACTTCCCGAACACCACTGCACTGCCCTAAACCCTGAAACACCAGCCCCAGCACGACCCCCTACACTGCCCGTACACCACTGCACTGCCCTAAGCCCTGAAACACCACCCCCAGCACAATCCCCTACACTGCCCGAACACCACTGCACTGCCCTAAACCCTGAAACACCAGCCCCTGCATGACCCCCTACACTGCCCGAACACCACTGCTCTGCCCTAAACCCTAAAACACCAGCCGCAGCACGACCCCCTACACTGCCCAAAAACCACTGCACTGCCCTAAACCCTAAAACACCAGCCCCAGCACGACCCCTACACTGCCTGAACACCACTGCACTAAACCCTGAAACACCAGCACAACACAACCCCCTACACTGCCCGAACACCACTGCACTACCCTGAAACACCAGCCCCAGCACGACCCCCTACACTCCACAAACACAACTGCACTGCCCTAAACCCTGAAACTCTACCCCCAGCATGACCCCTACATTGCCCGAACACCACTGCTCTACCCGAAATCCTAAAACTCCAGCCCCAGCACGACCGCTACACTGCCCGAACACCACTGCTCTGCCCTAAACCTTGAAACACCACCCCCAGCAAGACCACCTACACTGCCCGAACACCACTGCACTGCCCTAAACCCTGAAACACCAGCCCCTGCATGACCCCCTACACTGCCCGAACACAACTGCACTGCCCTAAACCCTGAAACCCCATCCCTACATGACCCCCTACACTGCCTGAACACCACTGCACTGCCCTAAACCCTGAAACACCACCCCCTGCATGACCCCCTACACTGCCCGAACCCCACTGCACTGCCCTAAACCCTGAAACACTACCCCCTGCACAACCCCTACACTGCCCAAACACCACTGGACTGCCCTAAACCCTGAAACACCAACCCCAGCATGACCCCTACACTGCCCGAACACCACTGCTCTGCCCTAAACCCTGAAACACCAACCTCTGCACGACCCCCTACACTGCCCGAACCCCACTGCACTGCCTTAAACCCTGAAACACCACCCCCTGCACAACCCCTACACTGCCCAAACACCACTGGACTGCCCTAAACCCTGAAACACCGCCCCCAGCACGTCCCCCTACACTGCCCAAACACTACTGCTCTGCTGTAAATCCTGAAACACCAGCACATCACGACCCCCTACACTGCCCAAACACCACGGCACTGCCATAAACTCTGAAACACCAGCCCCAGCACGAACCCCTACTCTGCCCTGAACACCACTGCACTGCCGAAAACCCTGAAACACCAGCCCCAGAACGACCCCC
This sequence comes from Triturus cristatus, assembly GCF_964204655.1. NCBI lineage: Eukaryota > Metazoa > Chordata > Amphibia > Caudata > Salamandridae > Triturus > Triturus cristatus. Next base: position 635,941,411 of record NC_140579.1, on the reverse strand, counting down.
TACACTGCACAAACAGAACTGCGCAGCCCTAAACCCTGAAACTCTACCCCCAGCATGACCCCCTACACTGCCCAAACACCACTGCTCTGCCCTAAATCCTAAAACTCCAGCCCCAGTACGACCCCTACACTGCCCGAACACCACTGCTCTGCCCTAAACCTTGAAACACCACCCCAGCACGACCCCCTACACTGCCCGAACACCACTGCACTGCCCTAAACCCTGAAACACCAGCCCAAGCACGACCCCCCCACACTGCGTGAACACCACTGCTCTGCCCTAAACCCTGGAACACCAGCCCCAGCATGACCCCCCACACTGCCCGAACACCACTGCACTGCCCTAAACCCCGAAACACCATCCCCAGCACGACCCCCCACACTGCCCGAACACCACTGCACTGCCCTAAACCTGGAAACTCCACCCCCAGCACGACCCCCTACACTGCCCGAACACCACTGCACTGCCCTAAACCCGGAAACTCCACCACCAGCATGACCCCCTACACTGCCCGAGCACCAATGCTCTGCCCTAAACCCTAAAACACCAATCCCAGCACGACCACCTACACTGCCAGAACACCAATGCACTGCCCTAAACCCTAAAACACCAGCCCCAGCAAGACCCCTACACTGCCCGAACACAACTGCACTGCCCTACACCCTGAAACACCACCCCCTGCATGACCCCCTACACTGCCGAACACCACTGCTCTACCCTAAATCCTAAAACTCCAGCCCCAGCACGACCCCTACACTGCCTGAACACCACTGCTCTGCCCTAAACCTTGAAACACGACCCAGCACGACCCCCTACACTGCCCGAACACCACTGCACTACTCTAAACCCTGAAACACCAGCCCCAGCAAGATTCCCTACACTGCCCGAACACAACTGCACTGCCCTAAACCCTGAAACACCACCCCCTGCACGACCCCCTACACTGCCCGAACACCACTGCACTGCCCTAAACCCTAAAACACCAGCCCCAGCAAGATTCCCTACACTGCCCGAACACAACTGCACTGCCCTAAACCCTGAAACACCACCCCCTGCATGACCCCCTACACTGCCCGAACACCACTGCACTGCCTTAAACCATGAAACACCAGCACGACCCCCTACACTGCCCAAACACCACTGCACTGCCCTAAACCCTAAAACATCAGCCCCAGCATGACCCCTTACACTGCCCGAAATCCACTGCACTGCCAAAACCCTGAAACACCACACCAACACGACCCCCTAAAGTGCCCGACCACCACTGCACTTTCCTAAACCCTGAAACTCTACCCCCAGCATGACCCCTACACTGCCGGAACACCACTGCTCTACCCTAAATTCTAAAACGCCAGCCCCAGCACGACCCCTACACTGCCCAAACACCACTGCTCTGCCCTAAACCTTGAAACACCACCCCAGCACGACCCCCTTCACTGCCCGAACACACTGCACTGCCCTAAGCCCTGAAACACAAGCCCCAGCACGACCCCTTACACTGCCCGAACACAACTGCACTGCCCTAAACCCTGAAACACCACCCCCTGCACTACCCCCTACACTGCCCGAACACCACTGCACTGCCCTAAACCCTGAAACACCACCCCCTGCACGACCACCTACACTGCCCGAACACCACTGCACTGCCCTAAACCATGAAACACCAGCACGACCCCCTACACTTCCCAAACACCACTGCACTGCCCTAAACACTTAAACATCAGCCCCAGCACGACCCCTCACACTGCCCGAACACCACTGCACTAAACCCTAAAACATCAGCCCCAGCACAACCCCCTACACTTCCCGACCACCACTGCACTGCCCTAAACCCTGAAACACCCCCCCCAGCACGACCCCCTACACTGCCCGAACACCACTGCACTGCCCTAAACACTGAAACACCCCCCTGCACAACCCCCTACACTGCCCTTATACCACTGCACTGCCCTAAACCCGGAAACACCACCCCCAGAAAGACCCCCTACACTGCCCGAACACCACTGCCCTAAACCCTGAAACACCAGCCCCAGCATGACCCCCTACAGTGCCCGAACACCACTGCTCTGCCCTAAACCCTGAAACACCACCCTCTGCACGACCCCCTACACTGCCCAAACATCACTGCACTGCCCTAAACCCTGAAACACCACCCCCAACACCACCACCTACACTGCCCGAACACCACTGCTCTGCTCTAAACCCTGAAACACCACCACTAGCATGACCCCCTACAGTGCCCAAACACCACTGCACTCCCCTAAACCCTGAAACACCACCCCAGCACGTCCCCCTACTCTGCCCGAACACCACTGCTCTGCCCTAATCTGCCCCAGTACGACTCACTGCACTTCCCGAACACCACTGCACTGCCCTAATCCCTAAAACACCAGCCTCAGCATCACCCCTCACACTGCCCGAACACCACTGCACTGCCCAAACCCTGAAACACAACACCCAGCACGACCCCTACTCTGCCCGACCACCACTGCACTTCCCTAAACCCTGAAACACCATCCCCAGCATGACCCCCTACACTGCCCAAACACCACTGCACTGCCCTAAACCCTGAAACACCAGCCCCAGCACGACTCCCTACACTGCACAAACACCACTGCACTGCCCTAAACCATGAAACACCAGCACGACCCCCTACACTGCACACACACCACTGCACTGCTCTAAACCCTAAAACATCAGCCCCAGTACGACCCCTCACACTGCCCGAACACCACTGCACTAAACCCTAAAACATCAGCCCCAGCACAACCCCTATACTTCCCAACCACCACTGCACTGCCGTAAACCCTGAAACACCACCCCCAGAACGACCCCCTACACTGCCCGAACACCACTGCACTGCCCTAAACACTGAAACACCCCCCCTGCACAACCCCCTACACTGCCCTTATACCACTGCACTGCCCTAAACCCTGAAACACCACCCCCAGAAAGACCCCCTACACTGCCCGAACACCACTGCCTAAACCCTGAAACACCACCCTCTGCATGACCCCCTACACTGCCCAAACACCACTGCACTGCCCTAAACCCTGAAACACCACCCCCAGCACGACCACCTGCACTGCCCGGACACCACTGCTCTGCTCTAAACCCTGAAACACCACCCCCAGCATGACCCCCTACACTGCCCAAATGCCACTGCACTCCCTAAACCCTGAAACACCACCCCAGCACGTCCCCCTACACTGCCCGAACACCACTGCCCTGCCCTAAACCCTAAAGCATCAGCCACAGTACGACTCCCTGCACTTCCCGAGCAGCACTGCACTGCCCTAAACCCTAAAACACCACACCCAGAACGACCACCTACACTGCCCGACCACCGCTGCACTTCCCTAAACCCTGAAACACCACCCCCAGCATGACCCCCTACACTGCCCAAACACCACTGCACTGCCCTAAACCCTGAAATACCACCCCCCTGCACATCCACCTACACTGCCGGAATACCACTGCACTGCCCTAAACCCTGAAACACCACCCCCAGCAAGACCCCCTACACTGCCCGAACCCCACAGCCCTAAACCCTGAAACACCACCCCCAGCAGGACTCCCTACACTGCACGATCACAACTGCACTGCCCTAAACTCTAAAACACTACCCTAGCACGATCCCCTACACTGCACGAACACCACTTCACTGCCCTAAGCCCTGAAACCCTACCCCAGCACAACTCCCTACACTGCCCGAACACCACTGTACTTCCCTAAACACTGAAACACTACCTCCAGCACGACCCCCTACACGGCCCGAACACCACTGCACTGCCCTAAACCCTGAAACCCCACCCCCAGTACGTCCCCTACACCGCCCGAACTCCACTGCTCTGCCCTAAACCTTGAAACAGTCGCACCAGCACGACCCCCTACACTGCCCGCACACCACTGCTCTGCCCTAAACCCTGAAACATCACCCCCAGCAGGACCCCCTAAACTGTCAGAACACCACTGCTTTGCCCTAAACCCTGAAACACCACCCCCAGCACGACCCCCTACACTTCCCAAACACCACTGCACTGCCCTAAACCCTGAAACACCACCCCCTGCATGACCCCCTACACTGCCCGAACACCACTGCACTGCCTTAAACCATGAAACACCAGCACGACCCCCTACACTGCCCAAACACCACTGCACTGCCCTAAACCCTAAAACATCAGCCCCAGCATGACCCCTCACACTGCCCGAATACCACTGCACTGCCCAAACCCTGAAACACCACACCCAGCACGACCCCCTACAGTGCCCGACCACCACTGCACTTCCCTAAACCCTGAAGCACCATCCCCAGCATGACCCCTACACTGCCCAAACACAACTGCACTGCCCTAAACCCTGAAACACCAGCCCCAGCACGACCCCCTACACTGCACAAACACAACTGCACTGCCCTAAACCCTGAAACTCTACCCCAGCATGACCCCTACACTGCCTGAACACCACTGCTCTACCCTAAATCCTAAAACGCCAGCCCCAGCACGACCCCTACACTGCCTGAACACCACTGCTCTGCCCTAAACCTTGAAACACCACCCCAGCACGACCCCCTACACTGCCCGAACACCACTGCACTGCCCTAAACCCTGAAACACCACCCCCTGCACGACCCCCTACACTGCCTGAACACGACTGCACTGCCCTAAACCATGAAACACCAGCACGACCCCCTACACTGCCCAAACACCACTGTACTGCCCTAAACCCTTAAACATCAGCCCCAGCATGACCCCTCACACTGCCCAAACACCACTGCACTAAACCCTGAAACACCACCCCCTGCACGACCCCCACACTGCCCGCACACCACTGCACTGCCCTAAACCATGAAACACCAGCACGACCCCCTACACTGCCCGACCACCACTGCACTGCCCTAAACCCTGAAACACCCCCCAGCACGACCCCCTACACTGCCCGAACACCACTGCACTGCCCTAAACACTGAAACACCCCCACTGCACAACCCCCTACACTGCCCTTATACCACTGCACTGCCCTAAACCCAGAAACACCACCCCCAGAAAGACCCCCTACACTGCCCAAACACCACTGCCATAAACCCTGACACACCACCCCCAGCATGACCCCCTACAGTGCCCGCACACCACTGCTCTGCCCTAAACCCTGAAACACCACCCTCTGCACGACCCCCTACACTGCCCAAATACCACTGCACTGCCCTAAACCCTGAAACACCACCCCCAGCACCACCACCTACACTGCCCGAACACCACTGCTCTGTTCTAAACCCTGAAACACCACCACTAGCACGTCCCCCTACTCTGCCCGAACACCACTGCTCTGCCCTAAACCCTAAATCATCAACCCCAGTATGACTCCCTGCACTTCCCGAACACCACTGCACTGCCCTAATCCCTAAAACACCAGCCTCAGCATCACCCCTCACACTGCCCGAACACCACTGCACTGCCCAAACCCTGAAACACCACACCCAGCACGACCCCCTACTCTGCCCGACCACCACTGCACTTCCCTAAACCCTGAAACACCATCCCCAGCATGACCCCCTACACTGCCCAAACACCACTGCACTGCCCTAAACCCTAAAACATCAGCCCCAGTACGACCCCTCACACTGCCCGAACACCATTGCACTAAACCCTAAAACATCAGCCCCAGCACAACCCCTACACTTCCGACCACCACTGCACTGCCCTAAACCCTGAAACACCACCCCCAGCACGACCCCCTACACTGCCCGAACACCACTGCACTGCCCTAAACACTGAAACCCCCCCCTGCACAACCCCCTACACTGCCCTTATATCACTGCACTGCCCTAAACCCTGAAAAAACATGCCCAGAAAGACCCCCTACACTGCCCGAACACCACTGCCTAAACCCTGAAACACCACCCTCTGCATGACTCCCTACACTGCCCAAACACCACTGCACTGCCCTAAACCCTGAAACACCACCCCCAGCACGGCCACCTGCACTGCCCGAACACCACTGCTCTGCTCTAAACCCTGAAACACTACCCCCAGCATGACCCCCTACACTGCCCAAACACCACTGCACTCCCCTAAACCCTGAAACACCACCCCAGCACGTCCCCCTACACTGCCCGAACACCACTGCTCTGCCCTAAACCCTAAAGCATCAGCCCCAGTACGACTCCCTGCACTTCCCGAACACCACTGCACTGCCCTAAACCATAAAACACCACACCCAGAACAACCCCCTACACTGACCGACCACTGCTGCACTTCCCTAAACCCTGAAACACCACCCCCAGCATGACCCCCTACACTGCCCAAACACCACTGCACTGCCCTAAACCCTGAAACACCACCCCCCTGCACATCCACCTACACTGCCGGGATACCACTGCACTGCCCTACACCCTGAAACACCACCCCCAGCAAGACCCCCTACACTGCCCGAACACCACAGCCCTAAATCCTGAAACACCACCCCAGCAACACCCCCTACACTGCCCGAACACCACAGCCCTAAATCCTGAAACACTACCCTAGCACGATCCCCTACACTGCACGAACACCACTGCACTGCCCTAAACCCTGAAACCCTACCCCATCACAATTCCCTACAATGCCCAACCACCGCACTGCCCTAAACCCTGAAACACCACCCCCAGCACGTCCTCTACACCGCCCGAACTCCACTGCTCTGCCCTAAACCCTGAAACAGTAGCACCAGCACGACCCCCTACCCTGCCCGAACACCACTGCTCTGCCCTAAACCCTGAAACATCACCCCCAGCAGGACCCCCTAAACTGTCCGAACACCACAGCCCTAAATCCTGAAACACCACCCCAGCAAGACCCCCTACACTGCCCGAACACCACAGCCCTAAATCCTGAAACACTACCCTAGCACGATCCCCTACACTGCACGAACACCACTGCACTGCCCTAAACCCTGAAACCCTACCCCAGCACAATTCCCTACACTGCCCAACCACTGCACTGCCCTAAACCCTGAAACACCACCCCCAGCACGTCCTCTACACCGCCCGAACTCCACTGCTCTGCCCTAAACCCTGAAACAGTAGCACCAGCACGACCCCTACCCTGCCCAAACACCACTGCTCTGCCCTAAACCCTGAAACATCACCCCCAGCAGGACCCCCTAAACTGTCCGAACACCACTGCTCTGCCCTAAACCCTGAAACACCACCCCCAGCACGACACCCTACACTTCCCGAACACCACTGCACTGCCCTAAACCCTGAAATGCCACCGCCAGCACGACCCCCTACACTGCCCGAACACCACTGCACTGCCCTAAACCCTGTACCACCCCCTGCACGACCCTCTACACCGCCCGAACAACACTGCACTGCCCTAAACCCGGAAACTCCACCCCCAGCACGACCCCCTACACTGCCCGAACACCAATGCTCTGCCCTAAACCCTAAAACACCACCCGCACACCCCCCTACACTGCCCGAACTCCACTGCTCTGCCCTAAACCCTAAAACACCAGCTCCAGCACGACCCCCTACACTGCCCGAACACCACTGCTCTGCCCTAAACCCTAAAACACCAGCCCCAGCAAGACCCCCTACACTGCCCGAACAACACTGCTCTGCCCTAAACCCTGAAACACCAACCCCAGCACGACCCCCTACTCTGCCCGAACACCACTGAACCTTCGAAAACCCTGAAACACCAGCCGCAGCACGACTCCCTACACTGCACATACACAACTGCACTGCCCTAAACCCTGAAACTCTACCCCAGCACAACCCCCTACACTGCCCGAACACCACTGCACTGCCCCTAACCCTGAAACACCACCCCCTGCAAGACCCCCTACACTGCTCGAACACCACTGCACTGCCCTAAACCCTAAAACATCAGCCCCAGCATGACCCCTCACACTGCCCGAACACCACTGCACTGCCCTAAACACTGAAACACCACCCTCCTGCACAACCCCCTACACTGCCCTTATAGCACTGCACTGCCCTAAACCCTGAAACACCACCCCCAGAAAGACCCCCTACACTGCCCGAACACCACTGCCTTAAACCCTGAAACACCACCCCCAGCATGACCCCCTACAGTGCCCGAACACCACTGCTCTGCCCTAAACCCTAAAACACCACCCTCTGCACGACCCCCTACACTGCCCAAACACCACTACACTGCCCTAAACCCTGAAACACCACCCCCAGCACGACCACATACACTGCCCGAACACCACTGCTCTGCCCTAAACCCTGAAAGACCACCCCCAGCATGACCCCCTATACTGCCCAAACACCGCTGCATTCCCCTAAACCCTGAAACACCACCCCAGCATGTCCCCCTACACTGCCCGAACACCACTAATCTGCCCTAAACCCTAAAGCATCAGCCCCAGTACGACTCCCTGCACGTCCCGAACACCACTGCACTGCCCTAAACCCTAAAAACCATCCTCAGCATCACCCCTCACACTGCCCGAACACCACTGCACTGCCCTAAACCCTGAAACACCACCCCCAGCATGACCCCCTACACTGCCCAAACACCACTGCACTGCCCTAAACCCTGAAACACCACCCCCCTGCACATCCACCTACACTGCCGGGATACCACTGCACTGCCCTACACCCTGAAACACCACCCCCAGCAAGACCCCCTACACTGCCCGAACACCACAGCCCTAAATCCTGAAACACCACCCCAGCAAGACCCCCTACACTGCCCGAACACCACAGCCCTAAATCCTGAAACACTACCCTAGCACGATCCCCTACACTGCACGAACACCACTGCACTGCCCTAAACCCTGAAACCCTACCCCAGCACAATTCCCTACACTGCCCAACCACTGCACTGCCCTAAACCCTGAAACACCACCCCCAGCACGTCCTCTACACTGCCCGAACTCCACTGCTCTGCCCTAAACCCTGAAACAGTAGCACCAGCACGACCCCCTACCCTGCCCGAACACCACTGCTCTGCCCTAAACCCTGAAACATCACCCCCAGCAGGACCCCCTAAACTGTCCAAACACCACAGCCCTAAATCCTGAAACACCACCCCAGCAAGACCCCCTACACTGCCCGAACACCACAGCCCTAAATCCTGAAACACTACCCTAGCACGATCCCCTACACTGCACGAACACCACTGCACTGCCCTAAACCCTGAAACCCTACCCCAGCACAATTCCCTACACTGCCCAACCACTGCACTGCCCTAAACCCTGAAACACCACCCCCAGCACGTCCTCTACACCGCCCGAACTCCACTGCTCTGCCCTAAACCCTGAAACAGTAGCACCAGCACGACCCCCTACCCTGCCCGAACACCACTGCTCTGCCCTAAACCCTGAAACATCACCCCCAGCAGGACCCCCTAAACTGTCCGAACACCACTGCTCTGCCCTAAACCCTGAAACACCACCCCCAGCACGACCCCCTACACTTCCCGAACACCACTGCACTGCCCTAAACCCTGAAATGCCACCGCCAGCACGACCCCCTACACTGCCCGAACACCACTGCACCGCCCTAAACCCTGTACCACCCCCTGCACGACCCTCTACACTGCCCGAACAACACTGCACTGCCCTAAACCCGGAAACTCCACCCCCAGCACGACCCCCTACACTGCCCGAACACCAATGCTCTGCCCTAAACCCTAAAACACCACCCGCACACCCCCCTACACTGCCCAAACTCCACTGCTCTGCCCTAAACCCTAAAACACCAGCCCCAGCACGACCCCCTACACTGCCCGAACACCACTGCTCTGCCCTAAACCCTAAAACACCAGCCCCAGCAAGACCCCCTACACTGCCCGAACAACACTGCTCTGCCCTAAACCCTGAAACACCAGCACAGCACGACCCCCTACACTGCCGGAACACCACTGCTTTACTCTGAAACACCAACCCCAGCACGACCCCCTACACTGCCCGAACACCACTGCACTGCCCTAAACACTGAAACACCACCCTCCTGCACAACCCCCTACACTGCCCTTATACCACTGCACTGCCCTAAACCCTGAAACACCACCCCCAGAAAGACCCCCTACACTGCCCGAACACCACTGCCTTAAACCCTGAAACACCACCCCCAGCATGACCCCCTACAGTTCCCGAACACCACTGCTCTGCCCTAAACCCTGAAACACCACCCTCTGCACGACCCCCTACACTGCCCAAACACCACTGCACTGCCCTAAACCCTGAAACACCACCCCCAGCACGACCACATACACTGCCCGAACACCACTGCTCTGCCCTAAACCCTGAAAGACCACCCCCAGCATGACCCCCTGTACTGCCCATACACCGCTGCACTCCCCTAAACCCTGAAACACCACCCCAGCATGTCCCCCTACACTGCCCGAACACCACTACTCTGCCCTAAACCCTAAAGCATCAGCCCCAGTACGACTCCCTGTACTTCCCGAATACCACTGCACTGCCCTAAACCCTAAAACACCAGCCTCAGCATCACCCCTCACACTGCCCGAACACCACTGCACTGCCCAAACCCTGAAACACAACACCCAGCACGACCCCCTTCTCTGCCCGACCACCACTGCACTTCCCTAAACCCTGAAACACCATCCCCAGCATGACCCCAAACACCACTGCACTGCCCTAAACCCTGAAACACCAGCCCCAGCATGACTCCCTACACTGCACAAACACCACTGCACTGCCCTAAACCATGAAACACCAGCATGACCCCCTACACTGCACAAACACAACTGCACTGCTCTAAACCCTAAAACATCAGCCCCTAGTACGACCCCTCACACTGCCCGAACACCACTGCACTAAACCCTAAAACATCAGCCCCAGCACAACCCCTACACTTCCCGACCACCACTGCACTGCCGTAAACCCTGAAACACCACCCCCAGAACGACCCCCTACACTGCCTCGAACACCACTGCACTGCCCGAAACACTGAAACACCCCCCCTGCACAACCCCCTACACTGCCCTTATACCACTGCACTGCCCTGAACCCTGAAACACCACCCCCAGAAAGACCCCCTACACTGCCCGAGCACCACTGCCTAAACCCTGAAACACCACCCTCTGCATGACCCCCTACACTGCCCAAACACCACTGCACTGCCCTAAACCCTGAAACCCCACCCCCAGTACGACCACCTGCACTGCCCGAACACCACTGCTCTGCTCTAAACCCTGAAACACCACCCCCAGCATGACCCCCTACACTGCCCAAATGCCACTGCACTCCACGAAACCCTGAAACACCACCCCAGCACGTCCCCCTACACTGCCCGAACACCACTGCTCTGCCCTAAACCCTAAAGCATCAGCCCCAGTACGACTCCCTGCACTTCCCGAACACCACTGCACTGCCCTAATCCCTAAAACACCAGCCTCAGCATCACCCATCACACTGCCCGAACACCACTGCACTGCCCAAACCCTGAAACACCACACCCAGCACGACCCCCTACTCTGCCCGACCACCACTGCACTTCCCTAAACCCTGAAACACCATCCCCAGCATGACCCCCTACACTGCCCAAACACCACTGCACTGCCCTAAACCCTGAAACACCAGCCCCAGCACGACCCCCTACACTGCACAAACACCACTGCACTGCCCTAAACCATGAAACACCAGCACGACCCCCTACACTAGACAAACACCACTGCACTGCCCAAAACCCTAAAACATCAGCCCCAGTACGACCCCTCACACTGCCCGAACACCATTGCACTAAACCCTAAAACATCAGCCCCAGCACAACCCCTACACTTCCCGACCACCACTGCACTGCCCTAAACCCTGAAACACCACCCCCAGCACGACCCCCTACACTGCCCGAACACCACTGCACTGCCCTAAACACTGAAACCCCCCCTGCACAACCCCCTACACTGCCCTTATACCACTGCACTGCCCTAAACCCTGAAACACCACGCCCAGAAAGACCCCCTACACTGCCCGAACACCACTGCCTAAACCCTGAAACACCACCCTCTGCATGACCCCCTACACTGCCCAAACACCACTCCACTGCCCTAAACCCTGAAACACCACCCCCAGCACGACCACCTGCACTGCCCGAACACCACTGCTCTGCTCTAAACCCTGAAACACCACCCCCAGCATGACCCCCTACACTGCCCAAGCACCACTGCACTCCCCTAAACCCTGAAACACCACCCCAGCACGTCCCCCTACACTGCCCGAACACCACTGCTCTGCCCTAAACCCTAAAGCATCAGCCCCAGTACGACTCCCTGCACTTCCCGAACATCACTGCACTGCCCTAAACCATAAAACACCACACCCAGAACAACCCCCTACACTGACCGACCACCGCCGCACTTCCCTAAACCCTGAAACACCACCCCCAGCATGACCCCCTACACTGCCCAAACACCACTGCACTGCCCTAAACCCTGAAACACCACCCCCCTGCACATCCACCTACACTGCCGGGATACCACTGCACTGCCCTACACCCTGAAACACCACCCCAGCAAGACCCCCTACACTGCCCGAACACCACAGCCCTAAATCCTGAAACACTACCCTAGCACGATCCCCTACACTGCACGAACACCACTGCACTGCCCTAAACCCTGAAACCCTACCCCAGCACAATTCCCTACACTGCTCAACCACTGCACTGCCCTAAACCCTGAAACACCACCCACAGCACGTCCTCTACACCGCCCGAACTCCACTGCTCTGCCCTAAACCCTGAAACAGTAGCACCAGCACGACCCCCTACCCTGCCCGAACACCACTGCTCTGCCCTAAACCCTGAAACATCACCCCCAGCAGGACCCCCTAAACTGTCCGAACACCACTGCTCTGCCCTAAACCCTGAAACACCACCCCCAGCACGACCCCCTACACTTCCCGAACACCACTGCACTGCCCTAAACCCTGAAATGCCACCGCCAGCACGACCCCCTACACTGCCCGAACACCACTGCACTGCCCTAAACCCTGTACCACCCCCTGCATGACCCCCTACACTGCCTGAACAACACTGCACTGCCCTAAACCCGGAAACTCCACCCCCAGCACGACCCCCTACACTGCCCGAACACCAATGCTCTGCCCTAAACCCTAAAACACCACCCGCACACCCCCTACACTGCCCGAACTCCACTGCTCTGCCCTAAACCCTAAAACACCAGCCCCAGCACGACCCCCTACACTGCCCGAACACAACTGCTCTGCCCTAAACCCTAAAACACCAGCCCCAGCACGACCCCCTACACTGCCCGAACACCACTGCTCTGCCCTAAACCCTGCAACACCAGCACAGCACGACCCCCTACACTGCCGGAACACCACTGCACTACTCTGAAACACCAACCCCAGCACGACCCCCTACTCTGCCCGAACACCACTGAACCTTCGAAAACCCTGAAACACCAGCCGCAGCACGACTCCCTACACTGCACATACACAACTGCACTGCCCTAGACCCTGAAACTCTACCCCAGCACAACCCCCTACACTGCCCGAACACCACTGCACTGCCCCTAACCCTGAAACACCACCCCCTGCAAGACCCCCTACACTGCCCGAACACCACTGCACTGCCCAAACCCTGAAACACAACACCCAGCACGACCCCCTTCTCTGCCCGACCACCACTGCACTTCCCTAAACCCTGAAACACCATCCCCAGCATGACCCCAAACACCACTGCACTGCCCTAAACCCTGAAACACCAGCCCCAGCACGACTCCCTACACTGCACAAACACCACTGCACTGCCCTAAACCATGAAACACCAGCATGACCCCTACACTGCACAAACACAACTGCACTGCTCTAAACCCTAAAACATCAGCCCCTAGTACGACCCCTCACACTGCCCGAACACCACTGCACTAAACCCTAAAACATCAGCCCCAGCACAACCCCTACACTTCCCGACCACCACTGCACTGCCGTAAACCCTGAAACACCACCCCCAGAACGACCCCCTACACTGCCCGAACACCACTGCACTGCCCTAAACACTGAAACACCCCCCCTGCACAACCCCCTACACTGCCCTTATACCACTGCACTGCCCTAAACCCTGAAACACCACCCCCAGAAAGACCCCCTACACTGCCCGAACACCACTGCCTTAAACCCTGAAACACCACCCCCAGCATGACCCCCTACAGTGCCCGAACACCACTGCTCTGCCCTAAACCCTGAAACACCACCCTCTGCATGACCCCCTACACTGCCCAAACACCACTGCACTGCCCTAAACCCTGAAACACCACCCCCAGTACGACCACCTGCACTGCCCGAACACCACTGCTCTGCTCTAAACCCTGAAACACCACCCCCAGCATGACCCCCTACACTGCCCAAATGCCACTGCACTCCCCGAAACCCTGAAACACCACCCCAGCACGTCCCCCTACACTGCCCGAACACCACTGCTCTGCCCTAAACCCTAAAGCATCAGCCCCAGTACGACTCCCTGCACTTCCCGAACACCACTGCACTGCCCTAAACCCTAAAACACCACACCCAGAACGACCCCCTACACTGCCCGACCACCGCTGCACTTCCCTAAATCCTGAAACACCACCCCCAGCATGACCCCCTACACTGCCCAAACACCACTGCACTGCCCTAAACCCTGAAATACCACCCCCCTGCACATCCACCTACACTGCCGGAATACCACTGCACTGCACTAAACCCTGAAACACCACCCCCAGCAAGACCCCCTACACTGCCCGAACACCACAGCCCTAAAACCTGAAACACCACCCCCAGCAGGACCCCCTACACTGCACGATCACCACTGCACTGCCCTAAACTCTAAAACACTACCATAGCACGATCCCCTACACTGCACGAACACCACTGCACTCCCTAAGCCCTGAAACCCTACCCCAGCACAACTCCCTACACTGCCCGAACACCACTGTACTGCCCTAAACACTGAAACACTACCCCCAGCAGGAATCCCCTACACGGCCTGAACACCACTGCACTGCCCTAAACCCTGAAACCCCACCCCCAGCACGTCCCCTACACCGCCCGAACTCCACTGCTCTGCCCTAAACCCTGAAACAGTAGCACCAGCACGACCCCCTACACTGCCCGAACACCACTGCTCTGCCCTAAACCCTGAAACATCACCCCCAGCAGGACCCCCTAAACTGTCAGAACACCACTGCTTTGTCCTAAACCCTAAAACACCACCCCCAGCACGACCCCCTACAGTTCCCAAACACCACTGCACTGCCCTAAACCCTGAAACACCACCCCCTGCATGACCCCC
Source organism: Triturus cristatus (assembly GCF_964204655.1). NCBI lineage: Eukaryota > Metazoa > Chordata > Amphibia > Caudata > Salamandridae > Triturus > Triturus cristatus. The sequence goes on along the minus strand of NC_140579.1, from coordinate 635,926,137 downwards.
TACACTGCCCGAACACCACTGCACTGCCCTAAACCCTAAAACATCAGCCCCAGCATGACCCCTCACACTGCCCGAATACCACTGCACTGCCCAAACCCTGAAACACCACACCCAGCACGACCCCCTACAGTGCCCGACCACCACTGCACTTCCCTAAACCCAGAAGCACCATCCCCAGCATGACCCCCTACACTGCCCAAACACAACTGCACTGCCCTAAACCCTGAAACACCAGCCCCAGCACGACCCCCTACACTGCACAAACACAACTGCACTGCCCTAAACCCTGAAACTCTACCCCAGCATGACCCCTACACTGCCTGAACACCACTGCTCTACCCTAAATCCTAAAACGCCAGCCCCAGCACGACCCCTACACTGCCTGAAGACCACTGCTCTGCCCTAAACCTTGAAACACTACCCCAGCACGACCCCCTACACTGCCCGAACACACTGCACTGCCCTAAGCCCTGAAACACCAGCCCCAACACGACCCCCTACACTGCCTGAACACAACTGCACTGCCCTAAACCCTGAAACACCACCCCCTGCACGACCCCTTATACTGCCCGAACACCACTGCACTGCCCTAAACCCTCAAACACCACCCCCTGCACGACCCCCTACACTGCCCGAACACGACTGCACTGCCCTAAACCATGAAACACAAGCACGACCGCCTTCACTGCCCAAACACCACTGCACTGCCCTAAACCCTTAAACATCAGCCCCAGCATGACCCCTCACACTGCCCGAACACCACTGCACTAAACCCTGAAACACCACCCCCTTCACGACCCCCCACACTGCCCGCACACCACTGCACTGCCCTAAACCATGAAACACCAGCACGACCCCCTACACTGCCCGACCACCACTGCACTGCCCTAAACCCTGAAACACCCCCCCTGCACGACCCCCTACACTGCCCGAACACGACTGCACTGCCCTAAACCATGAAACACAAGCACGACCCCCTACACTGCCGGAACACCACTGCACTACCCTGAAACACCACCCCCTGCAAGACCCCCTACACTGCCCGAACACCACTGCACTGCCCTAAACCCTAAAACATCAGCCCCAGCATGACCCCTCACACTGCCCGAACACCACTGCACTGCCCTAAACACTGAAACACCCCCCCTGCACAACCCCCTACACTGCCCTTATACCACTGCACTGCCCTAAACCCTGAAACACCACCCCCAGAAAGACCCCCTACACTGCCCGAACACCACTGCCTAAATCCTGAAACACCACCCTCTGCATGACCCCCTATACTGCCCAAACACCACTGCACTGCCCTAAACCCTGAAACACCACCCCCAGCACGACCACCTGCACTGCCCGAACACCACTGCTCTGCTCTAAACCCTGAAACACCACCCCCATCATGACCCCCTACACTGCCCAAACACCACTGCACTCCCCTAAACCCTGAAAAACCACCCCAGCACATCCCCCTACACTTTTCGAACACCACTGCTCTGCCCTAAACCCTAAAGCATCAGCCCCAGTACGACTCCCTGCACTTCCCGAACACCACTGCACTGCCCTAAACCCTAAAACACCAAACCCAGAACAACCCCCTACACTGACCGACCACCGCTGCACTTCCCTAAACCCTGAAACACCACCCCAGCATGGCCCCCTACACTGCCCAAACACCACTGCACTGCCCTAAACCCTGAAACACCACCCCCCTGCACATCCACCTACACTGCCGGAATACCACTGCACTGCCCTACAACCTGAAACACCACCCCCAGCAAGACCCCCTACACTGCCCGAACACCACAGCCCTAAATCCTGAAACACCACCCCAGCAAGACCCCCTACACTGCCCGAACACCACAGCCCTAAATCCTGAAACACTACCCTAGCACGATCCCCTACACTGCACGAACACCACTGCACTAACCTAAACGCTGAAACCCTACCCCAGCACAATTCCCTACACTGCCCAACCACTGCACTGCCCTAAACCCTGAAACACCACCCCAGCATGTCCCCTACACCGCCCGAACTCCACTGCTGTGCCCTAAACCCTGAAACAGTAGCACCAGCACGACCTCCTACCCTGCCCGAACACCACTGCTCTGCCCTAAACCCTGAAACATCACCCCCAGCAGGACCCCCTAAACTGTCCGAACACCACTGCTCTGCCCTAAACCCTGAAACACCACCCCCAGCACGACCCCCTACACTTCCCGAACACCACTGCACTGCCCTAAACCCTGAAATGCCACCGCCAGCATGACCCCCTACACTGCCCGAACACAACTGCACTGCCCTAAACCCTGTACCACCCCCTGCACGACCCCCTACACTGCCCGAACAACACTGCACTGCCCTAAACCCGGAAACTCCACCCCCAGCACGACCCCCTACACTGCCCGAACACCAATGCTCTGCCCTAAACCCTAAAACACTACCCGCACACCCCCCTACACTGCCCGAACTCCACTGCTCTGCCCTAAGCCCTAAAACACCAGCCCCAGCACGCCCCCCTACACTGCCCGAACACCACTGCTCTGCCCTAAACCCTAAAACACCAGCCCCAGCACGACCCCCTACACTGCCCGAACACCACTGCTCTGCCCTAAACCCTGAAACACCAGCACAGCACGACCCCCTACACTGCCGGAACACCACTGCACTACTCTGAAACACCAACCCCAGCACGACCCCCTACTCTGCCCAAACACCACTGAACCTTCGAAAACCCTGAAACACCAGCCGCAGCACGACTCCCAACAGTGCACATACACAACTGCACTGCCCTAAACCCTGAAACTCTACCCCAGCACAACCCCCTACACTGCCCGAACACCACTGCACTGCCCTAAACCCTGAAACACCACCCCCTGCAAGACCCCCTACACTGCCCGAACACCACTGCACTGCCCTAAACCCTAAAACATCAGCCCCAGCATGACCCCTCACACTGCCCGAACACCACTGCACTGCCCTAAACACTGAAACACCACCCTCCTGCACAACCCCCTACACTGCCCTTATACCACTGCACTGCCCTAAACCCTGAAACACCACCCCCAGAAAGACCCCCTACACTGCCCGAACACCACTGCCTTAAACCCTGAAACACCACCCCCAGCATGACCCCCTACAGTGCCCGAACACCACTGCTCTGCCCTAAACCCTGAAACACCACCCTCTGCACGACCCCCTACACTGCCCAAACACCACTGCACTGCCCTAAACCCTGAAACACCACCCCCAGCACGACCACCTACACTGCCCGAACACCACTGCTCTGCCCTAAACCCTGAAACACCACCCCCAGCATGACCCCCTATACTGCCCAAACACCGCTGCACTCCCCTAAACCCTGAAACACCACCCCAGCACGTCCCCCTACACTGCCCGAACACCACTGCTCTGCCCTAAACCCTAAAGCATCAGCCCCAGTACGACTCCCTGCACTTCCCGAACACCACTGCACTGCCCTAAACCCTAAAACACCAGCCTCAGCATCACCCCTCACACTGCCCGAACACCACTGCACTGCCCAAACCCTGAAACACCACACCCAGCACGACCCCGTCTCTGCCCGACCACTACTGCACTTCCCTAAACCCTGAAACACCATCCCCAGCATGACCCCCTACACTGCCCAAACACCACTGCACTGCCCTAAAACCTGAAACACCAGCCCCAGCACGACCCCCTACACTGCACAAACACAACTGCACTGCCCTAAACCCTGAAATTCTACCCCCAGCATGACCCCTACACTGCCTGAACACCACTGCTCTACCCTAAATCCTAAATCTCCAGCCCCAGCATGACCCCTACACTGCCCGAACACCACTGCTCTGCCCTAAACCTTGAAACACCACCCCAGCACGACCCCTACACTGCCCGAACTCCACTGCTCTGCCCTAAACCCTAAAACACCAGCCCCAGCACGACCCCCTACACTGCCCGAACACCACTGCTCTGCCCTAAACCCTAAAACACCAGCCCCGGCACGACTCCCTACACTGCCCGAACACCACTGCTCTGCCCTAAACCCTGAAACACCAGCACAGCATGACCCCCTACACTGCCGGAACACCACTGCACTACTCTGAAACACCAACCCCAGCACGACCCCCTACTCTGCCCGAACACCACTGAACCTTCGAAAACCCTGAAACACCAGCCGCAGCACGACTCCCTACACTGCCCATACACAACTGCACTGCCCTAAACCCTGAAACTCTACCCCAGCACAACCCCCAACACTGCCCGAACACCACTGCACTGCCCTAAACCCTAAAACATCAGCCCCAGCATGACCCCTCACACTGCCTGAACACCACTGCACTGCCCTAAACACTGAAACACCACCCTCCTGCACAACCCCCTTGTAACATTTCATAAAATAAAAGATGAGTCCTTGGGTTGCTGCATCCAGATGTAAGTTTATTTTCATTAATCAGGAATCAATGTACAGGATACAGGCCCCAGTTAAGATCCAGTTAAAGCTCAGTTAAGGCCCAGTTTAAAACCCAGTTAAGCCCCACCGGGAGCAGCTGCCCTGCTGCTCAGCCTCAGATCTAACTGGCAGTAGAATCAAACATACACAAAAGGAACTCTTGGGTGACATCACAGATACAGGCTGAGGGGCTTAGAACAAACACAGAAGAAGGACAGAGGAGAAGGAAAAGCAGGATGTAACACATCTCCCTCCTTGACAGAAATGAGAGACAGATGTGAAATAGTACATACAGCAGAGATGAAAGTCACACAACTTCACCTTTAAAGGAAATTAGAGACATACGGAAACGACAGAAAGAAGAAAAGTAAATGATAGAACAAACAGCACATAAAAGAAAACCCTCTTCCCCAAGTAAGTGAAAGAGGATAGAGATCAAATGGAAACATTTACAAAATATTCATAAATATAACGACATTTTCAAATATAATGCCATTTAGAAGAAATAATCACCATTGCACAATGGATTAGCATTTTCAAATATAACACCATTTAGATGAAATGATCACCATTCCCCTCCCTTGGGAAAAATCCAATAAAACATTTCTGACTCAAGTTCCAAAACTTCTTAAAATATTGGAGAACACTGCTCCCAAAACCTCCTCATCAATTGAAAATGAACACCTCTAAAACATTAGAGCACATACGTGGTTCATATATACTAAAACTCCTAACATGAAAGCGAGCACGAATATAACTGAGCACACTATGGCTCTTTACCTTTAAACTTGAAAAAAATGAAGCCCTAAGACTTCTCACCTGAAAGCGAGCATGAATATACCTGAGCACACTATGGCTCTTTACCTTTAAACTTGAAAAAACGAAGCCCTAAGACTTCTCACATGAAAGCGAGCAAGAATTTAACTGAGCACACTATGGCTCTTTACCTTTAAACTTGAAAGCTTGGAGCGCCTCAAAAAATGAGCACCGAATGTGGCTCCGCACACAATTACATTAAATTAAATTAAATATCTCAAAACGCATCACCAATACATATCCAAACACTGAAGCAACCAATCTCCATAACCATGAAAACAAATGAGCACCTCAACGAAGGTTGAGCACCATTGTGGCTCAAAAGTACGCAATAATAAAATTCTTCAAACCCATCACACAAAAGTATAAGTAACAGCGCAAACATCACACTGCATAACTTAACAATATGCATAATGAAATACACAACTTTTTAAAACATAACAAACTAAAATAATAAAGGTAGTCACCGTAGTCTGATTTTTGGAGAGAGCTACTCCTCTGATGTGTGGCACCAGGAAGACAAAAAGTAAAGTCAAACTTGAAGAAGTCATAATGGCTTGCACAGCTCTGTCCACTTTGGGAACATGAATACCTCCATTGTCGGGAGAAAGACACACACACAGGCTGAGCAGCACATCGTTCCAGTTCAAGACGTAAAACTAATTCTTCCAACGCAGCGTTTCTGTGAGACGTTAATTTCATTTGAAATGCCACACTTTCTGCATTCCTGTAAGGCACAAACTTAAATTTTGACATGCCGTACTTCTGGCACTCAAAACAGTGACGTGGGTATGAGTGACGAACACACAATCGAGATATTTTAAAGTCAAGAAAGCCCAAGATGGAGGCACGCTGCCTCACGCTGCACCTGGTGGCTCTCGGCATCTACGTGCACCAAACGTCAGGAAGGATCACCGGAGCAGTAGAAGACACATTCGTAACAGTGGCTGAAATGGAACTCAGCACAGCATGAAGAGCACGAGAGAGGAACCTTTACAAAGGTATGCGCGTGCAAAACTAGTCACGAGCTCCATTTGTTTTCAACCATGTAAATGTCGGTTGAGTTGCTGGAGCAGAGTTTTCAGTTTGAAAATTCAGTGGCTTTTGAAGCTCTGGCATGTCTATTTGTCATATTAATTTTATTAATTACTAGCAATTAATTATTTGTCTTGTGCAAGTGCGTTTATATTAATCAATCCGTTTGTCCTAACAAGAGAGAGTTACACGTGGGTGCGCATAAATGTGCTGTTTAAAATTAACGTGCGTGTTTTCATGTTTAAACGTTGCTATGTGCTGTTTATTTTTGAGCACAAAATGCTTTCCGAATTAATGCTTTTCTATGTTGCAAGTGCTAGATAGATGCATACACATAAGGGTATTAGTGGGGTTAACACTGTTTAATCACTATGCTGTGGTAACGTTGTTTTTGTTTCTTTTAATTAAGATGGTCTATTGAGGCCTATGATGGCCTAGAAAAGATGGCCGATTTGTAAGCCTGGCTGTGATTTATAATATGAAAACTGTGACGAGGGAGACCCCTGCTGGAAATGGTCCTGAAGCTAACTGACCATGGTCCTTGCTTGCTTGTTTGAAAACTTTCCATGAGGACAGCAGCAGTTTTGGGAGATCTCCAAGTGAAATGAAAATGTCCTTGGCAGCCTTGGGAAACAAAGGAGCCTTAGAGAAAAACTCTGAACTGTGGCTCGATTGCCGAGGAGAAGTAGAACTAATAAGATACATGTTTTATTTCTTGGTTCCTGTTCCGTAGTCTTTATTATGTGAACTTTTCCTGAGCGGAGATTTTCAAATGTAGCGATGTTACATCCTTTCCTTCTCGCTCTGCTCAGCAGGTCCGGCGGACATTACAACCTTTTCTATGTTTCTAATGTATCTTTCCATTGTTTAAGACACTATAAGTAATGTTAGCCTAGAGAGGGTTTTTTGCCACTTGCCATTTTGCCTTTGCCGCGTACCGAATCTGCGTTGCTGAGGATCGATGCTGAAGGGACTTCGTCTTGAGAGACATTTACCGAGAGACTTGTCCTGACCCGTTCTGACATTTAGCTAGAATAGGTAACTATGAGAAAATGATTTACTCTGATTGATTTCCTTTGACTAATTTAGATAAAGCAATATAATTTTAAACATGGTGTCGGATATTCTTTCTTGTCAATTATTGGGTTTACATTTTTGATCATTGCTGTATATGTTGTATAGATTATGTTTAAGGACAGTCACAAAAACCAGGACAGTCACAAAAACCAGGTCTTATCGACCTCGATATAGATGCAGGGTGATTAGAAGTTTTTCTTTCCACAGGTTTATTGTTGGTAGAGTATTTGAGCGTATGTTAGTGTAGTGAAATGGGCCCTAGCGTATGATGTATGCATGTGTGTGTAACTGTGAGATTACTCTATCCGTGGTAGTGGGAATATTATACACACCCTGATCTCTATCAGAGTAACAATGCAAACAGTGAGGACTCGGAGTTGCTCAACTAATAATAATGTCTCAACTCTTTTAGCTTACCGGTGCTAGAAAAATACCTCCGCTGTGTGAATCAAGCACTGTTCACTTTCTATCAGCTATTCATAGTGAAAACACTGCACAAACATGTCCAAACCAATATCGCACGTCCTGTGTAAAATCGGCAGTTTGTCTTCTCCTTTTCTTTTAATTAAAAGTTGAGATAGGACTGATTTTCCAGCTGCAGGCACAGTTTTCTTTTTCCAGATATGTAAAAGTCTCCAGAAAGTCGATTAAAGTGCAAACACTTAAACTAGAGTGCCCAGACTTCAGGTAACCACACACCCTTTTAAACACGTGGCAGATCCAAGGTTAATCAAATCAAATCTCCTCCTTTTTTAAGATGTGTGAGTCTCAAAATCAAGGTGCAAATTCCATGTAAAAGTAGATTTCAAAAAGCAGGTGACATCTAATGTTTAGGCGTACTTTAACATGTCCCCAACCCAACTTACTTCAGGCTGTCAGTTGTTGTAGACACCGGTGGGGCAATCAAGGGGTTGGACATGCAGTTCATTTAATTTCTTGTAGTTTCTCTTGTAAAATTCTTTGATCACGCGTGGTTTCTTCCTTCAAATAGTCGCCAGTGTAACATTTCATAAAATAAAAGATGAGTCCTTGGGTTGCTGCATCCAGATGTAAGTTTATTTTCATTAATCGGGAATCAATGTACAGGATACAGGCCCCAGTTAAGATCCAGTTAAAGCTCAGTTAAGGCCCAGTTTAAAACCCAGTTAAGCCCCACCGGGAGCAGCTGCCCTGCTGCTCAGCCTCAGATCTAACTGGCAGTAGAATCAAACATACACAAAAGGAACTCTTGGGTGACATCACAGATACAGGCTGAGGGGCTTAGAACAAACACAGAAGAAGGACAGAGGAGAAGGAAAAGCAGGATGTAACACCCCTACACTGCCCTTATACCACTGCACTGCCTTAAACCCTGAAACACCACCCCAGAAAGACCCCCTACACTGCCCGAACACCACTGCCTTAAACCCTGAAACACCACCCCCAGCATGACCTCCTACAGTGCCCGAACACCACTGCTCTGCCCTAAACCCTGAAACACCACCCCCAGCACGACCACCTACACTGCCCGAACACCACTGCTCTGCCCTAAACCCTGAAACACCGCCCCCAGCATGACCCCCTATACTGCCCAAACACCGCTGCACTCCCCTAAACCCTGAAACACCACCCCAGCACGTCCCCCTACACTGCCCGAACACCACTGCTCTGCCCTAAACCCTAAAGCATCAGCCCCAGTACGACTCCCTGCACTTCCCGAACACCACTGCACTGCCCTAAACCCTAAAACACCAGCCTCAGCATCACCCCTCACACTGCCCGAACACCACTGCACTGCCCGAACCCTGAAACACCACACCCAGCACGACTCCTTCTCTGCCCGACCACTACTGCACTTCCCTAAACCCTGAAACACCATCCCCAGCATGACCCCCTACACTGCCCAAACACCACTGCACTGCCCTAAAACCTGAAACACCAGCCCCAGCACGACCCCCTACACTGCACAAACACAACTGCACTGCCCTAAACCCTGAAATTCTACCCCCAGCATGACCCCTACACTGCCTGAACACCACTGCTCTACCCTAAATCCTAAATCTCCAGCCCCAGCATGACCCTTACACTGCCCGAACACCACTGCTCTGCCCTAAACCTTGAAACACCACCCCAGCACGACTCCTACATTGCCCGAACTCCACTGCTCTGCCCTAAACCCTAAAACACCAGCCCCAGCACGACCCCCTACACTGCCCGAACACCACTGCTCTGCCCTAAACCCTAAAACACCAGCCCCAGCACGACCCCCTACACTGCCCGAACACCACTGCTCTGCCCTAAACCCTGAAACACCAGTACAGCACGACCCCCTACACTGCCGGAACATCACTGCACTACTCTGAAACACCAGCCCCAGCACGACCCCCTACGCTGCCCGAACACCACTGAACCTTCGAAAACCCTGAAACACCAGCCGCAGCACGACTCCCTACACTGCACATACACAACTGCACTGCCCTAAACCCTGAAACTCTACCCCAGCACAACCCCCTACACTGCCCGAACACCACTGCACTGCCCCTAACCCTGAAACACCACCCCCTGCAAGACCCCCTACACTGCCCGAACACCACTGCACTGCCCTAAACCCTAAAACATCAGCCCCAGCATGACCCCTCACACTGCCCGAACACCACTGCACTGCCCTAAACACTGAAACACCACCCTCCTGCACAACCCCCTACACTGCCCTTATACCACTGCACTGCCCTAAACCCTGAAACACCACCCCCAGAAAGACCCCCTACACTGCCCGAACACCACTGCCTTAAACCCTGAAACACCACCCCCAGCATGACCCCCTACAGTGCCCGAACACCACTGCTCTGCCCTAAACCCTGAAACACCACCCTCTGCACGACCCCCTACACTGCCCAAACACCACTGCACTGCCCTAAACCCTGAAACACCACCCCCAGCACAACCACATACACTGCCCGAACACCACTGCTCTGCCCTAAACCCTGAAAGACCACCCCCAGCATGACCCCCTATACTGCCCAAACACCGCTGCACTCCCCTAAACCCTGAAACACCACCCCAGCATGTCCCCCTACACTGCCCGAACACCACTACTCTGCCCTAAACCCTAAAGCAGCAGCCCCAGTACGACTCCCTGCACTTCCCGAACACCACTGCACTGCCCTAAACCCTAAAACACCAGCCTCAGCATCACCCCTCACACTGCCCGAACACCACTGCACTGCCCAAACCCTGAAACACAACACCCAGCATGACCCCCTTCTCTGCCCGACCACCACTGCACTTCCCTAAACCCTGAAACACCATCCCCAGCATGACCCCAAACACCACTGCACTGCCCTAAACCCTGAAACACCAGCCCCAGCATGACTCCCTACACTGCACAAACACCACTGCACTGCCCTAAACCATGAAACACCAGCATGACCCCCTACACTGCACAAACACAACTGCACTGCTCTAAACCCTAAAACATCAGCCCCTAGTACGACCCCTCACACTGCCCGAACACCACTGCACTAAACCCTAAAACATCAGCCCCAGCACAACCCCTACACTTCCCGACCACCACTGCACTGCCGTAAACCCTGAAACACCACCCCCAGAACGACCCCCTACACTGCCCGAACACCACTGCACTGCCCTAAACACTGAAACACCCCCCCTGCACAACCCCCTACACTGCCCTTATACCACTGCACTGCCCTAAACCCTGAAACACCACCCCCAGAAAGACCCCCTACACTGCCCGAGCACCACTGCCTAAACCCTGAAACACCACCCTCTGCATGACCCCCTACACTGCCCAAACACCACTGCACTGCCCTAAACCCTGAAACACCACCCCCAGTATGACCACCTGCACTGCCCGAACACCACTGCTCTGCTCTAAACCCTGAAACACCACCCCCAGCATGATCCCCTACACTGCCCAAATGCCACTGCACTCCACGAAACCCTGAAACACCACCCCAGCACGTCCCCCTACACTGCCCGAACACCACTGCTCTGCCCTAAACCCTAAAGCATCAGCCCCAGTACGACTCCCTGCACTTCCCGAACACCACTGCACTGCCCTAATCCCTAAAACACCAGCCTCAGCATCACCCCTCACACTGCCCGAACACCACTGCACTGCCCAAACCCTGAAACACCACACCCAGCACGACCCCCTACTCTGCCCGACCACCACTGCACTTCCCTAAACCCTGAAACACCATCCCCAGCATGACCCCCTACACTGCCCAAACACCACTGCACTGCCCTAAACCCTGAAACACCAGCCCCAGCACGACCCCCTACACTGCACAAACACCACTGCACTGCCCTAAACCATGAAACACCAGCACGACCCCCTACACTGCACAAACACCACTGCACTGCCCAAAACCCTAAAACATCAGCCCCAGTACGACCCCTCACACTGCCCGAACACCATTGCACTAAACCCTAAAACATCAGCCCCAGCACAACCCCTACACTTCCCGACCACCACTGCACTGCCCTAAACCCTGAAACACCACCCCCAGCACGACCCCCTACACTGCCCGAACACCACTGCACTGCCCTAAACACTGAAACCCCCCCTGCACAACCCCCTACACTGCCCTTATACCACTGCACTGCCCTAAACCCTGAAACACCACGCCCAGAAAGACCCCCTACACTGCCCGAACACCACTGCCTAAACCCTGAAACACCACCCTCTGCATGACCCCCTACACTGCCCAAACACCACTGCACTGCCCTAAACCCTGAAACACCACCCCCAGCACGACCACCTGCACTGCCCGAACACCACTGCTCTGCACTAAACCCTGAAACACCACCCCCAGCATGACCCCCTACACTGCCCAAACACCACTGCACTCCCCTAAACCCTGAAACACCACCCCAGCACGTCCCCCTACACTGCCCGAACACCACTGCTCTGCCCTAAACCCTAAAGCATCAGCCCCAGTACGACTCCCTGCACTTCCCGAACACCACTGCACTGCCCTAAACCATAAAACACCACACCCAGAACAACCCCCTACACTGACCGACCACCGCTGCACTTCCCTAAACCCTGAAACACCACCCCCAGCATGACCCCCTACACTGCCCAAACACCACTGCACTGCCCTAAACCCTGAAACACCACCCCCCTGCACATCCACCTACACTGCCGGGATACCACTGCACAGCCCTACACCCTGAAACACCACCCCAGCAAGACCCCCTACACTGCCCGAACACCACAGCCCTAAATCCTGAAACACTACCCTAGCACGATCCCCTACACTGCACGAACACCACTGCACTGCCCTAAACCCTAAAACCCTACCCCAGCACAATTCCCTACACTGTTCAACCACTGCACTGCCCTAAACCCTGAAACACCACCCCCAGCACGTCCTCTACACCGCCCGAACTCCACTGCTCTGCCCTAAACCCTGAAACAGTAGCACCAGCACGGCCCCCTACCCTGCCCGAACACCACTGCTCTGCCCTAAACCCTGAAACATCACCCCCAGCAGGACCCCCTAAACTGTCCGAACACCACTGCTCTGCTCTAAACCCTGAAACACCACCCCCAGCACGACCCCCTACACTTCCCGAACACCACTGCACTGCCCTAAACCCTGAAATGCCACCGCCAGCACGACCCCCAACACTGCCCGAACACCACTGCACTGCCCTAAACCCTGTACCACCCCCTGCACGACCCCCTACACTGCCTGAACAACACTGCACTGCCCTAAACCCGGAAACTCCACCCCCAGCACAACCCCCTACACTGCCCGAACACCAATGCTCTGCCCTAAACCCTAAAACACCACCCGCACACCCCCTACACTGCCCGAACTCCACTGCTCTGCCCTAAACCCTAAAACACCAGCCCCAGCACGACCCCCTACACTGCCCGAACACCACTGCTCTGCCCTAAACCCTAAAACACCAGCCCCAGCACGACCCCCTACACTGCCCGAACACCACTGCTCTGCCCTAAACCCTGCAACACCAGCACAGCACGACCCCCTACACTGCCGGAACACCACTGCACTACTCTGAAACACCAACCCCAGCACGACCCCCTACTCTGCCCGAACACCACTGAACCTTCAAAAACCCTGAAACACCAGCCGCAGCACGACTCCCTACACTGCACATACACAACTGCACTGCCCTAAACCCTGAAACTCTACCCCAGCACAACCCCCTACACTGCCCGAACACCACTGCACTGCCCCTAACCCTGAAACACCACCCCCTGCAAGACCCCCTACACTGCCCGAACACCACTGCACTGCCCTAAACACTAAAACATCAGCCCCAGCATGACCCCTCACACTGCCCGAACACCACTGCACTGCCCTAAACACTGAAACACCACTCTCCTGCACAACCCCCTACACTGCCCTTATACCACTGCACTGCCCTAAACCCTGAAACACCACCCCCAGAAAGACCCCCTACACTGCCCGAACACCACTGCCTTAAACCCTGAAACACCACCCCCAGCATGACCCCCTACAGTGCCCAAACACCACTGCTCTGCCCTAAACCCTGAAACACCACCCTCTGCACGACCCCCTACACTGCCCAAACACCACTGCACTGCCCTAAACCCTAAAACACCACCCCCAGCACGACCACCTACACTGCCCGAACACCACTGCTCTGCCCTAAACCCTGAAAGACCACCCCCAGCATGACCCCCTATACTGCCCAAACACCGCTGCACTCCCCTAAACCCTGAAACACCACCCCAGCATGTCCCCCTACACTGCCCGAACACCACTACTCTGCCCTAAACCCTGAAGCATCAGCCCCAGTACGACTCCCTGCACTTCCCGAACACCACTGCACTGCCCTAAACCCTAAAACACCAGCCTCAGCATCACCCCTCACACTGCCCGAACACCACTGCACTGCCCAAACCCTGAAACACAACACCCAGCATGACCCCCTTCTCTGCCCGACCACCACTGCACTTCCCTAAACCCTGAAACACCATCCCCAGCATGACCCCAAACACCACTGCACTGCCCAAACCCTGAAACACAACACCCAGCACGACCCCCTTCTCTGCCCGACCACCACTGCACTTCCCTAAACCCTGAAACACCATCCCCAGCATGACCCCAAACACCACTGCACTGCCCTAAACCCTGAAACACCATCCCCAGCATGACCCCAAACACCACTGCACTGCCCTAAACCATGAAACACCAGCATGACCCCTACACTGCACAAACACAACTGCACTGCTCTAAACCCTAAAACATCAGCCGCTAGTACGACCCCTCACACTGCCCGAACACCACTGCACTAAACCCTAAAACATCAGCCCCAGCACAACCCCTACACTTCCCGACCACCACTGCACTGCCGTAAACCCTGAAACACCACCCCCAGAACGACCCCCTACACTGCCCGAACACCACTGCACTGCCCTAAACACTGAAACACCCCCCCTGCACAACCCCCTACACTGCCCTTATACCACTGCACTGCCCTAAACCCTGAAACACCACCCCCAGAAAGACCCCCTACACTGCCCGAGCACCACTGCCTAAACCCTGGAACACCACCCTCTGCATGACCCCCTACACTGCCCAAACACCACTGCACTGCCCTAAACCCTGAAACACCACCCCCAGTACGACCACCTGCACTGCCCGAACACCACTGCTCTGCCCTAAACCCTGAAACACCACCCCCAGCATGACCCCCTACACTGCCCAAATGCCACTGCACTCCTCGAAACCCTGAAACACCACCCCAGCACGTCCCCCTTCACTGCCCGAACACCACTGCTCTGCCCTAAACCCTAAAGCATCAGCCCCAGTACGACTCCCTGCACTTCCCAAACACCACTGCACTGCCCTAAACCCTAAAACACCACACCCAGAACGACCCCCTACACTGCCCGACCACCGCTGCACTTCCCTATACCCTGAAACACCACCCCCAGCATGACCCCCTACACTGCCCAAACACCACTGCACTGCCCTAAACCCTGAAATACCACCCCCCTGCACATCCACCTACACTGCCGGAATACCACTGCACTGCCCTAAACCCTGAAACACCACCCCCAGCAAGACCCCCTACACTGCCCGAACACCACAGCCCTAAACCCTGAAACACCACCCCCAGCAGGACCCCCTACACTGCACGATCACCACTGCACTGCCCTAAACTCTAAAACACTACCCTAGCACGATCCCCTACACTGCACGAACACAACTGCACTGCCCTAAGCCCTGAAACCCTACCCCAGCACAACTCCCTACACTGCCCGAACACCACTGTACTGCCCTAAACACTGAAACACTACCCCCAGCACGACCCCCTACACGGCCTGAACACCACTGCACTGCCCTAAACCCTGAAACCCCACCCCCAGCACGTCCCCGACACCGCCCGAACTCCACTGCTCTGCCCTAAACCCTGAAACAGTAGCACCAGCACGACCCCCTACACTGCCCGAACACCACTGCTCTGCCCTAAACCCTGAAACATCACCCCCAGCAGGACCCCCTAAACTGTCAGAACACCACTGCTTTGTCCTAAACCCTGAAACACCACCCCCAGCACGACCCCTTACACTTCCCAAACACCACTGCACTGCCCTAAACCCTGAAACACCACCCCCTGCATGACCCCCTACACTGCCCGAACACCACTGCACTGCCTTAAACCATGAAACACCAGCATGACCCCCTACACTGCCCAAACACCACTGCACTGCCCTAAACCCTAAAACATCATCCCCAGCATGACCCCTCACACTGCTCGAATACCACTGCACTGCCCAAACCCTGAAACACCACACCCAGCACGACCCCCTACAGTGCCCGACCACCACTGCACTTCCCTAAACCCAGAAGCACCATCCCCAGCATGACCCCCTACACTGCCCAAACACAACTGCACTGCCCTAAACCCTGAAACACCAGCCCCAGCACGACCCCCTACACTGCACAAACACAACTGCACTGCCCTAAACCCTGAAACTCTATCCCAGCATGACCCCTACACTGCCTGAACACCACTGCTCTACCCTAAATCCTAAAACGCCAGCCCCAGCACGACCCCTACACTGCCTGAACACCACTGCTCTGCCCTAAACCTTGAAACACTACCCCAGCACGATCCCCTACACTGCCCGAACACACTGCACTGCCCCAAGCCCTGAAACACCAGCCCCAGCCCGACCCCCTACACTGCCTGAACACAACTGCACTGCCCTAAACCCTGAAACACCACCCCCTGCACGACCCCCTATACTGCCCGAACACCACTGCACTGCCCTAAACCCTGAAACACCACCCCCTGCACGACCCCCTACACTGCCCGAACACGACTGCACTGCCCTAAACCATGAAACACAAGCACGACCGCCTACACTGCCCAAACACCACTGCACTGCCCTAAACCCTTAAACATCAGCCCCAGCACGACCCCTCACACTGCCCGAACACCACTGCACTAAACCCTGAAACACCACCCCCTGCACGACCCCCCACACTGCCCGCACACCACTGCACTGCCCTAAACCATGAAACACCAGCACGACCCCCTACACTGCCCGACCACCACTGCACTGCCCTAAACCCTGAAACACCCCCCCTGCACGACCCCCTACACTGCCCGAACACGACTGCACTGCCCTAAACCATGAAACACAAGCACGACCCCCTACACTGCCGGAACACCACTGCACTACTCTGAAACACCAACCCCAGCATGACCCCCTACTCTGCCCGAACACCACTGAACCTTCGAAAACCCTGAAACACCAGCCGCAGCACGACTCCCAACACTGCACATACACAACTGCACTGCCCTAAACCCTGAAACACCACCCCCAGAAAGACCCCCTACACTGCCCGAACACCACTGCCTAAACCCTGAAACACCACCCTCTGCATGACCCCCTACACTGCCCAAACACCACTGCACTGCCCTAAACCCTGAAACACCACCCCCAGCACGACCACCTGCACTGCCCGAACACCACTGCTCTGCTCTAAACCCTGAAACACCACCCCCATCATGACCCCCTACACTGCCCAAACACCACTGCACTCCCCTAAACCCTGAAACACCACCCCAGCATGTCCCCCTACACTGCCCGAACACCACTGCTCTGCCCTAAACCCTAAAGCATCAGCCCCAGTACGACTCCCTGCACTTCCCGAACAACACTGCACTGCACTGCCCTAAACCCTAAAACACCAAACCCAGAACAACCCCCTACACTGACCGACCACCGCTGCACTTCCCTAAACCCTGAAACACCATCCCAGCATGACCCCCTACACTGCCCAAACACCACTGCACTGCCCTAAACCCTGAAACACCACCCCCCTGCACATCTACCTACACTGCCGGAATACCACTGCACTGCCCTACACCCTGAAACACCACCCCCAGCAAGACCCCCTACACTGCCCGAACACCACAGCCCTAAATCCTGAAACACCACCCCAGCAAGACCCCCTACACTGCCCGAACACCACAGCCCTAAATCCTGAAACACTACCCTAGCACGATCCCCTACACTGCACGAACACCACTGCACTAACCTAAACCCTGAAACCCTACCCCAGCACAATTCCCTACACTGCCCAACCACTGCACTGCCCTAAACCCTGAAACACCACCCCAGCATGTCTCCTACACCGCCCGAACTCCACTGCTGTGCCCTAAACCCTGAAACAGTAGCACCAGCACGACCTCCTACCCTGCCCGAACACCACTGCTCTGCCCTAAACCCTGAAACATCACCCCCAGCAGGACCCCCTAAACTGTCCGAACACCACTGCTCTGCCCTAAACCCTGAAACACCACCCCCAGCACGACCCCCTACACTTCCCGAACACCACTGCACTGCCCTAAACCCTAAAATGCCACCGCCAGCATGACCCCCTACACTGCCCGAACACCACTGCACTGCCCTAAACCCTGTACCACCCCCTGCACGACCCCCTACACTGCCCGAACAACACTGCACTGCCCTAAACCCGGAAACCGTTTGTCTTCTCCTTTTCTTTTAATTAAAAGTTGAGATAGGACTGATTTTCCAGCTGCAGGCACAGTTTTCTTTTTCCAGATATGTAAAAGTCTCCAGAAAGTCGATTAAAGTACAAACACTTAAAGTAGAGTGCCCAGACTTCAGGTAACTACACACCCTTTTAAACACGTGGCAGATCCAAGGTTAATCAAATCAAATCTCCTCCTTTTTTACGATGTGTGAGTCTCAAAATCAAGGTGCAAATTCCATGTAAAAGTAGATTTCAAAAAGCAGGTGACATCTAATGTTTAGGCGTACTTTAACATGTCCCCAACCCAACTTACTTCAGGCTGTCAGTTGTTGTAGACACCGGTGGGGCAATCAAGGGGTTGGACATGCAGTTCATTTAATTTCTTGTAGTTTCTCTTGTAAAATTCTTTGATCACGCGTGGTTTCTTCCTTCAAATAGTCGCCAGTGTAACATTTCATAAAATAAAAGATGAGTCCTTGGGTTGCTGCATCCAGATGTAAGTTTATTTTCATTAATCAGGAATCAATGTACAGGATACAGGCCCCAGTTAAGATCCAGTTAAAGCTCAGTTAAGGCCCAGTTTAAAACCCAGTTAAGCCCCACCGGGAGCAGCTGCCCTGCTGCTCAGCCTCAGATCTAACTGGCAGTAGAATCAAACATACACAAAAGGAACTCTTGGGTGATATCACAGATACAGGCTGAGGGGCTTAGAACAAACACAGAAGAAGGACAGAGGAGAAGGAAAAGCAGGATGTAACACCCCTACACTGCCCTTATACCACTGCACTGCCTTAAACCCTGAAACACCACCCCCAGAAAGACCCCCTACACTGCCCGAACACCACTGCCTTAAACCCTGAAACACCACCCCCAGCATGACCTCCTACAGTGCCCGAACACCACTGCTCTGCCCTAAACCCTGAAACACCACCCTCTGCACGACCCCCTACACTGCCCAAACACCACTGCACTGCCCTAAACCTTGAAACACCACCCCCAGCACGACCACCTACACTGCCCGAACACCACTGCTCTGCCCTAAACCCTGAAACACCACCCCCAGCATGACCCCCTATACTGCCCAAACACCGCTGCACTCCCCTAAACCCTAAAACACCACCCCAGCACGTCCCCCTACACTGCCCGAACACCACTGCTCTGCCCTAAACCCTAAAGCATCAGCCCCAGTACGACTCCCTGCACTTCCCGAACACCACTGCACTGCCCTAAACCCTAAAACACCAGCCTCAGCATCACCCCTCACACTGCCCGAACACCACTGCACTGCCCAAACCCTGAAACACTACACCCAGCACGACTCCTTCTCTGCCCGACCACTACTGCACTTCCCTAAACCCTGAAACACCATCCCCAGCATGACCCCCTACACTGCCCAAACACCACTGCACTGCCCTAATACCTGAAACACCAGCCCCAGCACGACCCCCTACACTGCACAAACACAACTGCACTGCCCTAAACCCTGAAATTCTACCCCCAGCATGACCCCTACACTGCCTGAACACCACTGCTCTACCCTAAATCCTAAATCTCCAGCCCCAGCATGACCCTTACACTGCCCGAACACCACTGCTCTGCCCTAAACCTTGAAACACCACCCCAGCACGACCCCTACACTGCCCGAACTCCACTGCTCTGCCCTAAACCCTAAAACACCAGCCCCTGCACGACCCCCTACACTGCCCGAACACCACTGCTCTGCCCTAAACCCTAAAACACCAGCCCCAGCACGACCCCCTACACTGCCCGAACACCACTGCTCTGCCCTAAACCCTGAAACACCAGTACAGCACGACCCCCTACACTGCCGGAACACCACTGCACTACTCTGAAACACCAACCCCAGCACGACCCCCTACTCTGCCCGAACACCACTGAACCTTCGAAAACCCTGAAACACCAGCCGCAGCACGACTCCCTACACTGCACATACACAACTGCACTGCCCAAACCCTGAAACTCTACCCCAGCACCACCCCCTACACTGCCAGAACACCACTGCACTGCCCTAAACCCTGAAACACCACCCCCTGCAAGACCCCCTACACTGCCCGAACACCACTGCACTGCCCTAAACCCTAAAACATCAGCCCCAGCATGACCCCTCACACTGCCTGAACACCACTGCACTGCCATAAACACTGAAACACCACCCTCCTGCACAACCCCCTACACTGCCCTAATACCACTGCACTGCCCTAAACCCTGAAACACCACCCCCAGAAAGATCCCCTACACTGCCCGAACACCACTGCCTTAAACCCTGAAACACCACCCCTAGCATGACCCCCTACAGTGCCCGAACACCACTGCTCTGCCCTAAACCCTGAAACACCACCCTCTGCACGACCCCCTACACTGCCCAAACACCACTGCACTGCCCTAAACCCTGAAACACCACCCCCAGCACGACCACCTACACTGCCCGAACACCACTGCTCTGCCCTAAACCCTGAAACACCATCCCCAGCATGACCCCCTATACTGCCCAAACACCGCTGCACTCCCCTAAACCCTGAAACACCACCCCAGCACGTCCCCCTACACTGCCCGAACACCACTGCTCTGCCCTAAACCCTAAAGCATCAGCCCCAGTACGACTCCCTGCACTTCCCGAACACCACTGCACTGCCCTAAACCCTAAAACACCAGCCTCAGCATCACCCCTCACACTGCCCGAACACCACTGCACTGCCCAAACCCTGAAACACCACACCCAGCACGACCCCTTCTCTGCCCGACCACTACTGCACTTCCCTAAACCCTGAAACACCATCCCCAGCATGACCCCCTACACTGCCCAAACACCACTGCATTGCCCTAAAACCTGAAACACCAGCCCCAGCACGACCCCCTACACTGCACAAACACAACTGCACTGCCCTAAACCCTGAAATTCTACCCCCAGCATGACCCCTACACTGCCTGAACACCACTGCTCTACCCTAAATCCTAAATCTCCAGCCCCAGCATGACCCCTACACTGCCCGAACACCACTGCTCTGCCCTAAACCTTGAAACACCACCCCAGCACGACCCCCTACACTGCCCGAACACCCTGACACACCAGCCCCAGCATGACCCCCTACACTGCCCGTACACCACTGCACTGCCCTAAACCCTGAAACACCACCCTCAGCATGACCCCCTACACTGCCCGAACCCCACTGCACTGCCCTGAACCCTGAAACACCCGCCCCTGCATGACCCCCTACACTGCCAGAACACCACTGCACTGCCCTAAACCCTGAAACACCAGCCCCAGCAAGACCCCTTACACTGCCCGAACACAACTGCACTGCCCTAAACCCTGAAACACCACCCCCTGTACGACCCCCTACACTGCCCGAACACCACTGCACTGCCCTAAACCCTGACACACCAGCCCCAGCATGACCCCCTACACTGCCCGTACACCACTGCACTGCCCTAAACCCTGAAACACCACCCCCAGCACGACCCCCTACACTGCCCGAACCCCACTGCACTGCCCTGAACCCTGAAACACCCGCCCCTGCATGACCCCCTACACTGCCCGAACAACACTGCACTGCCATAAACCCGGAAACTCCACCCCCAGCACGACCCCCTACACTGCCCGAACACCAATGCTCTGCCCTAAACCCTAAAACACCACCCACACACCCCCCTACACTGCCCGAACTCCACTGCTCTGCCCTAAACCCTAAAACACCAGCCCCAGCACGACCCCTACACTGCCCGAACACCACTGCTCTGCCCTAAACCCTAAAACACCAGCCCCAGCACGACCCCCTACACTGCCCGAACACCACTGCTCTGCCCTAAACCCTGAAACACAGGCCCAGCACGACCCCCTACACTGCCGGAACACCACTGAACCTTCGAAAACCCTGAAACACCAGCCGCAGCACGACTCCCTACACTGCACATACGCAACTGCACTGCCCTAAACCCTGAAACTCTACCCCAGCACAACCCCCTACACTGCCCGAATACCACTGCACTGCCCTAAACCCTGAAACACCACCCCCTGCAAGACCCTACACTGCCCGAACACCACTGCCTTAAACCCTGAAACACCACCCCTAGCATGACCCCCTACAGTGCCCGAACACCACTGCTCTGCCCTAAACCCTGAAACACCACCCTCTGCACGACCCCCTACACTGCCCAAACACCACTGCACTGCCCTAAACCCTGAAACACCACCCCCAGCACGACCACCTACACTGCCCGAACACCACTGCTCTGCCCTAAACCCTGAAACACCACCCCCAGCATGACCCCCTATACTGCCCAAACACCGCTGCACTCCCCTAAACCCTGAAACACCACCCCAGCACGTCCCTCTACACTGCCCGAACACCACTGCTCTGCCCTAAACCCTAAAGCATCAGCCCCAGTACGACTCCCTGCACTTCCCGAACACCACTGCACTGCCCTAAACCCTAAAACACCAGCCTCAGCATCACCCCTCACACTGCCCGAACACCACTGCACTGCCCAAACCCTGAAACACCACACCCAGCACGACCCCTTCTCTGCCCGACCACTACTGCACTTCCCTAAACCCTGAAACACCATCCCCAGCATGACCCCCTACACTGCCCAAACACCACTGCACTGCCCTAAAACCTGAAACACCAGCCCCAGCAAGACCCCCTACACTGCACAAACACAACTGCACTGCCCTAAACCCTGAAATTCTACCCCCAGCATGACCCCTACACTGCCTGAACACCACTGCTCTACCCTAAATCCTAAATCTCCAGCCCCAGCATGACCCCTACACTGCCCGAACACCACTGCTCTGCCCTAAACCTTGAAACACCACCCCAGCACGACCCCTACACTGCCCGAACTCCACTGCTCTGCCCTAAACCCTAAAACACCAGCCCCAGCACGACCCCCTACACTGCCCGAACACCACTGCTCTGCCCTAAACCCTAAAACACCAGCCCCGGCACGACTCCCTACACTGCCCGAACACCACTGCTCTGCCCTAAACCCTGAAACACCAGCACAGCATGACCCCCTACACTGCCGGAACACCACTGCACTACTCTGAAACACCAACCCCAGCACGACCCCCTACTCTGCCCGAACACCACTGAACCTTCGAAAACCCTGAAACACCAGCCGCAGCACGACTCCCTACACTGCCCATACACAACTGCACTGCCCTAAACCCTGAAACTCTATCCCAGCACAACCCCCTACACTGCCCGAACACCACTGCACTGCCCTAAACCCTGAAACACCACCCCCTGCAAGACCCCCTACACTGCCCGAACACCACTGCACTGCCCTAAACCCTAAAACATCAGCCCCAGCATGACCCCTCACACTGCCTGAACACCACTGCACTGCCCTAAACACTGAAACACCACCCTCCTGCACAACCCCCTTGTAACATTTCATAAAATAAAAGATGAGTCCTTGGGTTGCTGCATCCAGATGTAAGTTTATTTTCATTAATCAGGAATCAATGTACAGGATACAGGCCCCAGTTAAGATCCAGTTAAAGCTCAGTTAAGGCCCAGTTTAAAACCCAGTTAAGCCCCACCGGGAGCAGCTGCCCTGCTGCTCAGCCTCAGATCTAACTGGCAGTAGAATCAAACATACACAAAAGGAACTCTTGGGTGACATCACAGATACAGGCTTAGGGGCTTAGAACAAACACAGAAGAAGGACAGAGGAGAAGGAAAAGCAGGATGTAACACATCTCCCTCCTTGACAGAAATGAGAGACAGATGTGAAATAGTACATACAGCAGAGATGAAAGTAACACAACTTCACCTTTAAAGGAAATTAGAGACATACGGAAACGACAGAAAGAAGAAAAGTAAATGATAGAACAAACAGCACATAAAAGAAAACCCTCTTCCCCAAGTAAGTGAAAGAGGATAGAGATCAAATGGAAACATTTACAAAATATTCATAAATATAACGACATTTTCAAATATAATGCCATTTAGAAGAAATAATCACCATTGCACAATGGATTAGCATTTTCAAATATAACACCATTTAGATGAAATGATCACCATTCCCCTCCCTTGGGAAAAATCCAATAAAACATTTCTGACTCAAGTTCCAAAACTTCTTAAAATATTGGAGAACACTGCTCCCAAAACCACTGCACTGCCCTACACCCTGAAACACCACCCCCAGCAAGACCCCCTACACTGCCCGAACACCACAGCCCTAAATCCTGAAACACCACCCCAGCAAGACCCCCTACACTGCCCGAACACCACAGCCCTAAATCCTGAAACACTACCCTAGCACGATCCCCTACACTGCACGAACACCACTGCACTAACCTAAACCCTGAAACCCTACCCCAGCACAATTCCCTACACTGCCCAACCACTGCACTGCCCTAAACCCTGAAACACCACCCCAGCATGTCTTCTACACCGCCCGAACTCCACTGCTGTGCCCTAAACCCTGAAACAGTAGCACCAGCACGACCTCCTACCCTGCCCGAACACCACTGCTCTGCCCTAAACCCTGAAACATCACCCCCAGCAGGACCCCCTAAACTGTCCGAACACCACTGCTCTGCCCTAAACCCTGAAACACCACCCCCAGCACGACCCCCTACACTTCCCGAACACCACTGCACTGCCCTAAACCCTAAAATGCCACCGCCAGCATGACCCCCTACACTGCCCGAACACCACTGCACTGCCCTAAACCCTGTACCACCCCCTGCACGACCCCCTACACTGCCCGAACAACACTGCACTGCCCTAAACCCGGAAACCGTTTGTCTTCTCCTTTTCTTTTAATTAAAAGTTGAGATAGGACTGAATTTCCAGCTGCAGGCACAGTTTTCTTTTTCCAGATATGTAAAAGTCTCCAGAAAGTCGATTAAAGTACAAACACTTAAAGTAGAGTGCCCAGACTTCAGGTAACTACACACCCTTTTAAACACGTGGCAGATCCAAGGTTAATCAAATCAAATCTCCTCCTTTTTTACGATGTGTGAGTCTCAAAATCAAGGTGCAAATTCCATGTAAAAGTAGATTTCAAAAAGCAGGTGACATCTAATGTTTAGGCGTACTTTAACATGTCCCCAACCCAACTTACTTCAGGCTGTCAGTTGTTGTAGACACCGGTGGGGCAATCAAGGGGTTGGACATGCAGTTCATTTAATTTCTTGTAGTTTCTCTTGTAAAATTCTTTGATCACGCGTGGTTTCTTCCTTCAAATAGTCGCCAGTGTAACATTTCATAAAATAAAAGATGAGTCCTTGGGTTGCTGCATCCAGATGTAAGTTTATTTTCATTAATCAGGAATCAATGTACAGGATACAGGCCCCAGTTAAGATCCAGTTAAAGCTCAGTTAAGGCCCAGTTTAAAACCCAGTTAAGCCCCACCGGGAGCAGCTGCCCTGCTGCTCAGCCTCAGATCTAACTGGCAGTAGAATCAAACATACACAAAAGGAACTCTTGGGTGATATCACAGATACAGGCTGAGGGGCTTAGAACAAACACAGAAGAAGGACAGAGGAGAAGGAAAAGCAGGATGTAACACCCCTGCACTGCCCTTATACCACTGCACTGCCTTAAACCCTGAAACACCACCCCCAGAAAGACCCCCTACACTGCCCGAACACCACTGCCTTAAACCCTGAAACACCACCCCCAGCATGACCTCCTACAGTGCCCGAACACCACTGCTCTGCCCTAAACCCTGAAACACCACCCTCTGCACGACCCCCTACACTGCCCAAACACCACTGCACTGCCCTAAACCTTGAAACACCACCCCCAGCACGACCACCTACACTGCCCGAACACCACTGCTCTGCCCTAAACCCTGAAACACCACCCCCAGCATGACCCCCTAAACTGCCCAAACACCGCTGCACTCCCCTAAACCCTAAAACACCACCCCAGCACGTCCCCCTACACTGCCCGAACACCACTGCTCTGCCCTAAACCCTAAAGCATCAGCCCCAGTACGACTCCCTGCACTTCCCGAACACCACTGCACTGCCCTAAACCCTAAAACACCAGCCTCAGCATCACCCCTCACACTGCCCGAACACCACTGCACTGCCCAAACCCTGAAACACTACACCCAGCACGACTCCTTCTCTGCCCGACCACTACTGCACTTCCCTAAACCCTGAAACACCATCCCCAGCATGACCCCCTACACTGCCCAAACACCACTGCACTGCCCTAATACCTGAAACACCAGCCCCAGCACGACCCCCTACACTGCACAAACACAACTGCACTGCCCTAAACCCTGAAATTCTACCCCCAGCATGACCCCTACACTGCCTGAACACCACTGCTCTACCCTAAATCCTAAATCTCCAGCCCCAGCATGACCCTTACACTGCCCGAACACCACTGCTCTGCCCTAAACCTTGAAACACCACCCCAGCACGACCCCTACACTGCCCGAACTCCACTGCTCTGCCCTAAACCCTAAAACACCAGCCCCTGCACGACCCCCTACACTGCCCGAACACCACTGCTCTGCCCTAAACCCTAAAACACCAGCCCCAGCACGACCCCCTACACTGCCCGAACACCACTGCTCTGCCCTAAACCCTGAAACACCAGTACAGCACGACCCCCTACACTGCCGGAACACCACTGCACTACTCTGAAACACCAACCCCAGCACGACCCCCTACTCTGCCCGAACACCACTGAACCTTCGAAAACCCTGAAACACCAGCCGCAGCACGACTCCCTACACTGCACATACACAACTGCACTGCCCAAACCCTGAAACTCTACCCCAGCACCACCCCCTACACTGCCAGAACACCACTGCACTGCCCTAAACCCTGAAACACCACCCCCTTCAAGACCCCCTACACTGCCCGAACACCACTGCACTGCCCTAAACCCTAAAACATCAGCCCCAGCATGACCCCTCACACTGCCTGAACACCACTGCACTGCCATAAACACTGAAACACCACCCTCCTGCACAACCCCCTACACTGCCCTAATACCACTGCACTGCCCTAAACCCTGAAACACCACCCCCAGAAAGATCCCCTACACTGCCCGAACACCACTGCCTTAAACCCTGAAACACCACCCCTAGCATGACCCCCTACAGTGCCCGAACACCACTGCTCTGCCCTAAACCCTGAAACACCACCCTCTGCACGACCCCCTACACTGCCCAAACACCACTGCACTGCCCTAAACCCTGAAACACCACCCCCAGCACGACCACCTACACTGCCCGAACACCACTGCTCTGCCCTAAACCCTGAAACACCATCCCCAGCATGACCCCCTATACTGCCCAAACACCGCTGCACTCCCCTAAACCCTGAAACACCACCCCAGCACGTCCCCCTACACTGCCCGAACACCACTGCTCTGCCCTAAACCCTAAAGCATCAGCCCCAGTACGACTCCCTGCACTTCCCGAACACCACTGCACTGCCCTAAACCCTAAAACACCAGCCTCAGCATCACCCCTCACACTGCCCGAACACCACTGCACTGCCCAAACCCTGAAACACCACACCCAGCACGACCCCTTCTCTGCCCGACCACTACTGCACTTCCCTAAACCCTGAAACACCATCCCCAGCATGACCCCCTACACTGCCCAAACACCACTGCATTGCCCTAAAACCTGAAACACCAGCCCCAGCACGACCCCCTACACTGCACAAACACAACTGCACTGCCCTAAACCCTGAAATTCTACCCCCAGCATGACCCCTACACTGCCTGAACACCACTGCTCTACCCTAAATCCTAAATCTCCAGCCCCAGCATGACCCCTACACTGCCCGAACACCACTGCTCTGCCCTAAACCTTGAAACACCACCCCAGCACGACCCCCTACACTGCCCGAACACCCTGACACACCAGCCCCAGCATGACCCCCTACACTGCCCGTACACCACTGCACTGCCCTAAACCCTGAAACACCACCCTCAGCATGACCCCCTACACTGCCCGAACCCCACTGCACTGCCCTGAACCCTGAAACACCCGCCCCTGCATGACCCCCTACACTGCCAGAACACCACTGCACTGCCCTAAACCCTGAAACACCAGCCCCAGCAAGACCCCTTACACTGCCCGAACACAACTGCACTGCCCTAAACCCTGAAACACCACCCCCTGTACGACCCCCTACACTGCCCGAACACCACTGCACTGCCCTAAACCCTGACACACCAGCCCCAGCATGACCCCCTACACTGCCCGTACACCACTGCACTGCCCTAAACCCTGAAACACCACCCCCAGCACGACCCCCTACACTGCCCGAACCCCACTGCACTGCCCTGAACCCTGAAACACCCGCCCCTGCATGACCCCCTACACTGCCCGAACAACACTGCACTGCCATAAACCCAGAAACTCCACCCCCAGCACGACCCCCTACACTGCCCGAACACCAATGCTCTGCCCTAAACCCTAAAACACCACCCACACACCCCCCTACACTGCCCGAACTCCACTGCTCTGCCCTAAACCCTAAAACACCAGCCCCAGCACGACCCCTACACTGCCCGAACACCACTGCTCTGCCCTAAACCCTAAAACACCAGCCCCAGCACGACCCCCTACACTGCCCGAACACCACTGCTCTGCCCTAAACCCTGAAACCGAGGCCCAGCACGACCCCCTACACTGCCGGAACACCACTGAACCTTCGAAAACCCTGAAACACCAGCCGCAGCACGACTCCCTACACTGCACATACACAACTGCACTGCCCTAAACCCTGAAACTCTACCCCAGCACAACCCCCTACACTGCCCGAATACCACTGCACTGCCCTAAACCCTGAAACACCACCCCCTGCAAGACCCTACACTGCCCGAACACCACTGCCTTAAACCCTGAAACACCACCCCTAGCATGACCCCCTACAGTGCCCGAACACCACTGCTCTGCCCTAAACCCTGAAACACCACCCTCTGCACGACCCCCTACACTGCCCAAACACCACTGCACTGCCCTAAACCCTGAAACACCACCCCCAGCACGACCACCTACACTGCCCGAACACCACTGCTCTGCCCTAAACCCTGAAACACCACCCCCAGCATGACCCCCTATACTGCCCAAACACCGCTGCACTCCCCTAAACCCTGAAACACCACCCCAGCACGTCCCCCTACACTGCCCGAACACCACTGCTCTGCCCTAAACCCTAAAGCATCAGCCCCAGTACGACTCCCTGCACTTCCCGAACACCACTGCACTGCCCTAAACCCTAAAACACCAGCCTCAGCATCACCCCTCACACTGCCCGAACACCACTGCACTGCCCAAACCCTGAAACACCACACCCAGCACGACCCCTTCTCTGCCCGACCACTACTGCACTTCCCTAAACCCTGAAACACCATCCCCAGCATGACCCCCTACACTGCCCAAACACCACTGCACTGCCCTAAAACCTGAAACACCAGCCCCAGCAAGACCCCCTACACTGCACAAACACAACTGCACTGCCCTAAACCCTGAAATTCTACCCCCAGCATGACCCCTACACTGCCTGAACACCACTGCTCTACCCTAAATCCTAAATCTCCAGCCCCAGCATGACCCCTACACTGCCCGAACACCACTGCTCTGCCCTAAACCTTGAAACACCACCCCAGCACGACCCCTACACTGCCCGAACTCCACTGCTCTGCCCTAAACCCTAAAACACCAGCCCCAGCACGACCCCCTACACTGCCCGAACACCACTGCTCTGCCCTAAACCCTAAAACACCAGCCCCGGCACGACTCCCTACACTGCCCGAACACCACTGCTCTGCCCTAAACCCTGAAACACCAGCACAGCATGACCCCCTACACTGCCGGAACACCACTGCACTACTCTGAAACACCAACCCCAGCACGACCCCCTACTCTGCCCGAACACCACTGAACCTTCGAAAACCCTGAAACACCAGCCGCAGCACGACTCCCTACACTGCCCATACACAACTGCACTGCCCTAAACCCTGAAACTCTATCCCAGCACAACCCCCTACACTGCCCGAACACCACTGCACTGCCCTAAACCCTGAAACACCACCCCCTGCAAGACCCCCTACACTGCCCGAACACCACTGCACTGCCCTAAACCCTAAAACATCAGCCCCAGCATGACCCCTCACACTGCCTGAACACCACTGCACTGCCCTAAACACTGAAACACCACCCTCCTGCACAACCCCCTTGTAACATTTCATAAAATAAAAGATGAGTCCTTGGGTTGCTGCATCCAGATGTAAGTTTATTTTCATTAATCAGGAATCAATGTACAGGATACAGGCCCCAGTTAAGATCCAGTTAAAGCTCAGTTAAGGCCCAGTTTAAAACCCAGTTAAGCCCCACCGGGAGCAGCTGCCCTGCTGCTCAGCCTCAGATCTAACTGGCAGTAGAATCAAACATACACAAAAGGAACTCTTGGGTGACATCACAGATACAGGCTTAGGGGCTTAGAACAAACACAGAAGAAGGACAGAGGAGAAGGAAAAGCAGGATGTAACACATCTCCCTCCTTGACAGAAATGAGAGACAGATGTGAAATAGTACATACAGCAGAGATGAAAGTAACACAACTTCACCTTTAAAGGAAATTAGAGACATACGGAAACGACAGAAAGAAGAAAAGTAAATGATAGAACAAACAGCACATAAAAGAAAACCCTCTTCCCCAAGTAAGTGAAAGAGGATAGAGATCAAATGGAAACATTTACAAAATATTCATAAATATAACGACATTTTCAAATATAATGCCATTTAGAAGAAATAATCACCATTGCACAATGGATTAGCATTTTCAAATATAACACCATTTAGATGAAATGATCACCATTCCCCTCCCTTGGGAAAAATCCAATAAAACATTTCTGACTCAAGTTCCAAAACTTCTTAAAATATTGGAGAACACCGCTCCCAAAACCTCCTCATCAATTGAAAATGAACACCTCTAAAACATTAGAGCACATACGTGGTTCATATATACTAAAACTCCTAACATGAAAGCGAGCACGAATATAACTGAGCACACTATGGCTCTTTACCTTTAAACTTGAAAAAAATGAAGCCCTAAGACTTCTCACCTGAAAGCGAGCATGAATATAACTGAGCACACTATGGCTCTTTACCTTTAAACTTGAAAAAACAAAGCCCTAAGACTTCTCACATGAAAGCGAGCAAGAATTTAACTGAGCACACTATGGCTCTTTACCTTTAAACTTGAAAGCTTGGAGCGCCTCAAAAAATGAGCACCGAATGTGGCTCCGCACACAATTACATTAAATTAAATAAAATATCTCAAAACGCATCACCAATACATATCCAAACACTGAAGCAACCAATCTCCATAACCATGAAAATAAATGAGCACCTCAACGAAGGTTGAGCACCATTGTGGCTCAAAAGTACGCAATAATAAAATTCTTCAAACCCATCACACAAAAGTATAAGTAACAGCGCAAACATCACACTGCATAACTTAACAATATGCATAATGAAATACACAACTTTTTAAAACATAACAAACTAAAATAATAAAGGTAGTCACCGTAGTCTGATTTTTGGAGAGAGCTACTCCTCTGAGGTGTGGCACCAGGAAGACAAAAAGTAAAGTCAAACTTGAAGAAGTCATAATGGCTTGCACAGCTCTGTCCACTTTGGGAACATGAATTCCTCCATTGTCGGGAGAAAGACACACACACAGGCTGAGCAGCACATCGTTCCAGTTCAAGACGTAAAACTAATTCTTCCAACGCAGCGTTTCTGTGAGACGTTAATTTCATTTGAAATGCCACACTTTCTGCATTCCTGTAAGGCACAAACTTAAATTGTGACATGCCGTACTTCTGGCACTCAAAACAGTGACGTGGGTTTGAGTGACGAACACACAATCGAGATATTTTAAAGTCAAGAAAGCCCAAGATGGAGGCACGCTGCCTCACGCTGCACCTGGTGGCTCTCGGCATCTACGTGCACCAAACGTCAGGAAGGATCACCGGAGCAGTAGAAGACACATTCGTGACAGTGGCTGAAATGGAACTCAGCACAGCATGAAGAGCACGAGAGAGGAACCTTTACAAAGGTATGCGCGTGCAAAACTAGTCACGAGCTCCATTTGTTTTCAACCATGTAAATGTCGGTTGAGTAACAATGCAAACAGTGAGGACTCGGAGTACCTCAACTAATAATAATGTCTCAACTGTTTTAGCTTACCGGTGCTAGAAAAATACCTCCGCTGTGTGAATCAAGCACTGTTCACTTTCTATCAGCTATTCATAGTGAAAACACTGCACAAACATGTCCAAACCAATATCGCACGTCCTGTGTAAAATCGGCAGTTTGTCTTCTCCTTTTCTTTTAATTAAAAGTTGAGATAGGACTGATTTTCCAGCTGCAGGCACAGTTTTCTTTTTCCAGATATGTAAAAGTCTCCAGAAAGTCGATTAAAGTGCAAACACTTAAACTAGAGTGCCCAGACTTCAGGTAACCACACACCCTTTTAAACACGTGGCAGATCCAAGGTTAATCAAATCAAATCTCCTCCTTTTTTACGATGTGTGAGTCTCAAAATCAAGGTGCAAATTCCATGTAAAAGTAGATTTCAAAAAGCAGGTGACATCTAATGTTTAGGCGTACTTTAACATGTCCCCAACCCAACTTACTTCAGGCTGTCAGTTGTTGTAGACACCGGTGGGGCAATCAAGGGGTTGGACATGCAGTTCATTTAATTTCTTGTAGTTTCTCTTGTAAAATTCTTTGATCACGCGTGGTTTCTTCCTTCAAATAGTCGCCAGTGTAACATTTCATAAAATAAAAGATGAGTCCTTGGGTTGCTGCATCCAGATGTAAGTTTATTTTCATTAATCGGGAATCAATGTACAGGATACAGGCCCCAGTTAAGATCCAGTTAAAGCTCAGTTAAGGCCCAGTTTAAAACCCAGTTAAGCCCCACCGGGAGCAGCTGCCCTGCTGCTCAGCCTCAGATCTAACTGGCAGTAGAATCAAACATACACAAAAGGAACTCTTGGGTGACATCACAGATACAGGCTGAGGGGCTTAGAACAAACACAGAAGAAGGACAGAGGAGAAGGAAAAGCAGGATGTAACACCCCTACACTGCCCTTATACCACTGCACTGCCTTAAACCCTGAAACACCACCCCCAGAAAGACCCCCTACACTGCCCGAACACCACTGCCTTAAACCCTGAAACACCACCCCCAGCATGACCTCCTACAGTGCCCGAACACCACTGCTCTGCCCTAAACCCTGAAACACCACCCCCAGCACGACCATCTACACTGCCCGAACACCACTGCTCTGCCCTAAACCCTGAAACACCACCCCCAGCACGACCACCTACACTGCCCGAACACCACTGCACTGCCCTAAACACTGAAACACCACCCTCCTGCACAACCCCCTACACTGCCCTTATACCACTGCACTGCCCTAAACCCTGAAACACCACCCCCAGAATGATCCCCTACACTGCCCGAACACCACTGCCTTAAACCCTGAAACACCACCCCCAGCATGACCCCCTACAGTGCCCGAACACCACTGCTCTGCCCTAAACCCTGAAACACCACCCTCTGCACGACCCCCTACACTGCCCGAACACCACTGCACTGCCCTAAACACTGAAACACCACCCTCCTGCACAACCCCCTACACTGCCCTTATACCACTGCACTGCCCTAAACCCTGAAACACCACCCCCAGAATGATCCCCTACACTGCCCGAACACCACTGCCTTAAACCCTGAAACACCACCCCAGCACAACCCCCTACACTGCCCGAACACCACTGCACTGCCCTAAACCCTAAAACATCAGCCCCAGCATCACCCCTCACACTGCCCGAACACCACTGCACTGCCCAAACCCTGAAACACAACACCCAGCACGACCCCCTTCTCTGCCCGACCACCACTGCACTTCCCTAAACCCTGAAACACCATCCCCAGCATGACCCCAAACACCACTGCACTGCCCTAAACCCTGAAACACCAGCCCCAGCATGACTCCCTACACTGCACAAACACCACTGCACTGCCCTAAACCATGAAACACCAGCATGACCCCCTACACTGCACAAACACAACTGCACTGCTCTAAACCCTAAAACATCTGCCCCTAGTACGACCCCTCACACTGCCCGAACACCACTGCACTAAACCCTAAAACATCAGCCCCAGCACAACCCCTACACTTCCCGACCACCACTGCACTGCCGTAAACCCTGAAACACCACCCCCAGAACGACCCCCTACACTGCCCGAACACCACTGCACTGCCCTAAACACTGAAACACCCCCCCTGCACAACCCCCTACACTGCCCTTATACCACTGCACTGCCCTAAACCCTGAAACACCACCCCCAGAAAGACCCCCTACGCTGCCCGAGCACCACTGCCTAAACCCTGAAACACCACCCTCTGCATGACCCCCTACACTGCCCAAACACCACTGCACTGCCCTAAACCCTGAAACACCACCCCCAGTACGACCACCTGCACTGCCCGAACACCACTGCTCTGCTCTAAACCCTGAAACACCACCCTCCTGCACAACCCCCTACACTGCCCTTATACCACTGCACTGCCCTAAACCCTGAAACACCACCCCCAGAAAGACCCCCTACACTGCCCGAACACCACTGCCTTAAACCCTGAAACACCACCCCCAGCATGACCCCCTACAGTGCCCGAACACCACTGCTCTGCCCTAAACCCTGAAACACCACCCTCTGCACGACCCCCTACACTGCCCAAACACCACTGCACTGCCCTAAACCCTGAAACACCACCCCCAGCACGACCACATACACTGCCCGAACACCACTGCTCTGCCCTAAACCCTGAAAGACCACCCCCAGCATGACCCCCTATACTGCCCAAACACCGCTGCACTCCCCTAAACCCTGAAACACCACCCCAGCACGTCCCCCTACACTGCCCGAACACCACTGCTCTGCCCTAAACCCTAAAGCATCAGCCCCAGTACCACTCCCTGCACTTCCCAAACACCACTGCACTGCCCTAAACCCTAAAACACCAGCCTCAGCATCACCCCTCACACTGCCCGAACACCACTGCACTGCCCAAACCCTGAAACACCACACCCAGCACGACCCCCTTCTCTGTCCGACCACCACTGCACTTCCCTAAACCCTGAAACACCATCCCCAGCATGACCCCCTACACTGCCCAAACACCACTGCACTGCCCTAAAACCTGAAACACCAGCCCCAGCACGACCCCCTATACTGCACAAACACAACTGCACTGCCATAAACCCTGAAACACCACCCCCTGCAAGACCCTACACTGCCCGAACACCACTTCCTTAAACCCTGAAACACCACCCCTAGCATGACCCCCTACAGTGCCCGAACACCACTGCTCTGCCCTAAACCCTGAAACACCACCCTCTGCACGACCCCCTACACTGCCCAAACACCACTGCACTGCCCTAAACCCTGAAACACCACCCCCAGCACGACCACATACACTGCCCGAACACCACTGCTCTGCCCTAAACCCTGAAACACCACCCCCAGCATGACCCCCTATACTGCCCAAACACCACTGCACTCCCCTAAACCCTGAAACACCACCCCAGCACGTCCCCCTACACTGCCCGAACACCACTGCTCTGCCCTAAACCCTAAAGCATCAGCCCCAGTACGACTCCCTGCACTTCCCAAACACCACTGCACTGCCCTAAACCCTAAAACACCAGCCTCAGCATCACCCCTCACACTGCCCGAACACCACTGCACTGCCCAAACCCTGAAACACCACACCCAGCACGACCCCCTTCTCTGTCCGACCACCACTGCACTTCCCTAAACCCTGAAACACCATCCCCAGCATGACCCCCCTACACTGCCCAAACACCACTGCACTGCCCTAAAACCTGAAACACCAGCCCCAGCACGACCCCCTATACTGCACAAACACAACTGCACTGCCCTAAACCCTGAAATTCTACCCCCAGCATGACCCCTACACTGCCTGAACACAACTGCTCTACCCTAAATCTTAAATCTCCAGCCCCAGCATGACCCATACACTGCCCGAACACCACTGCTCTGCCCTAAACCTTGAAACACCACCCCAGCACGACCCCGTACACTGCCCGAACACCACTGCACTGCCCTAAACCCTGACACACCAGCCCCAGCATGACCCCCTACACTGGCCGTACACCACTACACTGCCCTAAACCCTGAAACACCACCCCCAGCATGACCCCCTACACTACCCGAACCATCCTGCACTGCCCTGAACCCTGAAACACCCGCCCCTGCATGACCCCCTACACTGCCAGAACACCACTGCACTGCCCTAAACCCTGAAACACCAGCCCCAGCAAGACCCCTTACACTGCCCGAACACAACTGCACTGCCCTAAACCCTGAAACACCACCCCCTGTACGACCCCCTACACTGCCCGAACACCACTGCACTGCCCTAAACCCTGACACACCAGCCCCAGCATGACCCCCTACACTGCCCGTACACCACTGCACTGCCCTAAACCCTGAAACACCGACCCCCAGCACGACCCCCTACACTGCCTGAACCCCACTGCACTGCCCTGAACCCTCAAACACCCGCCCCTGCATGACCCCCTACACTGCCCAAACAACACTGCACTGCCCTAAACCCGGAAACTCCACCCCCAGCACGACCCCCTACACTGCCCGAACACCACTGCTCTGCCCTAAACCCTAAAACATTAGCCCCAGCACAACCCCCTACACTGCCCGAACACCAGTGCTCTGCCCTAAACCCTGAAACACAGGCACAGCACGACCCCCTACACTGCCGGAACACCACTGCACTACTCTGAAACACCAACCCCAGCACGACCCCCTACTCTGCCCGAACACCACTGAACCTTCGAAAACCCTGAAACACCAGCCGCAGCACGACTCCCTACACTGCACATACACAACTGCACTGCCCTAAACCCTGAAACTCTACCCCAGCACAACCCCCTACACTGCCCGAACACCACTGCACTGCCCTAAACCCTGAAACACCACCCCCTGCAAGACCCCCTACAGTGCCCGAACACCACTGCACTGCCCTAAACCCTAAAACATCAGCCCCAGCATGACCCCTCACACTGCCCGAACACCACTGCACTGCCCTAAACACTGAAACACCACCCTCCTGCACAACCCCCTACACTGCCCTTATACCACTGCACTGCCCTAAACCCTGAAACACCACCCCCAGAAAGACCCTACACTGCCCGAACACCACTGCCTTAAACCCTGAAACACCACCCCCAGCACGACCCCCTACAGTGCCCGAACACCACTGCTCTGCCCTAAACCATGAAACACCACCCTCTGCACGACCCCCTACACTGCCCAAACACCACTGCACTGCCCTAAACCCTGAAACACCACCCCCAGCACGACCACCTACACTGCCCGAACACCACTGCTCTGCCCTAAACCTTGAAACACCACCCCAGCACGACCCCGTACACTGCCCGAACACCACTGCACTGCCCTAAACCCTGACACACCAGCCCCAGCATGACCCCCTACACTGGCCGTACACCACTACACTGCCCTAAACCCTGAAACACCACCCCCAGCATGACCCCCTACACTACCCGAACCATCCTGCACTGCCCTGAACCCTGAAACACCCGCCCCTGCATGACCCCCTACACTGCCAGAACACCACTGCACTGCCCTAAACCCTGAAACACCAGCCCCAGCAAGACCCCTTACACTGCCCGAACACAACTGCACTGCCCTAAACCCTGAAACACCACCCCCTGTACGACCCCCTACACTGCCCGAACACCACTGCACTGCCCTAAACCCTGACACACCAGCCCCAGCATGACCCCCTACACTGCCCGTACACCACTGCACTGCCCTAAACCCTGAAACACCGACCCCCAGCACGACCCCCTACACTGCCTGAACCCCACTGCACTGCCCTGAACCCTCAAACACCCGCCCCTGCATGACCCCCTACACTGCCCAAACAACACTGCACTGCCCTAAACCCGGAAACTCCACCCCCAGCACGACCCCCTACACTGCCCGAACACCACTGCTCTGCCCTAAACCCTAAAACATTAGCCCCAGCACAACCCCCTACACTGCCCGAACACCAGTGCTCTGCCCTAAACCCTGAAACACAGGCACAGCACGACCCCCTACACTGCCGGAACACCACTGCACTACTCTGAAACACCAACCCCAGCACGACCCCCTACTCTGCCCGAACACCACTGAACCTTCGAAAACCCTGAAACACCAGCCGCAGCACGACTCCCTACACTGCACATACACAACTGCACTGCCCTAAACCCTGAAACTCTACCCCAGCACAACCCCCTACACTGCCCGAACACCACTGCACTGCCCTAAACCCTGAAACACCACCCCCTGCAAGACCCCCTACAGTGCCCGAACACCACTGCACTGCCCTAAACCCTAAAACATCAGCCCCAGCATGACCCCTCACACTGCCCGAACACCACTGCACTGCCCTAAACACTGAAACACCACCCTCCTGCACAACCCCCTACACTGCCCTTATACCACTGCACTGCCCTAAACCCTGAAACACCACCCCCAGAAAGACCCTACACTGCCCGAACACCACTGCCTTAAACCCTGAAACACCACCCCCAGCACGACCCCCTACAGTGCCCGAACACCACTGCTCTGCCCTAAACCATGAAACACCACCCTCTGCACGACCCCCTACACTGCCCAAACACCACTGCACTGCCCTAAACCCTGAAACACCACCCCCAGCACGACCACCTACACTGCCCGAACACCACTGCTCTGCCCTAAACCTTGAAACACCACCCCAGCACGACCCCGTACACTGCCCGAACACCACTGCACTGCCCTAAACCCTGACACACCAGCCCCAGCATGACCCCCTACACTGGCCGTACACCACTACACTGCCCTAAACCCTGAAACACCACCCCCAGCATGACCCCCTACACTACCCGAACCATCCTGCACTGCCCTGAACCCTGAAACACCCGCCCCTGCATGACCCCCTACACTGCCAGAACACCACTGCACTGCCCTAAACCCTGAAACACCAGCCCCAGCAAGACCCCTTACACTGCCCGAACACAACTGCACTGCCCTAAACCCTGAAACACCACCCCCTGTACGACCCCCTACACTGCCCGAACACCACTGCACTGCCCTAAACCCTGACACACCAGCCCCAGCATGACCCCCTACACTGCCCGTACACCACTGCACTGCCCTAAACCCTGAAACACCGACCCCCAGCACGACCCCCTACACTGCCTGAACCCCACTGCACTGCCCTGAACCCTCAAACACCCGCCCCTGCATGACCCCCTACACTGCCCAAACAACACTGCACTGCCCTAAACCCGGAAACTCCACCCCCAGCACGACCCCCTACACTGCCCGAACACCACTGCTCTGCCCTAAACCCTAAAACATTAGCCCCAGCACAACCCCCTACACTGCCCGAACACCAGTGCTCTGCCCTAAACCCTGAAACACAGGCACAGCACGACCCCCTACACTGCCGGAACACCACTGCACTACTCTGAAACACCAACCCCAGCACGACCCCCTACTCTGCCCGAACACCACTGAACCTTCGAAAACCCTGAAACACCAGCCGCAGCACGACTCCCTACACTGCACATACACAACTGCACTGCCCTAAACCCTGAAACTCTACCCCAGCACAACCCCCTACACTGCCCGAACACCACTGCACTGCCCTAAACCCTGAAACACCACCCCCTGCAAGACCCCCTACAGTGCCCGAACACCACTGCACTGCCCTAAACCCTAAAACATCAGCCCCAGCATGACCCCTCACACTGCCCGAACACCACTGCACTGCCCTAAACACTGAAACACCACCCTCCTGCACAACCCCCTACACTGCCCTTATACCACTGCACTGCCCTAAACCCTGAAACACCACCCCCAGAAAGACCCTACACTGCCCGAACACCAC
The DNA here is from genome assembly GCF_964204655.1 of Triturus cristatus. Classification (NCBI taxonomy): domain Eukaryota; kingdom Metazoa; phylum Chordata; class Amphibia; order Caudata; family Salamandridae; genus Triturus; species Triturus cristatus. Next base: position 635,885,713 of record NC_140579.1, on the reverse strand, counting down.
TGCCTTAAACCCTGAAACACCACCCCCAGCACGACCCCCTACAGTGCCCGAACACCACTGCTCTGCCCTAAACCATGAAACACCACCCTCTGCACGACCCCCTACACTGCCCAAACACCACTGCACTGCCCTAAACCCTGAAACACCACCCCCAGCACGACCACCTACACTGCCCGAACACCACTGCTCTGCCCTAAACCCTGAAACACCACCCCCAGCATGACCCCCTATACTGCCCAAACACCGCTGCACTCCCCTAAACCCTGAAACACCACCCCAGCACGTCCCCCTACACTGCCCGAACACCACTGCTCTGCCCTAAACCCTAAAGCATCAGCCCCAGTACGACTCCCTGCACTTCCTGAACACCACTGCACTGCCCTAAACCCTAAAACACCAGCCTCAGCATCACCCCTCACACTGCCCGAACACCACTGCACTGCCCAAACCCTGAAACACCACACCCAGCACGACCCCCTTCTCTGCCCGACCACCACTGCACTTCCCTAAACCCTGAAACACCATCCCCAGCATGACCCCCTACACTGCCCAAACACCACTGCACTGCCCTAAAACCTGAAACAACAGCCCCAGCACGACCCCCTACACTGCACAAACACCACTGCACTGCCCTAAACCCTGAAACACCACCCCCAGCACGACCACCTACACTGCCCGAACACCACTGCTCTGCCCTAAACCCTGAAACACCACCCCCAGCATGACCCCCTATACTGCCCAAACACCGCTGCACTCCCCTAAACCCTGAAACACCACCCCAGCACGTCCCCCTACACTGCCCGAACACCACTGCTCTGCCCTAAACCCTAAAGCATCAGCCCCAGTACGACTCCCTGCACTTCCTGAACACCACTGCACTGCCCTAAACCCTAAAACACCAGCCTCAGCATCACCCCTCACACTGCCCGAACACCACTGCACTGCCCAAACCCTGAAACACCACACCCAGCACGACCCCCTTCTCTGCCCGACCACCACTGCACTTCCCTAAACCCTGAAACACCATCCCCAGCATGACCCCCTACACTGCCCAAACACCACTGCACTGCCCTAAAACCTGAAACAACAGCCCCAGCACGACCCCCTACACTGCACAAACACAACTGCACTGCCCTAAACCCTGAAATTCTACCCCCAGCATGACCCCTACACTGCCTGAACACCACTGCTCTACCCTAAATCCTAAAACTCCAGCCCCAGCATGACCCCACCACTGCTCTGCCCTAAACCTTGAAACACCACCTCAGCACGACCCCCTACACTGCCCGAACACCACTGCACTGCCCTAAACCCTGACACACCAGCCCCAGCATGACCCCCTACACTGCCCGTACACCACTGCACTGCCCTAAACCCTGAAACACCACCCCAGCACGACCCCTACACTGCCCAAACCCCACTGCACTGCCCTGAACCCTGAAACACCCGCCCCTGCATGACCCCCTACACTGCCAGAACACCACTGCACTGCCCTAAACCCTGAAACACCAGCCCCAGCAAGATCCCTTACACTGCCCGAACACCACTGCACTGCCCTAAACCATGAAACACCAGCACGACCCCCTACACAGCCCAAACACCACTGCACTGCCCTAAACCCTAAAACATCAGCCCCAGCACGACCCCTCACACTGCCCGAACACCACTGCACTAAACCCTAAAACATCAGCCCCAGCACAACCCCCTACACTTCCCGACCACCACTGCACTGCCCTAAACCCTGAAACACCACCCCCAGCACAACCCCCTACACTGCCCTTATACCACTGCACTGCCCTAAACACTGAAACACCACCCCCAGCATGACCCCCTACACTGCCCGAACACCACCGCACTGCCCTAAACCCTGAAACACCAGCCCCAGCAAGACCCCCTACACTGCCCGAACACAACTGCACTGCCCTAAACCCTGAAACACCACCCCCTGCACAACCCCCTACACTGCCCTTATACCACTGCACTGCCCTAAACACTGAAACACCACCCCCAGCACGACCCCCTACACTGCCCGAACACCACTGCACTGCCCTAAACCCTGAAACACCAGCCCCAGCAAGACCCCCTACACTGCCCGAACACAACTGCACTGCCCTAAACCCTGAAACACCACCCCCTGCACGACCCCCTACACTGCCCGAACACCACTGCACTGCCCTAAACCCTGAAACACCACCCCATGCATGACCCCTACACTGCCCAAACATCACTGCACTGCCCTAAACCATGAAACACCAGCACGACCCCCTACACTGCCCAAACACCACTGCACAGCCCTAAACCCTAAAACATCAGCCCCAGCACGACCCCTCACGCTGCCCAAACACCACTGCACTAAAGCCTAAAACATCAGTCCCAGCACAACCCCCTACACTTTACAACCACCACTGCACTGCCCTAAACCCTGAAACACCACCCCCAGCACGACCCCCTACACTGCCCGAACACCACTGCACTGCCCTTAACACTGAAACACCCCCCCTGCACAACCCCCTACACTGCCCCTATGCCACTGCACTGCCCTAAACCCTGAAACACCACCTTCAGAAAGACCCCCTACACTGCCCGAACACCACTGCCCTAAACCCTGAAACACCACCCCCAGCATGACCCCCTACAGTGCCCAAACACCACTGCTCTGCCCTAAACCCTGAAACACCACCCTCTGCACGACCCCCTACACTGCCCAAACACCACTGCACTGCCCTAAACCCTGAAACACCACCCCCAGCACAACCACATGCACTGCCCAAACACCACTGCTCTGCTCTAAACCCTGAAACACCACCCCCAGTATGACCCCCTACACTGCCAAAACACCACTGCACTCTCCTAATCCCTGAAACACCACCCCAGCACGTACCCCTACACTGCCCGAACACCACTGCTCTGCCCTAAACCCTAAAGCATCAGCCCCAGTACGACTCCCTGCACTTCCCAAACACCACTGCACTGCCCTAAACCCTAAAACACCAGCCTCACCATCATCCCTCATGCTGCCCGAACACCACTGCACTGCCCAAACCCTGAAACACCACACCCAGCACGACCCCTACACTGCCCGACCACCACTGCACTGCCCTAAACCCTGAAACACCACCCCCCTGCACATCCATCTACACTGCTGGAATACCACTGCACTGCCCTAAACCCTGAAACACCACCCCAGCAAGACCCCCTACACTGCCCGAACACCACAGCCCTAAACCCTGAAACACCAGCCCCAACAAGACCCCCTACACTGCACGATCACCACTGCACTGCCCTGAACCCTAAAACACTACCCTAGCACAATCCCCTACACTGCACGAACACCACTGCACTGCCCTAAACCCTGAAACACTACCCCAGCATGACTCCCTACACTGCCCGAACACCACTGCACTGCCCAAAAACCCTGAAACACCACCCCCAGCACGTCCCCCTACACTGCCCGAACTCCACTGCTCTGCCCTAAACCCTAAAACAGTAGCACCAGCACGACCCCCTACACTGCCCGAACACCAGTGCTCTGCCCTAAACCCTGAAACATCACCACCAGCAGGACCCCCTAAACTGTCCGAACACCACTGCTCTGCCCTAAACCCTGAAACACCACCCCCAGCACGACCCCCTACACTTCCTGAACACCACTGCACTGCCCTAAACCCTGAAACACCACCCCCTGCACGACCCCCTACACTGCCTGAACAACACTGCACTGCCCTAAACCCAGAAACTCCACCCCCAGCACGACCCCCTACTCTGCCCGAACACCACTGCACTGCCAAAAACCCTGAAACACCAGCCACAGCACGACCCCCTACACTGCACAAACACAACTGCACTGCCCTAAACCCTGAAACTCAACCCCAGCACAACCCCCTACACTGCCCGAACACCACTGCAATGCCAAAAACCCTGAAACACCACCCCCTGCATGACCCCCTACACTGCCCGAACACCACTGCACTGCCAAAAACCCTGAAACACCAGCCACAGCACGACTCCCTACACTGCACAAACACAACTGCACTGCCCTAAACCCTGAAACTCAACCCCAGCACGACCCCCTACACTGCCCGAACACCACTGCACTGCCAAAAACCCTGAAACACCACCCCCTGCATGACCCCCTACACTGCCGGAACACCACTGCACTGCCCTAAACCATGAAACACCAGCACGACCCCCTACACTGCCCAAACACCACTGCACTGCCCTAAACCCTAAAACATCAGCCCCAGCACGACCCCTCACACTGCCCGAACACCACTGCACTGCCCTAAACCCTGAAACACCACACCCAGCACAACCCCCTACACTTCCCGACCACCACTGCACTGCCCTAAACCCTGAAACTCCACCCCCAGCACGACCCCATACACTGCCCGAACACCACTGCACTGCCCTAAACACTGAAACACCACCCTCCTGCACAACCCCCTACACTGTCCTTATATCACTGCACTGCCCTAAACCTTTAAACACTACCCCAGCACGACTCCCTACACTGCACGAACACCTGTGCACTGCCCTAAACCCTGAAACACCACCCCCTGCATGACCGCCTACACTGCCCAAACACCACTGCACTGCACTAAACCATGAAACACCAGCATGACTCCCTACACTGCCCAAACACCACTGCACTGCCCTAAACCCTAAAACATCAGCCCCAGCACGACCCATCACACTTCCCGAACACCACTGCACTGCCCTAAACACTGAAACACCACCCTCCTGCACAACCCCCTACACTGCCCTTATACCACTGCACTGCCCTAAACCCTGAAACACTACCCCAGCACGACTCCCTACACTGCCCGAACACCTGTGCACTGCCCCAAACCCTGAAACACCAACCCTGCATGACCGCCTACACTGCCCGAACACCATTGCACTGCACTAAACCGTGAAACACCAGCACGACTCCCTACACTGCCCAAACACCACTGCACTGCCCTAAACCCTAAAACATCAGCCCCAGCATGACCCCTCACACTTCCCGAACACCACTGCACTGCCCTAAACCCTGAAATGTCACACCCAGCACGAGCCCCTGCACTGCCCGAACACCACTGCACTGCCCTAAACCCCGAAACACCACCCCCTGCACGACACCCTACACTGCCTGAACAACACTGCACTGCCCTAAACCCGGAATCTCCACCCCCAGCACAACCCCCTACACTGCCCGAACACCAATGCTCTGCCCTAAACCCTAAAACACCACCCCGCACATCCCCCTACACTGCCCGAACACCACTGCTCTGCCCTAAACCCTAAAACACCAGCCCCAGCACAACCCCCTACACTGCCCGAACACCACTGCTCTGCCCTAAACCCTAAAACACCAGCCCCAGCACGACCCCTACACTGCCCGAACACCACTACACTGCCCTAAACCCTAAAACACCAGCCCCAGCACGACCCCCTACACTGCCGGAACACCACTGCACTGCCCTAAACCCTGAAACACCAGCACAGCACGACCCCCTACACTGCACAAACACAACTGCACTGCCCTAAACTCTGAAACTCTACCCCAGCACGACCCCCTACACTACCCAAACACCACTGCACTGCCCTACACCCTGAAACACCACCCCCAGCATGACCCCTCACACTGCCCGAACACCACTGCACTGCCCTAAACCCTGAAATGCCACACCCAGCACAACACCCTACACTTCCCGACCACCACTGCACTGCCCAAAACCCTGAAACACCACCCCCAGCACGACCCCATACACTGCCCGAACACCACTGCGCTGCCATAAACACTGAAACACCACCCTCCTGCACAACCCCCTACACTGCCCTTATACCACTGCACTGCCCTAAACCCTGAAACACCACCCCCAGAAAGACCCCCTACACTGCCCGAACACCATTGCTCTGCCCTAAACCCTAAAGCATCAGCCGCTGTACGACTCACTGCTGTTCCCGAACACCACTGCACTGCCCTAAACCCTAAAACACCAGCCTCAGCATGACCCCTCACACTACCCGAACACCACTGCACTGCTCAAACGCTGAAAGACCACACCCAGCAAGACCCCCTACACTGCCCAACCACCACTGCACTTCCCTAAACCCTGAAACACAATCCCCAGCATGACCCCCTACACTGCCAAAACACCACTGCACTGCCCTAAACCCTGAAACACCAGCCCCAGCACGACCCCCTACACTGCACAAACACAACTGCACTGCCCTAAACCCTGAAACTCTACCCCCAGCATGAATCTACACTGCCTGAACACCACTGCTCTACCCTAAATCCTAAAACTCCAGCCCCAGCACGGCCCCTACACTGCCCGAACACCACTGCTCTGCCCTTAACCTTGAAACACTACCCCAGCACGACCCCCTACACTGCACGAACACCTGTGCACTGCCCTAAACCCTGAAACACCACCCCCTGCATGACCGCCTACACTGCCCAAACACCACTGCACTGCACTAAACCATGAAACACCAGCATGACTCCCTACACTGCCCAAACACCACTGCACTATCCCTAAACCCTAAAACATCAGCCCCAGCACGACCCCTCACACTTCCCGAACACCACTGCACTGCCCTAAACACTGAAACACCACCCTCCTGCACAACCCCCTACACTGCCCTTATACCACTGCACTGCCCTAAACCCTGAAACACTACCCCAGCACGACTCCCTACACTGCCCGAACAACTGTGCACTGCCCCAAACCCTGAAACACCACCCCTGCATGACCGCCTACACTGCCCGAACACCACTGCACTGCACTAAACCGTGAAACACCAGCACGACTCCCTACACTGCCGAAACACCACTGCACTGCCCTAAACCCTAAAACATCAGCCCCAGCATGACCCCTCACACTTCCCGAACACCACTGCACTGCCCTAAACCCTGAAATGTCACACCCAGCACGAGCCCCTACACTGCCCGAACACCACTGCACTGCCCTAAACCCCGAAACACCACCCCCTGCACGACACCCTACACTGCCTGAACAACACTGCACTGCCCTAAACCCGGAATCTCCACCCCCAGCACAACCCCCTACACTGCCCGAACACCAATGCTCTGCCCTAAACCCTAAAACACCACCCGCACATCCCCCTACACTGCCCGAACACCACTGCTCTGCCCTAAACCCTAAAACACCAGCCCCAGCACAACCCCCTACACTGCCCGAACACCACTGCTCTGCCCTAAACCCTAAAACACCAGCCCCAGCACGACCCCTACACTGCCCGAACACCACTACACTGCCCTAAACCCTAAAACACCAGCCCCAGCACGACCCCCTACACTGCCGGAACACCACTGCACTGCCCTAAACCCTGAAACACCAGCACAGCACGACCCCCTACACTGCACAAACACAACTGCACTGCCCTAAACTCTGAAACTCTACCCCAGCACGACCCCCTACACTACCCAAACACCACTGCACTGCCCTACACCCTGAAACACCACCCCCAGCATGACCCCTCACACTGCCCGAACACCACTGCACTGCCCTAAACCCTGAAACGCCACACCCAGCACAACACCCTACACTTCCCGACCACCACTGCACTGCCCAAAACCCTGAAACACCACCCCAGCACGACCCCATACACTGCCCGAACACCACTGCGCTGCCATAAACACTGAAACACCACCCTCCTGCACAACCCCCTACACTGCCCTTATACCACTGCACTGCCCTAAACCCTGAAACACCACCCCCAGAAAGACCCCCTACACTGCCCGAACACCACTGCTCTGCCCTAAACCCTAAAGCATCATCCGCTGTACGACTCACTGCTGTTCCCGAACACCACTGCACTGCCCTAAACCCTAAAACACCAGCCTCAGCATGACCCCTCACACTACCCGAACACCACTGCACTGCTCAAACGCTGAAAGACCACACCCAGCAAGACCCCCTACACTGCCCAACCTACACTGCACTTCCCTAAACCCTGAAACACAATCCCCAGCATGACCCCCTACACTGCCCAAATACCACTGCACTGCCCTAAACCCTGAAACACCAGCCCCAGCACGACCCCCTACACTGCACAAACACAACTGCACTGCCCTAAACCCTGAAACTCTACCCCCAGCATGAATCTACACTGCCTGAACACCACTGCTCTACCCTAAATCCTAAAACTCCAGCCCCAGCACGGCCCCTACACTGCCCGAACACCACTGCTCTGCCCTTAACCTTGAAACACTACCCCAGCACGACCCCCTACACTGCCCGAACACCACTGCACTGCCCTAAACCCTGAAACACCAGCCCCAGCACGACCCCCTACACTGCCCGTACACCACTGCACTGCACTGCCCTAATCCCTGAAACACCACCCCGAGCACGACCCCCTACACTGCCCGAACACCACTGCACTGCCCTAAACCCTGAAACACCAGCCCCTGCATGACCCCCTACACTGCCCGAACACCACTGCACTGCCCTAAACCCTGAAACACCAGCCCCAGCAAGACCCCCTACACTGCCCGAACACAACTGCACTGCCCTAAACCCTGAAACACCACCCACTGCACGACCCAATACATTGCCCGAACACCACTGCACTGCCCTAAACCCTGAAACACCACCCCCTGCACGACCCCGTACACGGCCCGAACACCACTGCACTGCCCTAAACCATGAAACACCAGCACAACCCCCTACACTGCCCAAAAACCATTGCACTGCCCTAAACCCTAAAACATCAGCCCCAGCACGACCGCTCACACTGCCCGAACACCACTGCACTAAACCCTAAAACATCAGCCCCAGCACAACGCCCTACACTGCCCGAACACCACTGCACTGCCCGAAACACTGAAACACCCTCCCCACAACCCCCTACACTGCCCTTATACCACTGTACTGCCCTAAACCCTGAAACACCATTCCCAGAAAATACCCCTACACTGCCTGAACACCACTGCCCTAAACCCTGAAACACCAACCCCAGCATGACCCCCTACAGTGCCCGAACACCACTGCTCTGCCCTTAACCCTGAAACACCTCCCTCTGCATGACCCCCTACACTGCCCAAACACCACTGCACTGCCATAAACACTGAAACACCACCCTCCTGCACAACCCCCTACACTGCCCTTATACCACTGCACTGCCCTAAACCCTGAAACACCACCCCCAGAAAGACCCCCTACACTGCCCGAACACCACTGCTCTGCCCTAAACCCTAAAGCATCATCCGCTGTACGACTCACTGCTGTTCCCGAACACCACTGCACTGCCCTAAACCCTAAAACACCAGCCTCAGCATGACCCCTCACACTACCCGAACACCACTGCACTGCTCAAACGCTGAAAGACCACACCCAGCAAGACCCCCTACACTGCCCAACCTACACTGCACTTCCCTAAACCCTGAAACACAATCCCCAGCATGACCCCCTACACTGCCCAAATACCACTGCACTGCCCTAAACCCTGAAACACCAGCCCCAGCACGACCCCCTACACTGCACAAACACAACTGCACTGCCCTAAACCCTGAAACTCTACCCCCAGCATGAATCTACACTGCCTGAACACCACTGCTCTACCCTAAATCCTAAAACTCCAGCCCCAGCACGGCCCCTACACTGCCCGAACACCACTGCTCTGCCCTTAACCTTGAAACACTACCCCAGCACGACCCCCTACACTGCCCGAACACCACTGCACTGCCCTAAACCCTGAAACACCAGCCCCAGCACGACCCCCTACACTGCCCGTACACCACTGCACTGCACTGCCCTAATCCCTGAAACACCACCCCGAGCACGACCCCCTACACTGCCCGAACACCACTGCACTGCCCTAAACCCTGAAACACCAGCCCCTGCATGACCCCCTACACTGCCCGAACACCACTGCACTGCCCTAAACCCTGAAACACCAGCCCCAGCAAGACCCCCTACACTGCCCGAACACAACTGCACTGCCCTAAACCCTGAAACACCACCCACTGCACGACCCAATACATTGCCCGAACACCACTGCACTGCCCTAAACCCTGAAACACCACCCCCTGCACGACCCCGTACACGGCCCGAACACCACTGCACTGCCCTAAACCATGAAACACCAGCACAACCCCCTACACTGCCCAAAAACCATTGCACTGCCCTAAACCCTAAAACATCAGCCCCAGCACGACCGCTCACACTGCCCGAACACCACTGCACTAAACCCTAAAACATCAGCCCCAGCACAACGCCCTACACTGCCCGAACACCACTGCACTGCCCGAAACACTGAAACACCCTCCCCACAACCCCCTACACTGCCCTTATACCACTGTACTGCCCTAAACCCTGAAACACCATTCCCAGAAAAAACCCCTACACTGCCTGAACACCACTGCCCTAAACCCTGAAACACCAACCCCAGCATGACCCCCTACAGTGCCCGAACACCACTGCTCTGCCCTTAACCCTGAAACACCTCCCTCTGCATGACCCCCTACACTGCCCAAACACCACTGCACTGCCCTAAACCCTGAAACACCACCCCCAGCATGACCACCTACACTGCCCGAACACCACTGCTCTGCCCTAAACCCTAAAGCATCAGCCCCAGCACGACTCCCTGCACTTCCCGAACACCACTGCACTGCCCTAAACCCTAAAACACCAGCCTCAGCATCACCCCTCTCACTGCCCGAACACCACTGTACTGCCCAAACCCTGAAACACCACACCCAGCATGACCCCCTACACTGCCCAACCACCACTGCACTTCCCTAAACCCTGAAAAACCATCCCCAGCATGACCCCCTACACTGCCCAAACACCACTGCACTGCCCTAAACCCTGAAACACCAGCCCCAGCATGACCCCCTACACTGCCCGAACACAACTGCACTGCCGTAAACCCTGAAATACCACCCCCTGCACGACCCCCTACACTGCACAAACACCACTACACTGCCCTAAACCATGAAACACCAGCACGACCCCCTACACTGCACAAACACCACTGCACTGCCCTAAACCCTAAAACATCAGCCCCAGTACGACCCCTCACACTGCCCGAACACCATTGCACCAAACCCTAAAACATCAGCCCCAGCACAACCGCTACACTTCCTGACCACCACTGCACTGCCCTAAACCCTGAAACACCACCCCCAGCACGACCCCCTACACTGCACAAACACCACTGCACTGCCCTAAACCATGAAACACCAGCACGACCCCCTACACTGCCCAAACACCACTGCACTACCCTAAACCCTAAAACATCAGCCCCAGCACGACCCCTCACACTGCCCGAACACCACTGCACTGCCCTAAACCCTGAAACGCCACACCCAGCACAACCCCATACACTTCCCGACCACCACTGCACTGCCCTAAACCCTGAAACACCACCCCGAGCACAACCCCATACACTGCCCGAACACCACTGCACTGCCCTAAACACTGAAACACCACCCTCCTGCACAACCCCCTACACTGCCCTTATACCACTGCACTGCCCTAAACCCTGAAACACCACCCCCAGAAAGACCCTCTACACTGCCCGAACACCACTGCTCTGCCCTAAACCCTAAAGCATCAGCCGCAGTACGACTCACTGCTCTTCCCGAACACCACTGCACTGCCCTAAACCCTAAAACACCAGCCTCAGCATGTCCCCTCACACTGCCAAAACACCACTGCACTGCTCAAACCCTCAAAGACCACACCCAGCAAGACCCCTACACTGCCCGACCACCACTGCTCCACCCTAAATCCTAAAACTCCAGCCCCAGCACGACCCCTACACTGCCCGAACACCACTGCACTGCCCTAAACCCTGAAACACCAGCACCAGCACGACCCCCTACACTGCCCGTACACCACTGCACTGCCCTAAACCCTGAAACACCAGCCCCTGCAGGACCCCCTACACTGCCCGAACACCACTGCACTTCCCTAAACCCTGAAACACCAGCCCCAGCAAGACCCCCTACACTGCCCGAACACAACTGCACTGCCGTAAACCCTGAAACACCACCCCCTGCACGACCCCCTACTCTGCCCGAACACCACTGCACTGCCCTAAATCCTGAAACACCACCCCCTGCACGACCCCCTACACTGCCCGAACACCACTGCACTGCCCTAAGCCATGAAACACCAGCACGACCCCCTACACTGCCCAAACACAACTGCACTGCCCTAAACCCTAAAACATCAGCCCCAGCACGACCCCTCACACTGCCCGAACACCACTGCACTAAACCCTAAAACATCAGCCCCAGCACAATCCCCTACACTGCCCGAACACCACTGCACTGCCCTAAACACCGAAACACCCCCCCTGCACAACCCCCTACACTGCCCTTATACCACTGTACTGCCCTAAACCCTGAAACGCCATACCCAGCACAACCCCCTACACTTCCCGACCACCACTGCACTGCCCTAAACCCTGAAACACCACCCCGAGCACAACCCCATACACTGCCCGAACACCACTGCACTGCCCTAAACACTGAAACACCACCCTCCTGCACAACCCCCTACACTGCCCTTATACCACTGCACTGCCCTAAACCCTGAAACACCACCCCCAGAAAGACCCGCTACACTGCCCGAACACCACTGCTCTGCCCTAAACCCTGAAACGCCACACCCAGCACAACCCCCTACACTTCCCGACCACCACTGCACTGCCCTAAACCCTGAAACACCACCCCGAGCACAACCCCATACACTGCCCGAACACCACTGCACTGCCCTAAACACTGAAACACCACCCTCCTGCACAACCCCCTACACTGCCCTTATACCACTGCACTGCCCTAAACCCTGAAACACCACCCCCAGAAAGACCCGCTACACTGCCCGAACACCACTGCTCTGCCCTAAACCCTAAAGCATCAGCCGCAGTACGACTCACTGCTCTTCCCGAACACCACTGCACTGCCCTAAACCCTAAAACACCAGCCTCAGCATGTCCCCTCACACTGCCAAAACACCACTGCACTGCTCAAACCCTCAAAGACCACACCCAGCAAGACCCCCTACACTGCCCGACCACCACTGCTCCACCCTAAATCCTAAAACTCCAGCCCCAGCACGACCCCTACACTGCCCGAACACCACTGCACTGCCCTAAACCCTGAAACACAAGCCCCAGCACGACCCCCTACACTGCCCGTACACCACTGCACTGCCCTAAACCCTGAAACACCAGCCCCTGCAGGACCCCCTACACTGCCCGAACACCACTGCACTTCCCTAAACCCTGAAACACCAGCCCCAGCAAGACCCCCTACACTGCCCGAACACAACTGCACTGCCGTAAACCCTGAAACACCACCCCCTGCACGACCCCCTACTCTGCCCGAACACCACTGCACTGCCCTAAATCCTGAAACACCACCCCCTGCACGACCCCCTACACTGCCCGAACACCACTGCACTGCCCTAAGCCATGAAACACCAGCACGACCCCCTACACTGCCCAAACACAACTGCACTGCCCTAAACCCTAAAACATCAGCCCCAGCACGACCCCTCACACTGCCCGAACACCACTGCACTGCCCTAAACACCAAAACAACCCCCCTGCACAACCCCCTACACTGCCCTTATACCACTGTACTGCCCTAAACCCTGAAACACCACCCCAGAAAGACCCCCTACACTGCCCGAACAACACTGACCTAAACCCTGAAACACCACCCCCAGCATGACCCCCTACAGTGCCCGAACCCCACTGCTCTGCCCTAAACCCTGAAACACCACCCTCTGCATGACCCCCTACACTGCCCAAACACCACTGCACTGCCCTAAACCCTGAAACACCACCCCCAGCATGACCACCTACACTGCCCGAACACCACTGCTCTGCTCTAAACCCTGAAACACCAGCCCCAGCAAGACCCCCTACACTGCCCGAACACAACTGCACTGCCCTAAACCCTGAAACACCACCCCCTGCACGACCCCCTACACTGCCCGAACACCACTGCACAGCCCTAAACCCTAAAACATCAGCCCCAGCACGACCCCTCACGCTGCCCAAACACCACTGCACTAAACCCTAAAACATCAGTCCCAGCACAACCCCCTACACTTTACAACCACCACTGCACTGCCCTAAACCCTGAAACACCACCCCCAGCACGACCCCCTACACTGCCCGAACACCACTGCACTGCCCTTAACACTGAAACACCCCCCTGCACAACCCCCTACACTGCCCTTATGCCACTGCACTGCCCTAAACCCTGAAACACCACCCCCAGAAAGACCCCCTACACTGCCCGAACACCACTGCCCTAAACCCTGAAACACCACCCCCAGCATGACCCCCTACAGTGCCCAAACACCACTGCTCTGCCCTAAACCCTGAAACACCACCCTCTGCACGACCCCCTACACTGCCCAAACACCACTGCACTGCCCTAAACCCTGGAACACCACCCCCAGCACGACCACATGCACTACCCGAACACCACTTCTCTGCTCTAAACCCTGAAACACCACCCCCAGCATGACCCCCTACACTGCCAAAACACCACTGCACTCTCCTAATCCCTGAAACACCACCCCAGCACGTACCCCTACACTGCCCGCACACCACTGCTCTGCCCTAAACCCTAAAGCATCAGCCCCAGTACGACTCCCGGCACTTCCCAAACACCACTGCACTGCCCTAAACCCTAAAACACCAGCCTCACCATCATCCCTCATGCTGCCCGAACACCACTGCACTGCCCAAACCCTGAAACACCACACCCAGCACGACCCCCTACACTGCCCGACCACCACTGCACTGCCCTAAACCCTGAATCACCACCCCTGCACATCCATCTACACTGCTGGAATACCACTGCACTGCCCTAAACCCTGAAACACCACCCCAGCAAGACCCCCTACACTGCCCGAACACCACAGCCCTAAACCCTGAAACACCACCCCCAACAAGACCCCCTACACTGCACGATCACCACTGCACTGCCCTAAACCCTGAAACACCAGCCCCTGCAGGACCCCCTACACTGCCCGAACACCACGGCACTTCCCTAAACCCTGAAACACCAGCCCCAGCAAGACCCCCTACCCTGCCCGAACACAACTGCACTGCCGTAAACCCTGAAACACCACCCCCTGCACGACCCCCTACTCTGCCCGAACACCACTGCACTGCCCTAAATCCTGAAACACCACCCCCTGCACGACCCCCTACACTGCCCGAACACCACTGCACTGCCCTAAGCCATGAAACACCAGCACGACCCCCTACACTGCCCAAACACAACTGCACTGCCCTAAACCCTAAAACATCAGCCCCAGCACGACCCCTCAAATGCCCGAACACCACTGCACTGCCCTAAACACCGAAACAACCCCCCTGCACAACCCCCTACACTGCCCTTATACCACTGTACTGCCCTAAACCCTGAAACACCACCCCAGAAAGACCCCCTACACTGCCCGAACAACACTGACCTAAACCCTGAAACACCACCCCCAGCATGACCCCCTACAGTGCCCGAACCCCACTGCTCTGCCCTAAACCCTGAAACACCACCCTCTGCATGACCCCCTACACTGCCCAAACACCACTGCACTGCCCTAAACCCTGAAACACCACCCCCAGCATGACCACCTACACTGCCCGAACACCACTGCTCTGCTCTAAACCCTGAAACACCACCCCTAGCATGACCCCCTACACTGCCCAAACTCCACTGCACTGCCCTAAACACTGAAACACCACCCCCAGCACGACCCCCTACACTGCCCGAACACCACTGCACTGCCCTAAACCCTGAAACACCAGCCCCAGCAAGACCCCCTACACTGCCCGAACACAACTGCACTGCCCTAAACCCTGAAACACCACCCCCTGCACGACCCCCTACACTGCCCGAACACCACTGCACAGCCCTAAACCCTAAAACATCAGCCCCAGCATGACCCCTCACGCTGCCCAAACACCACTGCACTAAACCCTAAAACATCAGTCCCAGCACAACCCCCTACACTTTACAACCACCACTGCACTGCCCTAAACCCTGAAACACCACCCCCAGCACGACCCCCTACACTGCCCGAACACCACTGCACTGCCCTTAACACTGAAATACCCCCCTGCACAACCCCCTACACTGCCCTTATGCCACTGCACTGCCCTAAACCCTGAAACACCACCCCCAGAAAGACCCCCTACACTGCCCGAACACCACTGCCCTAAACCCTGAAACACCACCCCCAGCATGACCCCCTACAGTGCCCAAACACCACTGCTCTACCCTAAACCCTGAAACACCACCCTCTGCACGACCCCCTACACTGCCCAAACACCACTGCACTGCCCTAAACCCTGGAACACCACCCCCAGCACGACCACATGCACTACCCAAACACCACTTCTCTGCTCTAAACCCTGAAACACCACCCCCAGCATGACCCCCTACACTGCCAAAACACCACTGCACTCTCCTAATCCCTGAAACACCACCCCAGCACGTACCCCTACACTGCCCGCACACCACTGCTCTGCCCTAAACCCTAAAGCATCAGCCCCAGTACGACTCCCTGCACTTCCCAAACACCACTGCACTGCCCTAAACCCTAAAACACCAGCCTCACCATCATCCCTCATGCTGCCCGAACACCACTGCACTGCCCAAACCCTGAAACACCACACCCAGCACGACCCCCTACACTGCCCGACCACCACTGCACTGCCCTAAACCCTGAAACACCACCCCCTGCACATCCATCTACATTGCTGGAATACCACTGCACTGCCCTAAACCCTGAAACACCACCCCAGCAAGACCCCCTACACTGTTCGAACACCACAGCCCTAAACCCTGAAACACCACCCCCAACAAGACCCCCTACACTGCACGATCACCACTGCACTGCCCTAAACCCTGAAACACCAGCCCCTGCAGGACCCCCTACACTGCCCGAACACCACGGCACTTCCCTAAACCCTGAAACACCAGCCCCAGCAAGACCCCCTACACTGCCCGAACACAACTGCACTGCCGTAAACCCTGAAACACCACCCCCTGCACGACCCCCTACTCTGCCCGAACACCACTGCACTGCCCTAAATCCTGAAACACCACCCCCTGCACGACCCCCTACACTGCCCGAACACCACTGCACTGCCCTAAGCCATGAAACACCAGCACGACCCCCTACACTGCCCAAACACAACTGCACTGCCCTAAACCCTAAAACATCAGCCCCAGCACGACCCCTCACACTGCCCGAACACCACTGCACTGCCCTAAACACCGAAACAACCCCCCTGCACAACCCCCTACACTGCCCTTATACCACTGTACTGCCCTAAACCCTGAAACACCACCCCAGAAAGACCCCCTACACTGCCCGAACAACACTGACCTAAACCCTGAAACACCACCCCCAGCATGACCCCCTACAGTGCCCGAACCCCACTGCTCTGCCCTAAACCCTGAAACACCACCCTCTGCATGACCCCCTACACTGCCCAAACACCACTGCACTGCCCTAAACCCTGAAACACCACCCCCAGCATGACCACCTACACTGCCCGAACACCACTGCTCTGCTCTAAACCCTGAAACACCACCCCTAGCATGACCCCCTACACTGCCCAAACTCCACTGCACTGCCCTAAACACTGAAACACCACCCCCAGCACGACCCCATACACTGCCCGAACACCACTGCACTGCCCTAAACCCTGAAACACCAGCCCCAGCAAGAACCCCTACACTGCCCGAACACAACTGCACTGCCCTAAACCCTGAAACACCACCCCCTGCACGACCCCCTACACTGCCCGAACACCACTGCACAGCCCTAAACCCTAAAACATCAGCCCCAGCACGACCCCTCACGCTGCCCAAACACCACTGCACTAAACCCTAAAACATCAGTCCCAGCACAACCCCCTACACTTTACAACCACCACTGCACTGCCCTAAACCCTGAAACACCACCCCCAGCACGACCCCCTACACTGCCCGAACACCACTGCACTGCCCTCAACACTGAAACACCCCCCTGCACAACCCCCTACACTGCCCTTATGCCACTGCACTGCCCTAAACCCTGAAACACCACCCCCAGAAAGACCCCCTACACTGCCCGAACACCACTGCCCTAAACCCTGAAACACCACCCCCAGCATGACCCCCTACAGTGCCCAAACACCACTGCTCTGCCCTAAACCCTGAAACACCACCCTCTGCACGACCCCCTACACTACCCAAACACCACTGCACTGCCCTAAACCCTGAAACACCACCCCCAGCACGACCACATGCACTACCCGAACACCACTTCTCTGCTCTAAACCCTGAAACACCACCCCCAGCATGACCCCCTACACTGCCAAAACAGCACTGCACTCTCCTAATCCCTGAAACACCACCCCAGCACGTACCCCTACACTGCCCGCACACCACTGCTCTGCCCTAAACCCTAAAGCATCAGCCCCAGTACGACTCCCTGCACTTCCCAAACACCACTGCACTGCCCTAAACCCTAAAACACCAGCCTCACCATCATCCCTCATGCTGCCCGAACACCACTGCACTGCCCAAACCCTGAAACACCACACCCAGCACGACCCCCTACACTGCCCGACCACCACTGCACTGCCCTAAACCCTGAAACACCACCCCCTGCACATCCATCTACACTGCTGCAATACCACTGCACTGCCCTAAACCCTGAAACACCACCCCAGCAAGACCCCCTACACTGCCCGAACACAACTGCACTGCCGTAAACCCTGAAACACCACCCCCTGCACGACCCCCTACTCTGCCCGAACACCACTGCACTGCCCTAAATCCTGAAACACCACCCCCTGCACGACCCCCTACACTGCCCGAACACCACTGCACTGCCCTAAGCCATGAAACACCAGCACAACCCCTACACTGCCCAAACACAACTGCATTGCCCTAAACCCTAAAACATCAGCCCCAGCACGACCCCTCACACTGCCCGAACACCACTGCACTGCCCGAAACACCGAAACAACCCCCCTGCACAACCCCCTACACTGCCCTTATACCACTGTACTGCCCTAAACCCTGAAACACCACCCCAGAAAGACCCCCTACACTGCCCGAACAACACTGACCTAAACCCTGAAACACCACCCCCAGCATGACCCCCTACAGTGCCCGAACCCCACTGCTCTGCCCTAAACCCTGAAACACCACCCTCTGCATGACCCCCTACACTGCCCAAACACCACTGCACTGCCCTAAACCCTGAAACACCACCCCCAGCATGACCACCTACACTGCCCGAACACCACTGCTCTGCTCTAAACCCTGAAACACCACCCCTAGCATGACCCCCTACACTGCCCAAACTCCACTGCACTGCCCTAAACACTGAAACACCACCCCCAGCACGACCCCCTACACTGCCCGAACACCACTGCACTGCCCTAAACCCTGAAACACCAGCCCCAGCAAGACCCCCTACACTGCCCGAACACAACTGCACTGCCCTAAACCCTGAAACACCACCCCCTGCACGACCCCCTACACTGCCCGAACACCACTGCACAGCCCTAAACCCTAAAACATCAGCCCCAGCACGACCCCTCACGCTGCCCAAACACCACTGCACTAAACCCTAAAACATCAGTCCCAGCACACCCCCTACACTTTACAACCACCACTGCACTGCCCTAAACCCTGAAACACCACCCCCAGCACGACCCCCTACACTGCCCGAACACCACTGCACTGCCCTTAACACTGAAACACCCCCCTGCACAACCCCCTACACTGCCCTTATGCCACTGCACTGCACTAAACCCTGAAACACCACCCCCAGAAAGACCCCCTACACTGCCCGAACACCACTGCCCTAAACCCTGAAACACCACCCCCAGCATGACCCCCTACAGTGCCCAAACACCACTGCTCTGCCCTAAACCCTGAAACACCACCCTCTGTACGACCCCCTACACTGCCCAAACACCACTGCACTGCCCTAAACCCTGAAACACCACCCCAGCACGACCACATGCACTACCCGAACACCACTTCTCTGCTCTAAACCCTGAAACACCACCCCCAGCATGACCCCCTACACTGCCAAAACACCAGTGCACTCTCCTAATCCCTGAAACACCACCCCAGCACGTACCCCTACACTGCCCGCACACCACTGCTCTGCCCTAAACCCTAAAGCATCAGCCCCAGTACGACTCCCTGCACTTCCCAAACACCACTGCACTGCCCTAAACCCTAAAACACCAGCCTCACCATCATCCCTCATGCTGCCCGAACACCACTGCACTGCCCAAACCCTGAAACACCACACCCAGCACGACCCCCTACACTGCCCGACCACCACTGCACTGCCCTAAACCCTGAAACACCACCCCCTGCACATCCATCTACACTGCTGGAATACCACTGCACTGCCCTAAACCCTGAAACAACACACCAGCAAGACCCCCTACACTGCCCGAACACCACAGCCCTAAACCCTGAAACACCACCCCCAACAAGACCCCCTACACTGCACGATCACCACTGCACTGCCCTAAACCCTAAACACTACCCTAGCACGATCCCCTACACTGCACGAACACCACTGCACTGCCCTAAACCCTGAAACACTACCCCAGCACGACTCCCTACACTGCCCGAACACCACTGCACTGCCCCAAACCCTGAAACACCACCCCCAGCACGTCCCCCTACACTGCCCGAACTCCACTGCTCTGCCCTAAACCCTGAAACAGTAGCACCAGCACGACCCCCTACACTGCCCGAACACCAGGGCTCTGCCCTAAACCCTGGAACAACACCCCCAGCAGGACCCCCTAAAGTGTCCGAACACCACTGCTCTGCCCTAAACCCTGAAACACCACCCCCAGCACGACCCCCTACACTTACTGAACACCACTGCACTGCCCTAAACCCTGAAACACCACCCCCAGCACGACCCCCTACACTTACTGAACACCACTGCACTGCCCTAAACCCTGAAACACCACCCCCTGCACGACCCCCTACACTGCCCAAACACCACTGCACTGCCAAAAACCCTGAAACACCAGCCGCAGCACGACCCCCTACACTGCACAAACACAACTGCACTGCCCTAAACCCTGAAACTCAACCCCAGCATGACCCCCTACACTGCCCGAACACTACTGCAATGCCAAAAACCCTGAAACACCACCCCCTGCATGACCCCCTACACTGCCCGAACACCACTGCACTGCCAAAAACCCTGAAACACCAGCAGCAGCACAACTCCCTACACTGCACAAACACAACTACACTGCCCTAAACCCTGAAACTCAACCCCAGCACGACCCTCTACACTGCCCGAACACCACTGCACTGCCAAAAACCCTGAAACACCACCCCCTGCATGACCCCCTACACTGCCCGAACACCACTGCACTGCCCTAAACCATGAAACACCAGCACGACCCACTACACTGCCCAAACACCACTGCACTGCCCTAAACCCTAAAACATCAGCCCCAGCACGACCCCACACACTGCCCGAACACCACTGCACTGCCCTAAACCCTGAAACACCACACCCAGCACAACCCCCTACACTTCCCGACCACCACTGCACTGCCCTAAACCCTGAAACTCCACCCCAGCACGACCCCATACACTGCCCGAACACCACTGCACTGCCCTAAACACTGAAACACCACCCTCCTGCACAACCCCCTACACTGCCCTTATACCACTGCACTGCCCTAAACCCTGAAACACTACCCCAGCACGACTCCCTACACTGCCCGAACACCTGTGCACTGCCCTAAACTCTGAAACACCACCCCCTGCATGACCGCCTACACTGCCCGAACACCACTGCACTGCACTAAACCATGAAACACCAGCATGACTCCCTACACTGCCCAAACACCACTGCACTGCCCTAAACCCTAAAACATCAGCCCCAGCACGACCCCTCACACTTCCCGAACACCACTGCACTGCCCTAAACACTGAAACACCACCCTCCTGCACAACCCCCTACACTGCCCTTATACCACTGCACTGCCCTAAACCCTGAAACACTACCCCAGCACGACTCCCTACACTGCCCGAACACCTGTGCACTGTCCCAAACCCTGAAACACCACCCCCTGCATGACCGCCTACACTGCCCGAACACCACTGCACTGCACTAAACCATGAAACACCAGCACGACACCCTACACTGCCCAAACACCACTGCACTGCCCTAAACCCTAAAACATCAGCCCCAGCACGACCCCTCACACTTCGCGAACACCACTGCACTGCCCTAAACCCTGAAATGCCACACCCAGCACGAGCCCCTACACTGCCCGAACACCACTGCACTGCCCTAAACCCTGAAACACCACCCCCAGCACGACCCCCTACACTGCCCGAACACCAATGCTCTGCCCTAAACCCTAAAACACCACCCCGCACATCCCCCTACACTGCCCGAACACCACTGCTCTGCCCTAAACCCTAAAACACCAGCCCCAGCACAACCCCCTACACTGCCCGAATACCACTGCTCTGCCCTAAACCCTAAAACACCAGCCCCAGCACGACCCCTACACTGCCCGAACACCACTACACTGCCCTAAACCCTAAAACACCAGCCCCAGCACGACCCCCTACACTGCCGGAACACCACTGCACTGCCCTAAACCCTGAAACACCAGCACAGCACGACCCCCTACACTGCCGGAACACCACTGCACTACTCTGAAACACCAAACCCAGTATTACCCCCTACTCTGCCCGAACACCACTGCACTGCCGAAAACCCTGAAACACCAGCTGCAGCATGACTCCCTACACTGCACAAACACAGCTGCACTGCCCTAAACTCTGAAACTCTACCCCAGCACGACCCCCTACACTACCCAAACACCACTGCACTGCCCTAAACCCTGAAACACCACCCCCAGCATGACCCCTCACACTGCCCGAACACCACTGCACTGCCCTAAACCCTGAAACGCCACACCCAGCACAACACCCTACACTTCCCGACCACCACTGCACTGCCCAAAACCCTGAAACACCACCCCCAGCATGACCCCATACACTGCCCGAACAACACTGCGCAGCCATAAACACTGAAACACCACCCTCCAGCACAACCCCCTACACTGCCCTTATACCACTGCACTGCCCTAAACCCTGAAACACCACCCCCAGAAAGACCCCCTACACTGCCCGAACACCACTGCTCTGCCCTAAACCCTAAAGCATCAGCCGCTGTACGACTCACTGCTCTTCCCGAACACCACTGCACTGCCCTAAACCCTAAAACACCAGCCTCAGCATGACCCCTCACACTACCCGAACACCACTGCACTGCTCAAACGCTGAAAGACCACACCCAGCAAGACCCCCTACACTGCCCAACCACCACTGCACTTCCCTAAACCCTGAAACACAATCCCCAGCATAACCCCCTACACTGCCCAAACACCACTGCACTGCCCTAAACCCTGAAACACCAGCCCCAGCACGACCCCCTACACTGCACAAACACAACTGCACTGCCCTAAACCCTGAAACTCTACCCCCAGCATGACCCCTACACTGCCTGAACACCACTGCTCTACCCTAAATCCTAAAACTCCAGCCCCAGCACGGCCCCTACACTGCCCGAACACCACAGCTCTGCCCTTAACCTTGAAACACTACCCCATCACGACCCCCTACACTGCCCGAACACCACTGCACTGCCCTAAACCCTGAAACACCAGCCCCAGCACGACCCCCTACACTGCCCGTACACCACTGCACTGCCCTAATCCCTGAAACACCACCCCGAGCACGACCCCCTACACTGCCCGAACACCACTGCACTGCCCTAAACCCTGAAACACCAGCCCCTGCATGACCCCCTACACTGCCCGAACACCACTGCACTGCCCTAAACCCTGAAACACCAGCCCCAGCAAGACCCCCTACACTGCCCGAACACAACTGCACTGCCCTAAACCCTGAAACACCACCCACTGCACGACCCAATACATTGCCCGAACACCACTGCACTGCCCTAAACCCTGAAACACCACCCCCTGCACGACCCCCTACACGGCCCGAACACCACTGCACTGCCCTAAACCATGAAACACCAGCACAACCCCCTACACTGCCCAAACACCATTGCACTGCCCTAAACCCTAAAATATCAGCCCCAGCACGACCCCTCACACTGCCCGAACACCACTGCACTAAACCCTAAAACATCAGCCCCAGCACAACGCCCTACACTGCCCGAACACCACTGCACTGCCCGAAACACTGAAACACCCCCCCACAACCCCCTACACTGCCCTTATACCACTGTACTGCCCTAAACCCTGAAACACCATTCCCAGAAAAACCCCCTACACTGCCCGAACACCACTGCCCTAAACCCTGAAAAACCACCCCCAGCATGACCCCCTACAGTGCCCAAACACCACTGCTCTGCCCTTAACCCTGAAACACCACCCTCTGCATGACCCCCTACACTGCCCAAACACGACTGCACTGCCCTAAACCCTGAAACCCCACCCCCAGCATGACCACCTACACTGCCCGAACACCACTGCTCTGCCCTAAACCCTAAAGCATCAGCCCCAGCACGACTGCCTGCACTTCCCGAACACCACTGCACTGCCCTAAACCCTAAAACACCAGCCTCAGCATCACCCCTCACACTGCCCGAACACCACTGCACTGCCCAAACCCTGAAACACCACACCCAGCACGACCCCCTTCTCTGCCCGACCACCACGGCACTTCCCTAAACCCTGAAACACCATCCCCAGCATGACCCCAAACACCACTGCACTGCCCTAAACCCTGAAACACCAGCCCCAGCATGACTCCCTACACTGCACAAACACCACTGCACTGCCCTAAACCATGAAACACCAGCATGACCCCCTACACTGCACAAACACAACTGCACTGCTCTAAACCCTAAAACATCAGCCCCTAGTACGACCCCTCACACTGCCCGAACACCACTGCACTAAACCCTAAAACATCAGCCCCAGCACAACCCCTACACTTCCCGACCACCACTGCACTGCCGTAAACCCTGAAACACCACCCCCAGAACGACCCCCTACACTGCCCGAACACCACTGCACTGCCCTAAACACTGAAACACCCCCCCTGCACAACCCCCTACACTGCCCTTATACCACTGCACTGCCCTAAACCCTGAAACACCACCCCCAGCATGACCACCTACACTGCCCGAACACCACTGCTCTGCTCTAAACCCTGAAACACCACACCCAGCATGACCCCCTACACTGCCCGACCACCACTGCACTTCCCTAAACCCTGAAACACCATCCCCAGCATGACCCCCTACAATGCCCAAACACCACTGCACTGCCCTAAACCCTGAAATACCAGCCCCAGCACGACCCCCTACACTGCCCGAACACAACTGCACTGCCGTAAACCCTGAAACACCACCCCTGCACGACCCCCTACACTGCACAAACACCACTGCACTGCCCTAAACCATGAAACACCAGCACGACCCCCTACACTGCACAAACACCACTGCACTGCCCTAAACCCTAAAACATCAGCCCCAGTACGACCCCTCACACTGCCCGAACACCATTGCACTAAACCCTAAAACATCAGCCCCAGCACAACCCCTACACTTCCCGACCACCACTGCACTGCCCTAAACCCTGAAACACCACCCCCAGCACGACCCCCTACACTGCACAAACACCACTGCACTGCCCTAAACCATGAAACACAAGCACGACCCCCTACACTGCCCAAACACCACTGCACTGCCCTAAACCCTAAAACATCAGCCCCAGTACGACCCCTCACACTGCCCGAACACCATTGCACTAAACCCTAAAACATCAGCCCCAGCACAACCCCTACACTTCCCGACCACCACTGCACTGCCCTAAACCCTGAAACACCACCCCCGGCACGACCCCCTACACTGCACAAACACCACTGCACTGCCCTAAACCATGAAACACCAGCACGACCCCCTACACTGCCCAAACACCACTGCACTGCCCTAAACCCTGAAACACCACCCCCAGCATGACCCCCTACAGTGCCCGAACACCACTGCTCTGCCCTTAACCCTGAAACACCACCCTCTGCATGACCCCCTACACTGTCCAAACACGACTGCACTGCCCTAAACCCTGAAACACCACCCCCAGCATGACCACCTACACTGCCCGAACACCACTGCTCTGCCCTAAACCCTAAAGCATCAGCCCCAGCACGACTCCCTGCACTTCCCGAACACCACTGCACTGCCCTAAACCCTAAAACACCAGCCTCAGCATCACCCCTCACACTGCCCGAACACCACTGTACTGCCCAAACCCTGAAACACCACACCCAGCATGACCCCCTACACTGCCCGACCACCACTGCACTTCCCTAAACCCTGAAACACTATCCCCAGCATGACCCCCTACACTGCCCAAACACCACTGCACTGCCCTAAACCCTGAAATACCAACCCCAGCACGACCCCCTACACTGCCCGAACACAACTGCACTGCCGTAAACCCTGAAACACCACCCCTTGCACGACCCCCTACACTGCACAAACACCACTGCACTGCCCTAAACCATGAAACACCAGCAAGACCCCCTACACTGCACAAACACCACTGCACTGCCCTAAACCCTAAAACATCAGCCCCAGTACGACCCCTCACACTGCCCGAACACCATTGCACTAAACCCTAAAACATCAGCCCCAGCACAAACCCTCCACTTCCCGACCACCACTGCACTGCCCTAAACCCTGAAACACCACCCCCAGCATGACCCCCTACACTGCACAAACACCACTGCACTGCCCTAAACCATGAAACACAAGCACGACACCCTACACTGCCCAAACACCACTGCACTGCCCTAAACCCTAAAACATCAGCCCCAGCACGACCCCTCACACTGCCCGACCACCACTGCACTGCCCTAAACCCTGAAACACCACCCCGAGCACAACCCCATACACTGCCCGAACACCACTGCACTGCCCTAAACACTGAAGCACCACCCTCCTGCACAACCCCCTACACTGCCCTTATACCACTGCACTGCCCTAAACCCTGAAACACCACCCCCAGAAAGACCCCCTACACTGCCCGAACACCACTGCTCTGCCCTAAACCCTAAAGCATCAGCCGCAGTATGACTCACTGCTCTTCCCGAACACCACTGCACTGCCCTAAACCCTAAAACACCAGCCTCAGCATGTCCCCTCACACTGCCAAAACACCACTGCACTGCTCAAACCCTGAAAGACCACACCCAGCAAGACCCCCTAAACTGCCCGACCACCACTGCTCCACCCTAAATCCTAAAACTCCAGCCCCAGCACGACCCCTACACTGCCCGAACACCACTGCACTGCCCTAAACCCTGAAGCACCAGCCCCAGCACGACCCCCTACACTGCCCGTACACCACTGCACTGCCCTAAACCCTGAAACACCAGCCCCTGCAGGACCCCCTACAATGCCCGAACACCACTGCACTTCCCTAAACCCTGAAACACCAGCCCCAGCAAGACCCCCTACACTGCCCGAACACAACTGCACTGCCGTAAACCCTGAAACACCACCCCCTGCACGACCCCCTAGTCTGCCCGAACACCACTGCACTGCCCTAAATCCTGAAACACCACCCCCTGCACGACCCCCTACACTGCACAAACACCACTGCACTGCCCTAAACCATGAAACACCAGCACGACCCCCTACACTGCACAAACACCACTGCACTGCCCTAAACCCTAAAACATCAGCCCCAGTACGACCCCTCACACTGCCCGAACACCATTGCACTAAACCCTAAAACATCAGCCCCAGCACAAACCCTACACTTCCCGACCACCACTGCACTGCCCTAAACCCTGAAACACCACCCCCAGCACGACCCCCTACACTGCACAAACACCACTGCACTGCCCTAAACCATGAAACACCAGCACGACACCCTACACTGCCCAAACACCACTGCACTGCCCTAAACCCTAAAACATCAGCCCCAGCACGACCCCTCACACTGCCCGACCACCACTGCACTGCCCTAAACCCTGAAACACCACCCTGAGCACAACCCCATACACTGCTTGAACACCACTGCACTGCCCTAAACACTGAAACACCACCCTCCTGCACAACCCCCTACACTGCCCTTATACCACTGCACTGACCTAAACCCTGAAACACCACCCCCAGAAAGACCCCCTACACTGCCCGAACACCACTGCTCTGCCCTAAACCCTAAAGCATCAGCCGCAGTACGACTCACTGCTCTTCCCGAACACCACTGCACTGCCCTAAACCCTAAAACACCAGCCTCAGCATGTCCCCTCACACTGCCAAAACACCACTGCACTGCTCAAACCCTGAAAGACCACACCCAGCAAGACCCCCTACACTGCCTGACCACCACTGCTCCACCCTAAATCCTAAAACTCCAGCCCCAGCACGACCCCTACACTGCCCGAACACCACTGCACTGCCCTAAACCCTGAAACACCAGCCCCAGCACGACCCCCTACACTGCCCGTACACCACTGCACTGCCCTAAACCCTGAAACACTACCCCCAGCACGACCCCCTACACTGCCCGAACACCACTGCACTGCCCTAAACCCTGAAACACCAGCCCCTGCAGGACCCCCTACACTGCCCGAACACCACTGCACTTCCCTAAACCCTGAAACACCAGCCCCAGCAAGACACCCTACACTGCCCGAACACAACTGCACTGCCGTAAACCCTGAAACACCACCCCCTGCACGACCCCCTACTCTGCCCGAACACCACTGCACTGCCCTAAATCCTGAAACACCACCCCCTGCACGACCCCCTACACTGCCCGAACACCACTGCACTGCCCTAAGCCATGAAACACCAGCACGACCCCTACACTGCCAAAACACAACTGCACTGCCCTAAACCCTAAAACATCAGCCCCAGCATGACCCCTCACACTGCCCGAACACCACTGCACTAAACCCTAAAACATCAGCCCCAGCACAATCCCCTACACTGCCCGAACACCACTGCACTGCCCTAAACACCGAAACAACCCCCCTGCACAACCCCCTACACTGCCCTTATACCACTGTACTGCCCTAAACCCTGAAACACCACCCCAGAAAGACCCCCTACACTGCCCGAACAACACTGCCCTAAACCCTGAAACACCACCCCCAGCATGACCCCCTACAGTGCCCGAACCCCACTGCTCTGCCCTAAACCCTGAAACACCACCCTCTGCATGACCCCCTACACTGCCCAAACACCACTGCACTGCCCTAAACCCTGAAACACCACCCCCAGCACGACCACCTACACTGCCCGAACACCACTGCTCTGCTCTAAACCCTGAAACACCACCCCTAGCATGACCCCCTACACTGCCCAAACACCACTGCACTCCCCTAAACCCTGAAACACCACCCCAGCACGTCCCCCTACACTGCCTGAACACCAATGCTCTGCCCTAAACCCTAAAGCATGAGCCCCAGTACGACTCCCTGCACTTCCCGAACACCACTGCACTGCCCTAAACCGTAAAACACCAGCCTCAGCATCACCCCTCACACTGCCCGTCCACCACTGCACTGCCCAAACCCTGAAACACCAAACCCAGCACGACCCCCTACACTGCCTGACCACCACTGCACTTCCGTAAACCCTGAAACGCCATCCCCAGCATGACTCCCTACACTGCCCAAACACCACTGCACTGCCCTAAACCCTGAAACACCAGCCCCAGCACGACCCTTACACTGCCTGAACACCACTGCTCTACCCTAAATCCTAAAACTCCAGCCCCAGCATGACCCCTACACTGCCCGAACACCACTGCTCTGCCCTAAACCTTGAAACACCACCCCAGCATGACCCCCTACACTGCCTGAACACCACTGCACTGCCCTAAACTGTGAAACACCAGCCCCAGCACGACCCCCTACACAGCCCGTACACCACTGCACTGCCCTAAACCCTGAAACACCACCCCCAGCACTATCCCCTACACTGCCCGAACACCACTGCACTGCCCTGAACCCTGAAACACCAGCCCCAGCAAGACCACCTACACTGCCCGAACACAACTGCACTGCCCTAAACCCTGAAACACCACCCCCTGCTTGACCCCCTACACTGCCCGAACACCACTGCACTGCCCTAAACCCTGAAACACCACCCCCTGCACGACCCCCTACACTGCCCGAACACCACTGCACTTCCCTAAACCATGAAACACCAGCACGACCCCCTACACTGCCCAAACACCACTGCACTGCCCTAAACCATAAAACATCAGCCCCAGCACAACCCCCTACCCTTCCCGACCACCACTGCACTGTCCTAAACCCTAAAGCATCAGCCGCTGTACGGCTCACTGCTCTTACCGATCACCACTGCACTGCCCTAAACCCTGAAACACCACCCCCAGCACGACCCCCTACACTGCCCGAACACCACTGCCCTGAACCCTGAAACACCAGACCCAGCAAGACCACCTACACTGCCCGAACACAACTGCACTGCCCTAAACCCTGAAACACCACCCCCTGCTTGACCCCCTACACTGCCCGAACACCACTGCACTGCCCTAAACCCTGAAACACCACCCCCTGCACAACCCCCTACACTGCCTGAACACCAATGCACTTCCCTAACCCATGAAACACCAGCACGACCCCCTACACTGCCCAAACACCACTGCACTGCCCTAAACCCTAAAACATCAGCCCCAGTACGACCCCTCACACTACCCGAACACCATTGCACTAAACCCTAAAACATCAGCCCCAGCACAACCCCTACACTTCCCGACCACCACTGCACTGCCCTAAACCCTGAAACACCACCCCCAGCACGATCCCCTACACTGCCCGAACACCACTGCACTGCCCTAAACACTGAAACACCCCCCCTGCACAACCCCCGACCCTGCCCTTATACCACTGCACTCCCCTAAACCCTGAAACACCACCCCCAGAAATACCCCCTACACTGCCCGAACACCACTGCCTAAACCCTGAAACACCACCCTCTGCATGACCCCCTACACTGCCCAAACACCACTGCACTGCCCTAAACCCTGAAACACCACCCCCAATACGACCACCTGCACTGCCCGAACACCACTGCTCTGCTCTAAACCCTGAAACACCACCCCCAGCATGACCCCCTACACTGCCCAAACACCACTGCACTCCCCTAAACCCTGAAACACCACCCCAGCACGTCCCCCTACACTGCCCGAACACCACTGCTCTGCCGTAAACCCTAAAGCATCAGCCCCAGTACGACTCCCTGCACTTCCCGAACACCACTGCACTGCCCTAAACCCTAAAACACCACACCCAGAACAACCCCCTATACTGACCGACCACCGCTGCACTTCCCTAAACCCTGAAACACCACCCCAGCATGACCCCCTACACTGCCCAAACACCACTGCACTGCCCTAAACCCTGAAACACCACCCCCCTGCACATACACCTACACTGGCGGAATACCACTGCACTGCCCTACACCCTGAAACACCACCCCAAGCAAGACCCCCTACACTGCCCGAACACCACAGCCCTAAATCCTGAAACACCACCCCAGCAAGACCCCCTACACTGCCCGAACACCACAGCCCTAAATCCTGAAACACTACCCTAGCACGATCCCCTACACTGCACGAACACCACTGCACTAACCTAAACCCTGAAACCCTACCCCAGCACAATTCCCTACACTGCCCAACCACTGCACTGCCCTAACCCTGAAACACCACCCCCAGCACGTCCCCTACACCGCCCGAACTCCACTGCTCTGCCCTAAACCCTGAAACAGTAGCACCAGCACGACCCCCTACCCTGCTCGAACACCACTGCTCTGCCCTAAACCCTGAAACATCACCCCCAGCAGGACCCCCTAAACTGTCCGAACACCACTGCTCTGCCCTAAACCCTGAAACACCACCCCCAGCACAACCCCCTACACTTCCCGAACACCACTGCACTGCCCTAAACCCTGAAATGCCACCGCCAGCACGACCCCCTACACTGCCCGAACACCACTGCACTGCCCTAAACCCTGTACCACCCCCTGCACGACCCCCTACACTGCCCGAACAACACTGCACTGCCCTAAACCCGGAAACTCCACCCCCAGCACGACCCCCTACACTGCCCGAACACCAATGCTCTGCCCTAAACCCTAAAACACCACCCGTACACCCCCTTACACTGCCCGAACTCCACTGCTCTGCCCTAAACCCTAAAACACCAGCCCCAGCACGACCCCCTACACTGCCCGAACACCACTGCTCTGCCCTAAACCCTAAAACACCAGCACAGCACGACCCCCTACACTGCCGGAACACCACTGCACTACTCTGAAACACCAACCCCAGCACGACCCCCTACTCTGGCCGAACACCACTGAACCTTCGAAAACCCTGAAACACCAGCCGCAGCACGACTCCCTACACTGCACATACACAACTGCACTGCCCTAAACCCTGAAACTCTACCCCAGCACAACCCCCTACACTGCCCGAACACCACTGCACTGCCCTAAACCCTGAAACACCACCCCCTGCAAGACCCCCTACACTGCCCGAACACCACTGCACTGCCCTAAACCCTAAAACATCAGCCCCAGCATGACCCCTCACACTGCCCGAACACCACTGCACTGCCCTAAACACTGAAACACCACCCTCCTGCACAACCCCCTACATTGCCTTTATACCACTGCACTGCCCTAAACCCTGAAACACCACCCCCAGAAAGACCCCCTACACTGCCCGAACACCACTGCCTTAAACCCTGAAACACCACCCCCAGCATGACCCCCTACAGTGCCCGAACACCACTGCACTCCCCTAAACCCTGAAACACCACCCCAGCACGTCCCCCTACACTGCCCGAACACCACTGCTCTGCCCTAAACCCTAAAGCATCAGCCCCAGTACGACTCCCTGCACTTCCCGAACAACACTGCACTGCCCTAAACCCTAAAACACCAGCCTCAGCATCACCCCTCACACTGCCCGAACACCACTGCACTGCCCAAACCCTGAAACACCACACCCAGCACGACCCCCTTCTCTGCCCGACCACTACTGCACTTCCCTAAACCCTGAAACACCATCCCCAGCATGACCCCCTACACTGCCCAAACACAACTGCACTGCCCTAAACCCTGAAATTCTACCCCCAGCATGACCCCTACACTGCCTGAACACCACTGCTCTACCCTAAATCCTAAAACTCCAGCCCCAGCATGACCCCTACACTGCCCGAACACCACTGCTCTGCCCTAAACCTTGAAACACCACCCCAGCACGACCCCCTACACTGCCCGAACACCACTGCACTGACCTAAACCCTGAAACACCACCCCCAGCATGACCCCCTACACTGCCCGAACCCCACTGCACTGCCCTGAACCCTGAAACACCCGCCCCTGCATGACCCCCTACACTGCCAGAACACCACTGCACTGCCCTAAACCCTGAAACACCAGCCCCAGCAAGACCCCTTACACTGCCCGAACACAACTGCACTGCCCTAAACCCTGAAACACCACCCCCTGTATGACCCCCTACACTGCCCTAACTCCACTGCACTGCCCTAAACCCTGACACACCAGCCCCAGCATGACCCCCTACACTGCCCGTACACCACTGCACTGCCCTAAACCCTGAAACACCACCCCCAGCACGACCCCCTACACTGCCCGAACCCCACTGCACTGCCCTGAACCCTGAAACACCCGCCCCTGCATGACCCCCTACACTGCCCGAACAACACTGCACTGCCCTAAACCCAGAAACTCCACCCCCAGCACGACCCCCTACACTGCCCGAACACCAATGCTCTGCCCTAAACCCTAAAACACCACCCGCACACCCCCCTACACTGCCCGAACTCCACTGCTCTGCCCTAAACCCTAAAACACCAGCCCCACCACGACCCCCTACACTGCCCGAACGCCACTGCTCTGCCCTAAACCCTAAAACACCAGCCCCAGCACGACCCCCTACACTGCCCGAACACCACTGCTCTGCCCTAAACCCTGAAACACCAGCACAGCACGACCCCCTACACTGCCGGAACACCACTGCACTACTCTGAAACACCAACCCCAGCACGACCCCCTACTCTGCCCGAACACCACTGAACCTTCGAAAACCCTGAAACACCAGCCGCAGCACGACTCCCTACACTGCACATACACAACTGCACTGCCCTAAACCCTGAAACACCACCCCCTGCAAGACCCCCTACACTGCCCGAACACCACTGCACTGCCCTAAACCCTAAAACATCAGCCCCAGCATGACCCCTCACACTGCCCGAACACCACTGCACTGCCCTAAACACTGAACCACCACCCTCCTGCACAACCCCCTACACTGCCCTCATACCACTGCACTGCCCTAAACCCTGAAACACCACCCCCAGAAAGACCCTACACTGCCCGAACACCACTGCCTTAAACCCTGAAACACCACCCCCAGCATGACCCCTACAGTGCCCGAACACCACTGCTCTGCCCTAAACCCTGAAACACCACCCTCTGCACGACCCCCTACACTGCCCAAACACCACTGCACTGCCCTAAACCCTGAAACACCACCCCCAGCACGACCACCTACACTGCCCAAACACCACTGCTCTGCCCTAAACCCTGAAACACCACCCCCAGCATGACCCCCTATACTGCCCAAACACCGCTGCACTCCCCTAAACCCTGAAACACCACCCCAGCACGTCCCCCTACACTGCCCGAACACCACTGCTCTGCCCTAAACCCTAAAGCATCAGCCCCAGTACGACTCCCTGCACTTCCCGAACACCACTGCACTGCCCTAAACCCTAAAACACCAGCCTCAGCATCACCCCTCACACTGCCCGAACACCACTGCACTGCCCAAACCCTGAAACACCACACCCAGCACGACCACCTTCTCTGCCCGACCACCACTGCACTTCCCTAAACCCTGAAACACCATCCCCAGCATGACCCCCTACACTGCCCAAACACCACTGCACTGCCCTAAAACCTGAAACACCAGCCCCAGCACGACCCCCTACACTGCACAAACACAACTGCACTGCCCTAAACCCTGAAATTCTACCCCCAGCATGGCCCCTACACTGCCTGAACACCACTGCTCTACCCTAAATCCTAAAACTCCAGCCCCAACATGACCCCTACACTGCCCGAACACCACTGCTCTGCACTAAACCTTGAAACACCACCTCAGCACGACCCTCTACACTGCCCAAACACCACTGCACTGCCCTAAACCCTGACACACCAGCCCCAGCATGACCCCCTACACTGCCCGTACACCACTGCACTGCCCTGAACCCTGAAACACCACCCCCAGCACGACCCCCTACACTGCCCGAACCCCACTGCACTGCCCTGAACCCTGAAACACCCGCCCCTGCATGACCCCCTACACTGCCAGAACACCACTGCACTGCCCTAAACCCTGAAACACCAGCCCCAGCAAGACCCCTTACACTGCCCGAACACAACTGCACTGCCCTAAACCCTGAAACACCACCCCCTGTACGACCCCCTACACTGCCCGAACACCACTGCACTGCCCTAAACTCTGAAACACTACCCCCTGCACGACCCCCTACACTGCCCGAACACCACTGCACTGCCCTAAACCATGAAACACCAGCACGACCCCCTACACAGCCCAAACACCACTGCACTGCCCTAAACCCCAAAACATCAGCCCCAGCACGACCCCTCACACTGCCCGAACACCACTGCACTAAACCCCAAAACATCAGCCCCAGCACAACCCCCTACACTTCCCGACCACCACTGCACTGCCCTAAACCCTGAAACACCACCCCCAGCACGACCCCCTACACTGCCCGAACACCACTGCACTGCCCTGATTACTGAAACACCCCCCTGCACAACCCCCTACACTGCCCTTATACCACTGCACTGCCCTAAACACTGAAACACCACCCCCAGCACAACCCCCTACACTGCCCGAACACCACTGCACTGCCCTAAACCCTGAAACACCAGCCCCTGCATGACCCCCTATACTGCCTGAACACCACTGCACTGCCCTAAACCCTGAAACACCAGCCCCAGCAAGACCCCCTA
The DNA here is from genome assembly GCF_964204655.1 of Triturus cristatus. Taxonomy (NCBI): domain Eukaryota; kingdom Metazoa; phylum Chordata; class Amphibia; order Caudata; family Salamandridae; genus Triturus; species Triturus cristatus. The sequence continues at coordinate 635,849,540 of NC_140579.1, read as the reverse complement.
CACTGCCCGAACACAACTGCACTGCCCTAAATCCTGAAACACCACCCCCTGCACGAACCCCTACACTGCCCGAACACCACTGCACTGCCCTAAACCCTGAAACACCACCCCATGCACGACCCCTACAGTGCCCAAACACCACTGCACTGCCCTAAACCATGAAACACCAGCACGACCCCCTATACTGCCCAAACACCACTGCACAGCCCTAAACCGTAAAACATCAGCCCCAGCACGACCCCTCACGCTGCCCAAACACCACTGCACTAAACCCTAAAACATCAGTCCCAGCACAACCCCCTACACTTTACAACCACCACTGCACTGCCCTAAACCCTGAAACACCACTCCCAGCACGACCCCCTACACTGCCCGAACACCACTGCACTGCCCTTAACACTGAAACACCCCCCCTGCACAACCCCCTACACTGCCCTTATGCCACTGCACTGCCCTAAACCCTGAAACACAACCCCCAGAAAGACCCCCTACACTGCCCGAACACCACTGCCCTAAACCCTGAAACACCACCCCCAGCATGACCCCCTACAGTGCCCAAACACCACTGCTCTGCTCTGAAACACCAACCCCAGCACGACCCCCTACTCTGCCCGAACACCACTGAACCTTCGAAAACCCTGAAACACCAGCCGCAGCACGACTCCCTACACTGCACATACACAACTGCACTGCCCTAAACCCTGAAACACCACCCCCTGCAAGACCCCCTACACTGCCCGAACACCACTGCACTGCCCTAAACCCTAAAACATCAGCCCCAGCATGACCCCTCACACTGCCCGAACACCACTGCACTGCCCTAAACACTGAACCACCACCCTCCTGCACAACCCCCTACACTGCCCTCATACCACTGCACTGCCCTAAACCCTGAAACACCACCCCCAGAAAGACCCTACACTGCCCGAACACCACTGCCTTAAACCCTGAAACACCACCCCCAGCATGACCCCTACAGTGCCCGAACACCACTGCTCTGCCCTAAACCCTGAAACACCACCCTCTGCACGACCCCCTACACTGCCCAAACACCACTGCACTGCCCTAAACCCTGAAACACCACCCCCAGCACGACCACCTACACTGCCCAAACACCACTGCTCTGCCCTAAACCCTGAAACACCACCCCCAGCATGACCCCCTATACTGCCCAAACACCGCTGCACTCCCCTAAACCCTGAAACACCACCCCAGCACGTCCCCCTACACTGCCCGAACACCACTGCTCTGCCCTAAACCCTAAAGCATCAGCCCCAGTACGACTCCCTGCACTTCCCGAACACCACTGCACTGCCCTAAACCCTAAAACACCAGCCTCAGCATCACCCCTCACACTGCCCGAACACCACTGCACTGCCCAAACCCTGAAACACCACACCCAGCACGACCACCTTCTCTGCCCGACCACCACTGCACTTCCCTAAACCCTGAAACACCATCCCCAGCATGACCCCCTATACTGCCCAAACACCACTGCACTGCCCTAAAACCTGAAACACCAGCCCCAGCACGACCCCCTACACTGCACAAACACAACTGCACTGCCCTAAACCCTGAAATTCTACCCCCAGCATGGCCCCTACACTGCCTGAACACCACTGCTCTACCCTAAATCCTAAAACTCCAGCCCCAACATGACCCCTACACTGCCCGAACACCACTGCTCTGCACTAAACCTTGAAACACCACCTCAGCACGACCCTCTACACTGCCCAAACACCACTGCACTGCCCTAAACCCTGACACACCAGCCCCAGCATGACCCCCTACACTGCCCGTACACCACTGCACTGCCCTGAACCCTGAAACACCACCCCCAGCACGACCCCCTACACTGCCCGAACCCCACTGCACTGCCCTGAACCCTGAAACACCCGCCCCTGCATGACCCCCTACACTGCCAGAACACCACTGCACTGCCCTAAACCCTGAAACACCAGCCCCAGCAAGACCCCTTACACTGCCCGAACACAACTGCACTGCCCTAAACCCTGAAACACCACCCCCTGTACGACCCCCTACACTGCCCGAACACCACTGCACTGCCCTAAACTCTGAAACACTACCCCCTGCACGACCCCCTACACTGCCCGAACACCACTGCACTGCCCTAAACCATGAAACACCAGCACGACCCCCTACACAGCCCAAACACCACTGCACTGCCCTAAACCCCAAAACATCAGCCCCAGCACGACCCCTCACACTGCCCGAACACCACTGCACTAAACCCCAAAACATCAGCCCCAGCACAACCCCCTACACTTCCCGACCACCACTGCACTGCCCTAAACCCTGAAACACCACCCCCAGCACGACCCCCTACACTGCCCGAACACCACTGCACTGCCCTGATTACTGAAACACCCCCCTGCACAACCCCCTACACTGCCCTTATACCACTGCACTGCCCTAAACACTGAAACACCACCCCCAGCACAACCCCCTACACTGCCCGAACACCACTGCACTGCCCTAAACCCTGAAACACCAGCCCCTGCATGACCCCCTATACTGCCTGAACACCACTGCACTGCCCTAAACCCTGAAACACCAGCCCCAGCAAGACCCCCTACACTGCCCGAACACAACTGCACTGCCCTAAATCCTGAAACACCACCCCCTGCACGAACCCCTACACTGCCCGAACACCACTGCACTGCCCTAAACCCTGAAACACCACCCCATGCACGACCCCTACAGTGCCCAAACACCACTGCACTGCCCTAAACCATGAAACACCAGCACGACCCCCTATACTGCCCAAACACCACTGCACAGCCCTAAACCGTAAAACATCAGCCCCAGCACGACCCCTCACGCTGCCCAAACACCACTGCACTAAACCCTAAAACATCAGTCCCAGCACAACCCCCTACACTTTACAACCACCACTGCACTGCCCTAAACCCTGAAACACCACTCCCAGCACGACCCCCTACACTGCCCGAACACCACTGCACTGCCCTTAACACTGAAACACCCCCCCTGCACAACCCCCTACACTGCCCTTATGCCACTGCACTGCCCTAAACCCTGAAACACAACCCCCAGAAAGACCCCCTACACTGCCCGAACACCACTGCCCTAAACCCTGAAACACCACCCCCAGCATGACCCCCTACAGTGCCCAAACACCACTGCTCTGCTCTAAACCCTGAAACACCACCCTCTGCACGACCCCCTACACTGCCCAAACACCACTGCACTGCCCTAAACCCTGAAACACCACCCCCAGCACGATCCCCTACACTGCCCGAACACCACTGCACTGCCCTAAACACTGAAACACCCCCCCTGCACAACCCCCGACCCTGCCCTTATACCACTGCACTCCCCTAAACCCTGAAACACCACCCCCAGAAATACCCCCTACACTGCCCGAACACCACTGCCTAAACCCTGAAACACCACCCTCTGCATGACCCCCTACACTGCCCAAACACCACTGCACTGCCCTAAACCCTGAAACACCACCCCCAATACGACCACCTGCACTGCCCGAACACCACTGCTCTGCTCTAAACCCTGAAACACCACCCCCAGCATGACCCCCTACACTGCCCAAACACCACTGCACTCCCCTAAACCCTGAAACACCACCCCAGCACGTCCCCCTACACTGCCCGAACACCACTGCTCTGCCGTAAACCCTAAAGCATCAGCCCCAGTACGACTCCCTGCACTTCCCGAACACCACTGCACTGCCCTAAACCCTAAAACACCACACCCAGAACAACCCCCTATACTGACCGACCACCGCTGCACTTCCCTAAACCCTGAAACACCACCCCAGCATGACCCCCTACACTGCCCAAACACCACTGCACTGCCCTAAACCCTGAAACACCACCCCCCTGCACATACACCTACACTGGCGGAATACCACTGCACTGCCCTACACCCTGAAACACCACCCCAAGCAAGACCCCCTACACTGCCCGAACACCACAGCCCTAAATCCTGAAACACCACCCCAGCAAGACCCCCTACACTGCCCGAACACCACAGCCCTAATCCTGAAACACTACCCTAGCACGATCCCCTACACTGCACGAACACCACTGCACTAACCTAAACCCTGAAACCCTACCCCAGCACAATTCCCTACACTGCCCAACCACTGCACTGCCCTAACCCTGAAACACCACCCCCAGCACGTCCCCTACACCGCCCGAACTCCACTGCTCTGCCCTAAACCCTGAAACAGTAGCACCAGCACGACCCCCTACCCTGCCCGAACACCACTGCTCTGCCCTAAACCCTGAAACATCACCCCCAGCAGGACCCCCTAAACTGTCCGAACACCACTGCTCTGCCCTAAACCCTGAAACACCACCCCAAGCACGACCCCCTACACTTCCCGAACACCACTGCACTGCCCTAAACCCTGAAATGCCACCGCCAGCAAGACCCCCTACACTGCCCGAACACCACTGCACTGCCCTAAACCCTGTATCACCCCTGCACGACCCCCTACACTGCCCGAACAACACTGCACTGCCCTAAACCCGGAAACTCCACCCCCAGCACGACCCCCTACACTGCCCGAACACCAATGCTCTGCCCTAAACCCTAAAACACCACCCGCACACCCCCTTACACTGCCCGAACTCCACTGCTCTGCCCTAAACCCTAAAACACCAGCCCCAGCACGACCCCCTACACTGCCCGAACACCACTGCTCTGCCCTAAACCCTAAAACACCAGCACAGCACGACCCCCTACACTGCCGGAACACCACTGCACTACTCTGAAACACCAACCCCAGCACGACCCCCTACTCTGGCCGAACACCACTGAACCTTCGAAAACCCTGAAACACCAGCCGCAGCACGACTCCCTACACTGCACATACACAACTGCACTGCCCAAACCCTGAAACTCTACCCCAGCACAACCCCCTACACTGCCCGAACACCACTGCACTGCCCTAAACCCTGAAACACCACCCCCTGCAAGACCCCCTACACTGCCCGAACACCACTGCACTGCCCTAAACCCTAAAACATCAGCCCCAGCATGACCCCTCACACTGCCCGAACACCACTGCACTGCCCTAAACACTGAAACACCACCCTGCTGCACAACCCCCTACATTGCCTTTATACCACTGCACTGCCCTAAACCCTGAAACACCACCCCCAGAAAGACCCCCTACACTGCCCGAACACCACTGCCTTAAACCCTGAAACACCACCCCCAGCATGACCCCCTACAGTGCCCAAACACCACTGCACTCCCCTAAACCCTGAAACACCACCCCAGCACGTCCCCCTACACTGCCCGAACACCACTGCTCTGCCCTAAACCCTAAAGCATCAGCCCCAGTACGACTCCCTGCACTTCCCGAACAACACTGCACTGCCCTAAACCCTAAAACACCAGCCTCAGCATCACCCCTCACACTGCCCGAACACCACTGCACTGCCCAAACCCTGAAACACCACACCCAGCACGACCCCCTTCTCTGCCCGACCACTACTGCACTTCCCTAAACCCTGAAACACCATCCCCAGCATGACCCCCTACACTGCCCAAACACAACTGCACTGCCCTAAACCCTGAAATTCTACCCCCAGCATGACCCCTACACTGCCTGAACACCACTGCTCTACCCTAAATCCTAAAACTCCAGCCCCAGCATGACCCCTACACTGCCCGAACACCACTGCTCTGCCCTAAACCTTGAAACACCACCCCAGCACGACCCCCTACACTGCCCGAACACCACTGCACTGACCTAAACCCTGAAACACCACCCCCAGCATGACCCCCTACACTGCCCGAACCCCACTGCACTGCCCTGAACCCTGAAACACCCGCCCCTGCATGACCCCCTACACTGCCAGAACACCACTGCACTGCCCTAAACCCTGAAACACCAGCCCCAGCAAGACCCCTTCCACTGCCCGAACACAACTGCACTGCCCTAAACCCTGAAACACCACCCCCTGTATGACCCCCTACACTGCCCTAACTCCACTGCACTGCCCTAAACCCTGACACACCAGCCCCAGCATGACCCCCTACACTGCCCGTACACCACTGCACTGCCCTAAACCCTGAAACACCACCCCCAGCACGACCCCCTACACTGCCCGAACCCCACTGCACTGCCCTGAACCCTGAAACACCCGCCCCTGCATGACCCCCTACACTGCCCGAACAACACTGCACTGCCCTAAACCCAGAAACTCCACCCCCAGCACGACCCCCTACACTGCCCGAACACCAATGCTCTGCCCTAAACCCTAAAACACCACCCGCACACCCCCCTACACTGCCCGAACTCCACTGCTCTGCCCTAAACCCTAAAACACCAGCCCCACCACGACCCCCTACACTGCCCGAACGCCACTGCTCTGCCCTAAACCCTAAAACACCAGCCCCAGCACGACCCCCTACACTGCCCGAACACCACTGCTCTGCCCTAAACCCTGAAACACCAGCACAGCACGACCCCCTACACTGCCGGAACACCACTGCACTACTCTGAAACACCAACCCCAGCACGACCCCCTACTCTGCCCGAACACCACTGAACCTTCGAAAACCCTGAAACACCAGCCGCAGCACGACTCCCTACACTGCACATACACAACTGCACTGCCCTAAACCCTGAAACACCACCCCCTGCAAGACCCCCTACACTGCCCGAACACCACTGCACTGCCCTAAACCCTAAAATATCAGCCCCAGCATGACCCCTCACACTGCCCGAACACCACTGCACTGCCCTAAACACTGAACCACCACCCTCCTGCACAACCCCCTACACTGCCCTCATACCACTGCACTGCCCTAAACCCTGAAACACCACCCCCAGAAAGACCCTACACTGCCCGAACACCACTGCCTTAAACCCTGAAACACCACCCCCAGCATGACCCCTACAGTGCCCGAACACCACTGCTCTGCCCTAAACCCTGAAACACCACCCTCTGCACGACCCCCTACACTGCCCAAACACCACTGCACTGCCCTAAACCCTGAAACACCACCCCCAGCACGACCACCTACACTGCCCAAACACCACTGCTCTGCCCTAAACCCTGAAACACCACCCCCAGCATGACCCCCTATACTGCCCAAACACCGCTGCACTCCCCTAAACCCTGAAACACCACCCCAGCACGTCCCCCTACAATGCCCGAACACCACTGCTCTGCCCTAAACCCTAAAGCATCAGCCCCAGTACGACTCCCTGCACTTCCCGAACACCACTGCACTGCCCTAAACCCTAAAACACCAGCCTCAGCATCACCCCTCACACTGCCCGAACACCACTGCACTGCCCAAACCCTGAAACACCACACCCAGCACGACCACCTTCTCTGCCCGACCACCACTGCACTTCCCTAAACCCTGAAACACCATCCCCAGCATGACCCCCTACACTGCCCAAACACCACTGCACTGCCCTAAAACCTGAAACACCGGCCCCAGCACGGCCCCCTACACTGCACAAACACAACTGCACTGCCCTAAACCCTGAAATTCTACCCCCAGCATGGCCCCTACACTGCCTGAACACCACTGCTCTACCCTAAATCCTAAAACTCCAGCCCCAACATGACCCCTACACTGCCCGAACACCACTGCTCTGCACTAAACCTTGAAACACCACCTCAGCACGACCCCCTACACTGCTCGAACACCACTGCACTGCCCTAAACCCTGACACACCAGCCCCAGCATGACCCCCTACACTGCCCGTACACCACTGCACTGCCCTGAACCCTGAAACACCACCCCCAGCACGACCCCCTACACTGCCCGAACCCCACTGCACTGCCCTGAACCCTGAAACACCCGCCCCTGCATGACCCCCTACACTGCCAGAACACCACTGCACTGCCCTAAACCCTGAAACACCAGCACCAGCAAGACCCCTTACACTGCCCGAACACAACTGCACTGCCCTAAACCCTGAAACACCACCCCCTGTACGACCCCCTACACTGCCCGAACACCACTGCACTGCCCTAAACTCTGAAACACTACCCCCTGCACGACCCCCTACACTGCCCAAACACCACTGCACTGCCCTAAACCATGAAACACCAGCACGACCCCCTACACAGCCCAAACACCACTGCACTGCCCTAAACCCTAAAACATCAGCCCCAGCACGACCCCTCACACTGCCCGAACACCACTGCACTAAACCCTAAAACATCAGCCCCAGCACAACCCCCTACACTTCCCGACCACCACTGCACTGCCCTAAACCCTGAAACACCACCCCCAGCACGACCCCCTACACTGCCCGAACACCACTGCACTGCCCTGATTACTGAAACACCCCCCTGCACAACCCCCTACACTGCCCTTATACCACTGCACTGCCCTAAACACTGAAACACCACCCCCAGCACAACCCCCTACACTGCCCGAACACCACTGCACTGCCCTAAACCCTGAAACACCAGCCCCTGCATGACCCCCTATACTGCCTGAACACCACTGCACTGCCCTAAACCCTGAAACACCAGCCCCAGCAAGACCCCCTACACTGCCCGAACACAACTGCACTGCCCTAAATGCTGAAACACCACCCCTGCACGAACCCCTACACTGCCCGAACACCACTGCACTGCCCTAAACCCTGAAACACCACCCCATGCACGACCCCTACAGTGCCCAAACACCACTGCACTGCCCTAAACCATGAAACACCAGCACGACCCCCTATACTGCCCAAACACCACTGCACAGCCCTAAACTGTAAAACATCAGCCCCAGCACGACCCCTCACGCTGCCCAAACACCACTGCACTAAACCCTAAAACATCAGTCCCAGCACAACCCCCTACACTTTACAACCACCACTGCACTGCCCTAAACCCTGAAACACCACCCCCAGCACGACCCCCTACACTGCCCGAACACCACTGCACTGCCCTTAACACTGAAACACCCCCCCTGCACAACCCCCTACACTGCCCTTATGCCACTGCACTGCCCTAAACCCTGAAACACAACCCCCAGAAAGACCCCCTACACTGCCCGAACACCACTGCCCTAAACCCTGAAACACCACCCCCAGCATGACCCCCTACAGTGCCCAAACACCACTGCTCTGCTCTAAACCCTGAAACACCACCCTCTGCACGACCCCCTACACTGCCCAAACACCACTGCACTGCCCTAAACCCTGAAACACCACCCCCAGCACGACCACATGCACTGCCCGAACACCACTGCTCTGCTCTAAACTCTGAAACACTACCCCCTGCATGACCCCCTACACTGCCCGAACACCACTGCACTGCCCTAAACCATGAAACACCAGCACGACCCCCTACACAGCCCAAACACCACTGCACTGCCCTAAACCCTAAAACATCAGCCCCAGCACGACCCCTCACACTGCCCGAACACCACTGCACTAAACCCTAAAACATCAGCCCCAGCACAACCCCCTACACTTCCCGACCACCACTGCACTGCCCTAAACCCTGAAACACCACCCCCAGCACGACCCCCTACACTGCCCGAACACCACTGCACTGCCCTGATTACTGAAACACCCCCCTGCACAACCCCCTACACTGCCCTTATACCACTGCACTGCCCTAAACACTGAAACACCACCCCCAGCACAACCCCCTACACTGCCCGAACACCACTGCACTGCCCTAAACCCTGAAACACCAGCCCCTGCATGACCCCCTATACTGCCTGAACACCACTGCACTGCCCTAAACCCTGAAACACCAGCCCCAGCAAGACCCCCTACACTGCCCGAACACAACTGCACTGCCCTAAATGCTGAAACACCACCCCCTGCACGAACCCCTACACTGCCCGAACACCACTGCACTGCCCTAAACCCTGAAACACCACCCCATGCACGACCCCTACAGTGCCCAAACACCACTGCACTGCCCTAAACCATGAAACACCAGCACGACCCCCTATACTGCCCAAACACCACTGCACAGCCCTAAACCGTAAAACATCAGCCCCAGCACGACCCCTCACGCTGCCCAAACACCACTGCACTAAACCCTAAAACATCAGTCCCAGCACAACCCCCTACGCTTTACAACCACCACTGCACTGCCCTAAACCCTGAAACACCACCCCCAGCACGACCCCCTACACTGCCCGAACACCACTGCACTGCCCTTAACACTGAAACACTCCCCCTGCACAACCCCCTACACTGCCCTTATGCCACTGCACTGCCCTAAACCCTGAAACACAACCCCCAGAAAGACCCCCTACACTGCCCGAACACCACTGCCCTAAACCCTGAAACACCACCCCCAGCATGACCCCCTACAGTGCCCAAACACCACTGCTCTGCTCTAAACCCTGAAACACCACCCTCTGCACGACCCCCTACACTGCCCAAACACCACTGCACTGCCCTAAACCCTGAAACACCACCCCCAGCACGACCACATGCACTGCCCGAACACCACTGCTCTGCTCTAAACCCTGAAACACCACCCCCAGCATGACCCCCTACACTGCCAAAACACCACTGCACTCTCCTAATCCCTGAAACACCACCCCAGCACGTACCCCTACACTGCCCAAACACCACTGCTCTGCCCTAAACCCTAAAGCATCAGCCCCAGTACGACTCCCTGCACTTCCCAAACACCACTGCACTGCCCTAAACCCTAAAACACCAGCCTCACCATCATCCCTCATGCTGCCCGAACACCACTGCACTGCCCAAACCCTGAAACACCACACCCAGCACGACCCCCTACACTGCCCGACCACCACTGCACTGCCCTAAACCCTGAAACACCACCCCCCTGCACATCCATCTACACTGCTGGAATACCACTGCACTGCCCTAAACCCTGAAACACCACCCCAGCAAGACCCCCTACACTGCCCGAACACCACTGCCCTAAACCCTGAAACACCACCCCCAACAAGACCCCCTACACTGCCCGAACTCCACTGCTCTGCCCTAAACCCTGAAACAGTAGCACCAGCACGACCCCCTACACTGCCCGAACACCAGTGCTCTGCCCTAAACCCTGAAACATCACCCCCAGCAGGACCCCCTAAACTGTCCGAACACCACTGCTCTGCCCTAAACCCTGAAACACCACCCCCAGCACGACCCCCTACACTTCCTGAACACCACTGCACTGCCCTAAACCCTGAAACACCACCCCCTGCACGACCCCCTACACTGCCTGAACAACACTGCACTAAACCCAGAAACTCCACCCCCAGCACGACCCCCTACTCTGCCCGAACACCACTGCACTGCCAAAAACCCTGAAACACCAGCCGCAGCACGACCCCCTACACTGCACAAACACAACTGCACTGCCCTAAACCCTGAAACTCAACACCAGCACGACCCCCTACACTGCCCGAACACCACTGCAATGCCAAAAACCCTGACACACCACCCCCTGCATGACCCCCTACAATGCCCGAACACCACTGCACTGCCAAAAACCCTGAAACACCAGCCGCAGCACGACTCCCTACACTGCACAAACACAACTGCACTGCCCTAAACCCTGAAACTCAATCCCAGCACAACCCCCTACACTGCCCGAACACCACTGCACTGCCAAAAACCCTGAAACACCACCCCCTGCATGACCCCCTACACTGCCCGAACACCACTGCACTGCCCTAAACCATGAAACACCAGCACGACCCCCCACACTGCCCAAACACCACTGCACTGCCCTAAACCCTAAAACATCAGCCCCAGCACGACCCCTCACACTGCCCGAACACCACTGCACTGCCCTAAACCCTGAAACACCACACCCAGCACAACCCCCTACACTTCCCGACCACCACTGCACTGCCCTAAACCCTGAAACTCCACCCCCAGCACGACCCCATACACTGCCCGAACACCACTGCACTGCCCTAAACACTGAAACACCACCCTCCTGCACAACCCCCTACACTGCCCTTATACCACTGCACTGCCCTAAACCCTGAAACACTACCCCAGCACGACTCCCTATACTGCCCGAACACCTGTGCACTGCCCTAAACCCTGAAACACCACCCCCTGCATGACCGCCTACACTGCCCGAACACCACTGCACTGCACTAAACCATGAAACACCAGCATGACTCCCTACACTCCCCAAACACCACTGCACTGCCCTAAACCCTAAAACATCAGCCCCAGCACGACCCCTCACACTTCCCGAACACCACTGCACTGCCCTAAACACTGAAACACGACCCTCCTGCACAACCCCCTACACTGCCCTTATACCACTGCACTGCCCTAAACCCTGAAACACTACCCCAGCACGACTCCCTACACTGCCCGAACACCTGTGCACTGCCCCAAACCCTGAAACACCACCCCCTGCATGACCGCCCACACTGCCCGAACACCACTGTACTGCACTAAACCATGAAACACCAGCACGACTCCCTACACTGCCCAAACACCACTGCACTGCCCTAAACCGTAAAACATCAGCCCCAGCACGACCCCTCACACTTCCCGAACACCACTGCACTGCCCTAAACCCTGAAATGCCACACCCAGCACAAGCCCCTACACTGCCCGAACACCACTGCACTGCCCTAAACCCTGAAACACCACCCCCTGCACGACACCCTACAGTGCCTGAACAACACTGCACTGCCCTAAACCCGGAAACTCCACCCCCAGCACGACCCCCTACACTGCCCGAACACCAATGCTCTGCCCTAAACCATAAAAACCCACCCCGCACATCCCCCTACACTGCCAGAACACCACTGCTCTGCCCTAAACCCTAAAACACCAGCCCCAGCACAACCCCCTACACTGCCCGAACACCACTGCTCTGCCCTAAACCCTAAAACACCAGCCCCAGCACGACCCCTACACTGCCCGAACACCACTACACTGCCCTAAACCCTAAAACACCAGCCCCAGCACGACCCCCTACACTGCCGGAACACCACTGCACTGCCCTAAACCCTAAAGCATCAGCCCCAGTACGACTCCCTGCACTTCCCGAACACCACTGCACTGCCCTAAACCCTAAAACACCAGCCTCAGCATCACCCCTCACACTGCCCGAACACCACTGCACTGCCCAAACCCTGAAACACCACACCCAGCACGACCACCTTCTCTGCCCGACCACCACTGCACTTCCCTAAACCCTGAAACACCATCCCCAGCATGACCCCCTACACTGCCCAAACACCACTGCACTGCCCTAAAACCTGAAACACCAGCCCCAGCACGACCCCCTACACTGCACAAACACAACTGCACTGCCCTAAACCCTGAAATTCTACCCCCAGCATGGCCCCTACACTGCCTGAACACCACTGCTCTACCCTAAATCCTAAAACTCCAGCCCCAACATGACCCCTACACTGCCCGAACACCACTGCTCTGCACTAAACCTTGAAACACCACCTCAGCACGACCCCCTACACTGCCCGAACACCACTGCACTGCCCTAAACCCTGACACACCAGCCCCAGCATGACCCCCTACACTGCCCGTACACCACTGCACTGCCCTGAACCCTGAAACACCACCCCCAGCACGACCCCCTACACTGCCCGAACCCCACTGCACTGCCCTGAACCCTGAAACACCCGCCCCTGCATGACCCCCTACACTGCCAGAACACCACTGCACTGCCCTAAACCCTGAAAAACCAGCCACAGCAAGACCCCTTACACTGCCCGAACACAACTGCACTGCCCTAAACCCTGAAACACCACCCCCTGTACGACCCCCTACACTGCCCGAACACCACTGCACTGCCCTAAACTCTGAAACACTACCCCCTGCACGACCCCCTACACTGCCCGAACACCACTGCACTGCCCTAAACCATGAAACACCAGCACGACCCCCTACACAGCCCAAACACCACTGCACTGCCCTAAACCCTAAAACATCAGCCCCAGCACGACCCCTCACACTGCCCGAACACCACTGCACTAAACCCTAAAACATCAGCCCCAGCACAACCCCCTACACTTCCCGACCACCACTGCACTGCCCTAAACCCTGAAACACCACCCCCAGCACGACCCCCTACACTGCCCGAACACCACTGCACTGCCCTGATTACTGAAACACCCCCCTGCACAACCCCCTACACTGCCCTTATACCACTGCACTGCCCTAAACACTGAAACACCACCCCCAGCACAACCCCCTACACTGCCCGAACACAACTGCACTGCCCTAAACCCTGAAACACCAGCCCCTGCATGACCCCCTATACTGCCTGAACACCACTGCACTGCCCTAAACCCTGAAACACCAGCCCCAGCAAGACCCCCTACACTGCCCGAACACAACTGCACTGCCCTAAATGCTGAAACACCACCCCCTGCACGAACCCCTACACTGCCCGAACACCACTGCACTGCCCTAAACCCTGAAACACCACCCCATGCACGACCCCTACAGTGCCCAAACACCACTGCACTGCCCTAAACCATGAAACACCAGCACGACCCCCTATACTGCCCAAACACCACTGCACAGCCCTAAACCGTAAAACATCAGCCCCAGCACGACCCCTCACGCTGCCCAAACACCACTGCACTAAACCCTAAAACATCAGTCCCAGCACAACCCCCTACGCTTTACAACCACCACTGCACTGCCCTAAACCCTGAAACACCACCCCAGCACGACCCCCTACACTGCCCGAACACCACTGCACTGCCCTTAACACTGAAACACCCCCCCTGCACAACCCCCTACACTGCCCTTATGCCACTGCACTGCCCTAAACCCTGAAACACAACCCCCAGAAAGACCCCCTACACTGCCCGAACACCACTGCCCTAAACCCTGAAACACCACCCCCAGCATGACCCCCTACAGTGCCCAAACACCACTGCTCTGCTCTAAACCCTGAAACACCACCCTCTGCACGACCCCCTACACTGCCCAAACACCACTGCACTGCCCTAAACCCTGAAACACCACCCCCAGCACGACCACATGCACTGCCCGAACACCACTGCTCTGCTCTAAACCCTGAAACACCACCCCCAGCATGACCCCCTACACTGCCAAAACACCACTGCACTCTCCTAATCCCTGAAACACCACCCCAGCACGTACCCCTACACTGCCCGAACACCACTGCTCTGCCCTAAACCCTAAAGCATCAGCCCCAGTACGACTCCCTGCACTTCCCAAACACCACTGCACTGCCCTAAACCCTAAAACACCAGCCTCACCATCATCCCTCATGCTGCCCGAACACCACTGCACTGCCCAAACCCTGAAACACCACACCCAGCACGACCCCCTACACTGCCCGACCACCACTGCACTGCCCTAAACCCTGAAACACCACCCCCCTGCACATCCATCTACACTGCTGGAATACCACTGCACTGCCCTAAACCCTGAAACACCACCCCAGCAAGACCCCCTACACTGCCCGAACACCACTGCCCTAAACCCTGAAACACCACCCCCAACAAGACCCCCTACACTGCCCGAACTCCACTGCTCTGCCCTAAACCCTGAAACAGTAGCACCAGCACGACCCCCTACACTGCCCGAACACCAGTGCTCTGCCCTAAACCCTGAAACATCACCCCCAGCAGGACCCCCTAAACTGTCCGAACACCACTGCTCTGCCCTAAACCCTGAAACACCACCCCCAGCACGACCCCCTACACTTCCTGAACACCACTGCACTGCCCTAAACCCTGAAACACCACCCCCTGCACGGCCCCCTACACTGCCTGAACAACACTGCACTAAACCCAGAAACTCCACCCCCAGCACGACCCCCTACTCTGCCCGAACACCACTGCACTGCCAAAAACCCTGAAACACCAGCCGCAGCACGACCCCCTACACTGCACAAACACAACTGCACTGCCCTAAACCCTGAAACTCAACACCAGCACGACCCCCTACACTGCCCGAACACCACTGCAATGCCAAAAACCCTGACACACCACCCCCTGCATGACCCCCTACAATGCCCGAACACCACTGCACTGCCAAAAACCCTGAAACACCAGCCGCAGCACGACTCCCTACACTGCACAAACACAACTGCACTGCCCTAAACCCTGAAACTCAATCCCAGCACAACCCCCTACACTGCCCGAACACCACTGCACTGCCAAAAACCCTGAAACACCACCCCCTGCATGACCCCCTACACTGCCCGAACACCACTGCACTGCCCTAAACCATGAAACACCAGCACGACCCCCCACACTGCCCAAACACCACTGCACTGCCCTAAACCCTAAAATATCAGCCCCAGCACGACCCCTCACACTGCCCGAACACCACTGCACTGCCCTAAACCCTGAAACACCACACCCAGCACAACCCCCTACACTTCCCGACCACCACTGCACTGCCCTAAACCCTGAAACTCCACCCCCAGCACGACCCCATACACTGCCCGAACACCACTGCACTGCCCTAAACACTGAAACACCACCCTCCTGCACAACCCCCTACACTGCCCTTATACCACTGCACTGCCCTAAACCCTGAAACACTACCCCAGCACGACTCCCTATACTGCCCGAACACCTGTGCACTGCCCTAAACCCTGAAACACAACCCCCAGAAAGACCCCCTACACTGCCCGAACACCACTGCCCTAAACCCTGAAACACCACCCCCAGCATGACCCCCTACAGTGCCCAAACACCACTGCTCTGCTCTAAACCCTGAAACACCACCCTCTGCACGACCCCCTACACTGCCCAAACACCACTGCACTGCCCTAAACCCTGAAACACCACCCCCAGCACGACCACATGCACTGCCCGAACACCACTTCTCTGCTCTAAACCCTGAAACACCACCCCCAGCATGACCCCCTACACTGCCAAAACACCACTGCACTCTCCTAATCCCTGAAACACCACCCCAGCACGTACCCCTACACTGCCCAAACACCACTGCTCTGCCCTAAACCCTAAAGCATCAGCCCCAGTACGACTCCCTGCACTTCCCAAACACCACTGCACTGCCCTAAACCCTAAAACACCAGCCTCACCATCATCCCTCATGCTGCCCGAACACCACTGCACTGCCCAAACCCTGAAACACCACACCCAGCACGACCCCCTACACTGCCCGACCACCACTGCACTGCCCTAAACCCTGAAACACCACCCCCCTGCACATCCATCTACACTGCTGGAATACCACTGCACTGCCCTAAACCCTGAAACACCACCCCAGCAAGACCCCCTACACTGCCCGAACACCACTGCCCTAAACCCTGAAACACCACCCCCAACAAGACCCCCTACACTGCCCGAACTCCACTGCTCTGCCCTAAACCCTGAAACAGTAGCACCAGCACGACCCCCTACACTGCCCGAACACCAGTGCTCTGCCCTAAACCCTGAAACATCACCCCCAGCAGGACCCCCTAAACTGTCCGAACACCACTGCTCTGCCCTAAACCCTGAAACACCACCCCCAGCACGACCCCCTACACTTCCTGAACACCACTGCACTGCCCTAAACCCTGAAACACCACCCCCTGCACGACCCCCTACACTGCCTGAACAACACTGCACTAAACCCAGAAACTCCACCCCCAGCACGACCCCCTACTCTGCCCGAACACCACTGCACTGCCAAAAACCCTGAAACACCAGCCGCAGCACGACCCCCTACACTGCACAAACACAACTGCACTGCCCTAAACCCTGAAACTCAACACCAGCACGACCCCCTACACTGCCCGAACACCACTGCAATGCCAAAAACCCTGACACACCACCCCCTGCATGACCCCCTACAATGCCCGAACACCACTGCACTGCCAAAAACCCTGAAACACCAGCCGCAGCACGACTCCCTACACTGCACAAACACAACTGCACTGCCCTAAACCCTGAAACTCAATCCCAGCACAACCCCCTACACTGCCCGAACACCACTGCACTGCCAAAAACCCTGAAACACCACCCCCTGCATGACCCCCTACACTGCCCGAACACCACTGCACTGCCCTAAACCATGAAACACCAGCACGACCCCCCACACTGCCCAAACACCACTGCACTGCCCTAAACCCTAAAACATCAGCCCCAGCACGACCCCTCACACTGCCCGAACACCACTGCACTGCCCTAAACCCTGAAACACCACACCCAGCACAACCCCCTACACTTCCCGACCACCACTGCACTGCCCTAAACCCTGAAACTCCACCCCCAGCACGACCCCATACACTGCCCGAACACCACTGCACTGCCCTAAACACTGAAACACCACCCTCCTGCACAACCCCCTACACTGCCCTTATACCACTGCACTGCCCTAAACCCTGAAACACTACCCCAGCACGACTCCCTATACTGCCCGAACACCTGTGCACTGCCCTAAACCCTGAAACACCACCCCCTGCATGACCGCCTACACTGCCCGAACACCACTGCACTGCACTAAACCATGAAACACCAGCATGACTCCCTACACTCCCCAAACACCACTGCACTGCCCTAAACCCTAAAACATCAGCCCCAGCATGACCCCTCACACTTCCCGAACACCACTGCACTGCCCTAAACACTGAAACACGACCCTCCTGCACAACCCCCTACACTGCCCTTATACCACTGCACTGCCCTAAACCCTGAAACACTACCCCAGCACGACTCCCTACACTGCCCGAACACCTGTGCACTGCCCCAAACCCTGAAACACCACCCCCTGCATGACCGCCCACACTGCCCGAACACCACTGTACTGCACTAAACCATGAAACACCAGCACGACTCCCTACACTGCCCAAACACCACTGCACTGCCCTAAACCGTAAAACATCAGCCCCAGCACGACCCCTCACACTTCCCGAACACCACTGCACTGCCCTAAACCCTGAAATGCCACACCCAGCACAAGCCCCTACACTGCCCGAACACCACTGCACTGCCCTAAACCCTGAAACACCACCCCCTGCACGACACCCTACAGTGCCTGAACAACACTGCACTGCCCTAAACCCGGAAACTCCACCCCCAGCACGACCCCCTACACTGCCCGAACACCAATGCTCTGCCCTAAACCATAAAAACCCACCCCGCACATCCCCCTACACTGCCAGAACACCACTGCTCTGCCCTAAACCCTAAAACACCAGCCCCAGCACAACCCCCTACACTGCCCGAACACCACTGCTCTGCCCTAAACCCTAAAACACCAGCCCCAGCACGACCCCTACACTGCCCGAACACCACTACACTGCCCTAAACCCTAAAACACCAGCCCCAGCACGACCCCCTACACTGCCGGAACACCACTGCACTGCCCTAAACCCTAAAGCATCAGCCCCAGTACGACTCCCTGCACTTCCCGAACACCACTGCACTGCCCTAAACCCTAAAACACCAGCCTCAGCATCACCCCTCACACTGCCCGAACACCACTGCACTGCCCAAACCCTGAAACACCACACCCAGCACGACCACCTTCTCTGCCCGACCACCACTGCACTTCCCTAAACCCTGAAACACCATCCCCAGCATGACCCCCTACACTGCCCAAACACCACTGCACTGCCCTAAAACCTGAAACACCAGCCCCAGCACGACCCCCTACACTGCACAAACACAACTGCACTGCCCTAAACCCTGAAATTCTACCCCCAGCATGGCCCCTACACTGCCTGAACACCACTGCTCTACCCTAAATCCTAAAACTCCAGCCCCAACATGACCCCTACACTGCCCGAACACCACTGCTCTGCACTAAACCTTGAAACACCACCTCAGCACGACCCCCTACACTGCCCGAACACCACTGCACTGCCCTAAACCCTGACACACCAGCCCCAGCATGACCCCCTACACTGCCCGTACACCACTGCACTGCCCTGAACCCTGAAACACCACCCCCAGCACGACCCCCTACACTGCCCGAACCCCACTGCACTGCCCTGAACCCTGAAACACCCGCCCCTGCATGACCCCCTACACTGCCAGAACACCACTGCACTGCCCTAAACCCTGAAAAACCAGCCCCAGCAAGACCCCTTACACTGCCCGAACACAACTGCACTGCCCTAAACCCTGAAACACCACCCCCTGTACGACCCCCTACACTGCCCGAACACCACTGCACTGCCCTAAACTCTGAAACACTACCCCCTGCACGACCCCCTACACTGCCCGAACACCACTGCACTGCCCTAAACCATGAAACACCAGCACGACCCCCTACACAGCCCAAACACCACTGCACTGCCCTAAACCCTAAAACATCAGCCCCAGCACGACCCCTCACACTGCCCGAACACCACTGCACTAAACCCTAAAACATCAGCCCCAGCACAACCCCCTACACTTCCCGACCACCACTGCACTGCCCTAAACCCTGAAACACCACCCCCAGCACGACCCCCTACACTGCCCGAACACCACTGCACTGCCCTGATTACTGAAACACCCCCCTGCACAACCCCCTACACTGCCCTTATACCACTGCACTGCCCTAAACACTGAAACACCACCCCCAGCACAACCCCCTACACTGCCCGAACACAACTGCACTGCCCTAAACCCTGAAACACCAGCCCCTGCATGACCCCCTATACTGCCTGAACACCACTGCACTGCCCTAAACCCTGAAACACCAGCCCCAGCAAGACCCCCTACACTGCCCGAACACAACTGCACTGCCCTAAATGCTGAAACACCACCCCCTGCACGAACCCCTACACTGCCCGAACACCACTGCACTGCCCTAAACCCTGAAACACCACCCCATGCACGACCCCTACAGTGCCCAAACACCACTGCACTGCCCTAAACCATGAAACACCAGCACGACCCCCTATACTGCCCAAACACCACTGCACAGCCCTAAACCGTAAAACATCAGCCCCAGCACGACCCCTCACGCTGCCCAAACACCACTGCACTAAACCCTAAAACATCAGTCCCAGCACAACCCCCTACGCTTTACAACCACCACTGCACTGCCCTAAACCCTGAAACACCACCCCAGCACGACCCCCTACACTGCCCGAACACCACTGCACTGCCCTTAACACTGAAACACCCCCCCTGCACAACCCCCTACACTGCCCTTATGCCACTGCACTGCCCTAAACCCTGAAACACAACCCCCAGAAAGACCCCCTACACTGCCCGAACACCACTGCCCTAAACCCTGAAACACCACCCCCAGCATGACCCCCTACAGTGCCCAAACACCACTGCTCTGCTCTAAACCCTGAAACACCACCCTCTGCACGACCCCCTACACTGCCCAAACACCACTGCACTGCCCTAAACCCTGAAACACCACCCCCAGCACGACCACATGCACTGCCCGAACACCACTGCTCTGCTCTAAACCCTGAAACACCACCCCCAGCATGACCCCCTACACTGCCAAAACACCACTGCACTCTCCTAATCCCTGAAACACCACCCCAGCACGTACCCCTACACTGCCCGAACACCACTGCTCTGCCCTAAACCCTAAAGCATCAGCCCCAGTACGACTCCCTGCACTTCCCAAACACCACTGCACTGCCCTAAACCCTAAAACACCAGCCTCACCATCATCCCTCATGCTGCCCGAACACCACTGCACTGCCCAAACCCTGAAACACCACACCCAGCACGACCCCCTACACTGCCCGACCACCACTGCACTGCCCTAAACCCTGAAACACCACCCCCCTGCACATCCATCTACACTGCTGGAATACCACTGCACTGCCCTAAACCCTGAAACACCACCCCAGCAAGACCCCCTACACTGCCCGAACACCACTGCCCTAAACCCTGAAACACCACCCCCAACAAGACCCCCTACACTGCCCGAACTCCACTGCTCTGCCCTAAACCCTGAAACAGTAGCACCAGCACGACCCCCTACACTGCCCGAACACCAGTGCTCTGCCCTAAACCCTGAAACATCACCCCCAGCAGGACCCCCTAAACTGTCCGAACACCACTGCTCTGCCCTAAACCCTGAAACACCACCCCCAGCACGACCCCCTACACTTCCTGAACACCACTGCACTGCCCTAAACCCTGAAACACCACCCCCTGCACGGCCCCCTACACTGCCTGAACAACACTGCACTAAACCCAGAAACTCCACCCCCAGCACGACCCCCTACTCTGCCCGAACACCACTGCACTGCCAAAAACCCTGAAACACCAGCCGCAGCACGACCCCCTACACTGCACAAACACAACTGCACTGCCCTAAACCCTGAAACTCAACACCAGCACGACCCCCTACACTGCCCGAACACCACTGCAATGCCAAAAACCCTGACACACCACCCCCTGCATGACCCCCTACAATGCCCGAACACCACTGCACTGCCAAAAACCCTGAAACACCAGCCGCAGCACGACTCCCTACACTGCACAAACACAACTGCACTGCCCTAAACCCTGAAACTCAATCCCAGCACAACCCCCTACACTGCCCGAACACCACTGCACTGCCAAAAACCCTGAAACACCACCCCCTGCATGACCCCCTACACTGCCCGAACACCACTGCACTGCCCTAAACCATGAAACACCAGCACGACCCCCCACACTGCCCAAACACCACTGCACTGCCCTAAACCCTAAAATATCAGCCCCAGCACGACCCCTCACACTGCCCGAACACCACTGCACTGCCCTAAACCCTGAAACACCACACCCAGCACAACCCCCTACACTTCCCGACCACCACTGCACTGCCCTAAACCCTGAAACTCCACCCCCAGCACGACCCCATACACTGCCCGAACACCACTGCACTGCCCTAAACACTGAAACACCACCCTCCTGCACAACCCCCTACACTGCCCTTATACCACTGCACTGCCCTAAACCCTGAAACACTACCCCAGCACGACTCCCTATACTGCCCGAACACCTGTGCACTGCCCTAAACCCTGAAACACCACCCCCTGCATGACCGCCTACACTGCCCGAACACCACTGCACTGCACTAAACCATGAAACACCAGCATGACTCCCTACACTGCCCAAACACCACTGCACTGCCCTAAACCCTAAAACATCAGCCCCAGCACGACCCCTCACACTTCCCAAACACCACTGCACTGCCCTAAACACTGAAACACGACCCTCCTGCACAACCCCCTACACTGCCCTTATACCACTGCACTGCCCTAAACCCTGAAACACTACCCCAGCACGACTCCCTACACTGCCCAAACACCTGTGCACTGCCCCAAACCCTGAAACACCACCCCCTGCATGACCGCCCACACTGCCCGAACACCACTGCACTGCACTAAACCATGAAACACCAGCACGACTCCCTACACTGCCCAAACACCACTGCACTGCCCTAAACCGTAAAACATCAGCCCCAGCACGACCCCTCACACTTCCCGAACACCACTGCACTGCCCTAAACCCTGAAATGCCACACCCAGCACAAGCCCCTACACTGCCCGAACACCACTGCACTGCCCTAAACCCTGAAACACCACCCCCTGCACGACACCCTACAGTGCCTGAACAACACTGCACTGCCCTAAACCCGGAAACTCCACCCCCAGCACGACCCCCTACACTGCCCGAACACCAATGCTCTGCCCTAAACCCTAAAACACCACCCGCACATCCCCCTACACTGCCAGAACACCACTGCTCTGACCTAAACCCTAAAACACCAGCCCCAGCACAACCCCCTACACTGCCCGAACACCACTGCTCTGCCCTAAACCCTAAAACACCAGCCCCAGCACGACCCCTACACTGCCCGAACACCACTACACTGCCCTAAACCCTAAAACACCAGCCCCAGCACGACCCCCTACACTGCCGGAACACCACTGCACTGCCCTAAACCCTGAAACACCAGCACAGGGCGACCCCCTACACTGCCGGAACACCACTGCACTACTCTGAAACACTAAACCCAGCATTACCCCCTACTCTGCCCGAACACCACTGCACTGCCGAAAACCCTGAAACACCAGCTGCAGCACGACTCCCTACACTGCACAAACACAACTGCACTGCCCTAAACTCTAAAACTCTACCCCAGCACGACCCCCTACACTACCCAAACACCACTGCACTGCCCTAAACCCTGAAACACCACCCACAGCATGACCCCTCACACTGCCCGAACACCACTGCACTGCCCTAAACCCTGAAGCGCCACACCCAGCACAACACCCTACACTTCCCGACCACCACTGCACTGCCCAAAACCCTGAAACACCACCCCCAGCACGACCCCATACACTGCCCGAACACAACTGCACTGCCCTAAACCCTGAAACACCACCCGAGCACGACCCCCTACACTGCCCGAACACCACTGCACTGCCCTAAACACTGAAACACCCCCCCCGCACAACCCCCTACACTGCCCTTATACCACTGCACTGCCCTAAACCCTGAAACACCACCCCCAGAAAGACCCCCTACACTGCCCGAACACCACTGCCTAAACCCTGAAACACCACCCTCTGCATGACCTCCTACACTGCCCAAACACCACTGCACTGCCCTAAACCCTGAAAACACCACCCCCAGCACGACCACCTGCACTGCCCGAACACCACTGCTCTGCTCTAAACCCTGAAACACCACCCCCAGCATGGCCCCCTACACTGCCCAAACACCACTGCACTCCCCTAAACCCTGAAACACCACCCCAGCACGTCCCCTACACTGCCCGAACACCACTGCTCTGCCCTAAACCCTAAAGCATCAGCCCCAGTACGACTCCCTGCACTTCCCGAACACCACTGCACTGCCCTAAACCCTAAAACACCACACCCAGAACAACCCCCTACACTGACCGACCACCGCTGCACTTCCCTAAACCCTGAAACACCACCCAAGCATGACCCCCTACACTGCCCAAACACCACTGCACTGCCCTAAACCCTGAAACACCACCCCCTGCACATCCACCTACACTGCCAGAATACCACTGCACTGCCCTACACCCTGAAACACCACCCCCAGCAAGACCCCCTACACTGCCCGAACACCACAGCCCTAAATCCTGAAACACCACCCCAGTAAGACCCCCTACACTGCCCGAACACCACAGCCCTAAATCCTGAAACACTACCCTAGCACGATCCCCTACACTGCACGAACACCACTGCACTAACCTAAACCCTGAAACCCTACCCCAGCACAATTCCCTACACTGCCCAACCACTGCACTGCCCTAAACCCTGAAACACCACCCCCAGCACGTCCCCTACACCGCCCGAACTCCTCTGCTCTGCCCTAAACCCTGAAACAGTAGCACCAGCACGACCCCCTACCCTGCCCGAACACCACTGCTCTGCCCTAAACCCTGAAACATCACCCCCAGCAGGACCCCCTAAACTGTCCGAACACCACTGCTCTGCCCTAAACCCTGAAACACCACCCCCAGCACGACCCCCTACACTTCCCGAACACCACTGCACTGCCCTAAACCCTGAAATGCCACCGCCAGCACGACCCCCTACACTGCGCAAACACCACTGCACTGCCCTAAACCTTGTACCACCCCCTGCACGACCCCCTACACTGCCCGAACAACACTGCACTGCTCTAAACCCGGAAACTCCACCCCCAGCACGACCCCCTACACGGCCCGAACACCAATGCTCTGCCCTAAACCCTAAAACACCACCCGCACAACCCCCTACACTGCCCGAACTCCACTGCTCTGCCCTAAACCCTAAAACACCAGCCCCAGCACGACCCCCTACACTGCCCGAACACCACTGCTCTGCCATAAACCCTAAAACACCAGCCCCAGCACGACCCCCTACACTGCCCGAACACCACTGCTCTGCCCTAAACCCTGAAACACCAGCACAGCACGACCCCCTACACTGCCGGAACACCACTGCACTACTCTGAAACACCAACCCCAGCACGACCCCCTACTCTGCCCGAACACCACTGAACCTTCGAAAACCCTGAAACACCAGCCGCAGCACGACTCCCTACACTGCACATACACAACTGCACTGCCCTAAACCCTGAAACTCTACCCCAGCACAACCCCCTACACTGCCCGAACACCACTGCACTGCCCTAAACCCTGAAACACCACCCCCTGCAGGACCTCCTACACTGCCCGAACACCACTGCACTGCCCTAAACCCTAAAACATCAGCCCCAGCATGACCCCGAACACTGCCCGAACACCACTGCACTGCCCTAAACACTGAAACACCACCCTCCTGCACAACCCCCTACACTGCCCTTATACCACTGCACTGCCCTAAACCCTGAAACACCACCCCCAGAAAGACCCCCTACACTGCCCAAACACCACTGCCTTAAACCCTGAAACACCACCCCCAGCATGACCCCCTACAGTGCCCGAACACCACTGCTCTTCCCTAAACCCTGAAACACCACCGTCTGCACGACCCCCTACACTGCCCAAACACCACTGCACTGCCCTAAACCCTGAAACACAACCCCCAGCATGACCACCTACACTGCCCGAACACCACTGCTCTGCCCTAAACCCTGAAACACCACCCCCAGCATGACCCCCTATACTGCCCAAACACCGCTGCACTCCCCTAAACCCTGAAACACCACCCCAGCACGTCCCCCTACACTGCCCGAACACCACTGCTCTGCCCTAAACCCTAAAGCATCAGCCCAGTACGACTCCCTGCACTTCCCGAACACCACTGCACTGCCCTAAACCCTAAAACACCAGTCTCAGCATCACCCCTCACACTGCCCGAACACCACTGCACTGCCCAAACCCTGAAACACCACACCCAGCACGACCCCCTTCTCTGCCCGACCACTACTGCACTTCCCTAAACCCTGAAACACCATCCCCAGCATGACCCCCTACACTGCCCAAACACCAATGCACTGCCCTAAAACCTGAAACACCAGCCCCAGCACGACCCCCTACACTGCACAAACACAACTGCACTGCCCTAAACCCTGAAATTCTACCCCCAGCATGACCCCTACACTGCCTGAACACCACTGCTCTACCCTAAATCCTAAAACTCCAGCCCCAGCATGACCCCTACACTGCCCGAACACCACTGCTCTGCCCTAAACCTTGAAACACCACCCCAGCATGACCCCCTACACTGCCCGAACACCACTGCACTGCCCTAAACCCTGACACACCAGCCCCAGCATGACCCCCTACACTGCCTGTAAACCACTGCACTGCCCTAAACCCTGAAACACCACCCCCAGCACGACCACCTACACTGCCCGAACACCACTGCTCTGCCCTAAACCCTGAAACACCACCCCCACCCAGCATGACCCCCTATACTGCCCAAACACCGCTGCACTCCCCTAAACCCTGAAACACCACCCCAGCATGTCCCCCTACACTGCCCGAACACCACTGCTCTGCCCTAAACCCTAAAGCATCAGCCCAGTACGAGTCCCTGCACTTCCCGAACACCACTGCACTGCCCTAAACCCTAAAACACCAGTCTCAGCATCACCCCTCACACTGCCCGAACACCACTGCACTGCCCAAACCCTGAAACACCACACCCAGCACGACCGCCTTCTCTGCCCGACCACTACTGCACTTCCCTAAACCCTGAAACACCATCCCCAGCATGACCCCCTACACTGCCCAAACACCAATGCACTGCCCTAAAACCTGAAACACCAGCCCCAGCACGACCCCCTACACTGCACAAACACAACTGCACTGCCCTAAACCCTGAAATTCTACCCCCAGCATGACCCCTACACTGCCTGAACACCACTGCTCTACCCTAAATCCTAAAACTCCAGCCCCAGCATGACCCCTACACTGCCCGAACACCACTGCTCTGCCCTAAACCTTGAAACACCACCCCAGCATGACCCCCTACACTGCCCGAACACCACTGCACTGCCCTAAACCCTGACACACCAGCCCCAGCATGACCCCCTACACTGCCCGTAAACCACTGCACTGCCCTAAACCCTGAAACACCACCCCCAGCATGACCCCCTACACTGCCCGAACCCCACTGCACTGCCCTGAACCCTGAAACACCCGCCGCAGCAAGACCCCTTACACTACCCGAACACAACTGCACTGCCCTAAACACTGAAACACCACCCCCTGTACGACCCCCTACACTACCCGAACACCACTGCACTGCCCTAAACCCTGACACACCAGCCCCAGCATGACCCCCTACACTGCCCGTACACCACTGCACTGCCCTAAACCCTGAAACACCACCCCCTGCATGACACCCTACACTGCCCGAACAACACTGCACTGCCCTAAACCCAGAAACTTCACCCCCAGCATGACCCCCTACACTGCCCGAACACCAATGCTCTGCCCTAAACCCTAAAACACCACCCGCACACCCCCCTACACTGCCCGAACTCCACTGCTCTGCCCTAAACCCTAAAACACCAGCCCCAGCACGACCCCCTACATTGCCCGAACACCACTGCTCTGCCCTAAACCCTAAAACACCAGCCCCAGCACGACCCCCTACACTGCCCGAACACCACTGCACTGCCCTAAACCCTGAAACACCAGCACAGCACGACCCCCTACACTGCCGGAACACCACTGCACTACTCTGAAACACCAACCCCAGCACGACCCCCTACTCTGCCTGAACACCACTGAACCTTTGAAAACCCTGAAACACCAGCCGCAGCACGACTCCCTACACTGCACATACACAACTGCACTGCCCTAAACCCTGAAACTCTACCCCAGCACAACCCCCTACACTGCCCGAACACCACTGCACTGCCCTAAACCCTGAAACACCACCCCCTGCAAGACCACCTACACTGCCCGAACACCACTGCACTGCCCTAAACCCTAAAACATCAGCCCCAGCATGACCCCTCACACTGCCCGAACACCACTGCACTGCCCTAAACACTGAAACACCACCCTCCTGCACAACCCCCTACACTGCCCTTATACCACTGCACTGCCCTAAACCCTGAAACACCACCCCCAGAAAGACCCTACACTGCCCGAACACCACTGCCTTAAACCCTGAAACACCACCCCCAGCATGACCCCCTGCAGTGCCCGAACACCACTACTCTGCCCTAAACCCTGAAACACCACCCTCTGCACGACCCCCTACACTGCCCAAACACCACTGCACTGCCCTAAACCCTGAAACACCACCCCCAGCACGACCACCTACACTGCCCGAACACCACTGCTCTGCCCTAAACCCTGAAACACCACCCCCAGCATGACCCCCTATACTGCCCAAACACCGCTGCACTCCCCTAAACCCTGAAACACCACCCCAGCACGTCCCCCTACACTGCCCGAACACCACTGCTCTGCCCTAAACCCTAAAGCATCAGCCCCAGTACGACTCCCTGCACTTCCCGAACACCACTGCACTGCCCTAACCCTAAAACACCAGCCTCAGCATCACCCCTCACACTGCCCGAACACCACTGCACTGCCCAAACCCTGAAACACCACACCCAGCACGACCACCTTCTCTGCCCGACCACCACTGCACTTCCCTAAACCCTTAAACACCATCCCCAGCATGACCCCCTACACTGCCCAAACACCACTGCACTGCCCTAAAACCTGAAACACCAGCCCCAGCACGACCCCCTACACTGCACAAACACAACTGCACTGCCCTAAACCCTGAAACTCTACCCCCAGCATGACCCCTACACTGCCTGAACACCACTGCTCTACCCTAAATCCTAAAACTCCAGCCCCAGCATGACCCCTACACTGCCTGAACACCACTGCTCTGCACTAAACCTTGAAACACCACCCCAGCACGACCCCCTACACTGCCCGAACACCACTGCACTGCCCTAAACCCTGACACACCAGCCCCAGCATGACTCCCTACACTGCCCGTACAACACTGCACTGCCCTAAACCCTGAAACACCACCCCCAGCACAACCCCCTATACTGCCCGAACCCCACTGCACTGCCCTGAACCCTGAAACACCCGTCCCTGCATGACCCCCTACACTGCCAGAACACCACTGCACTGCCCTAAACCCTGAAACACCAGCCCCAGCAAGACCCCTTACACTGCCCGAACACAACTGCACTGCCCTAAACCCTGAAACACCACCCCCTGTACGACCCCCTACACTGCCCGAACACCACTGCACTGCCCTAAACCCTGAAACACTACCCCCTGCACGACCCCCTACACTGCCCGAACACCACTGCACTGCCCTAAACCATGAAACACCAGCACGACCCCCTACACAGCCCAAACACCACTGCACTGCCCTAAACCCTAAAACATCAGCCCCATCACGACCCCTCACACTGCCCGAACACCACTGCACTGAACCCTAAAACATCAGCCCCAGCACAACCCCCTACACTTCCCGACCACCACTGCACTGCCCTAAACCCTGAAACACCACCCCCAGCACGACCCCCTACACTGCCCGAACACCACTGCACTGCCCTAATTACTGAAACACCCCCCCTGCACAACCCCCTACACTGCCCTTATACCACTGCACTGCCCTAAACACTGATACACCACCCCCAGCACGACCCCCTACACTGCCCGAACACCACTGCACTGCCCTAAACCCTGAAACACCAGCCCCTGCATGACCCCCTATACTGCCTGAACACCACTGCACTGCCCTAAACCCTGAAACACCAGCCCCAGCAAGACCCCCTACACTGCCCGAACACAACTGCACTGCCCTAAACCCTGAAACACCACCCCCTGCACGACCCCCTACACTGCCCGAACACAACTGCACTGCCCTAAACCCTGAAACACCACCCCATGCACGACCCCTACACTGCCCAAACACCACTGCACTGCCCTAAACCATGAAACACCAGCACGACCCCCTACACTGCCCAAACACCACTGCACAGCCCTAAACCCTAAAACATCAGCCCCAGCACGACCCCTCACAGTGCCCAAACACCACTGCACTAAACCCTAAAATATCAGTCCCAGCACAACCCCCTACACTTTACAACCACCACTGCACTGCCCTAAACCCTGAAACACCACCCCCAGCACGACCGCCTACACTGCCCGAACACCACTGCACTGCCCTTAACACTGAAACACCCCCCCTGCACAACCCCCTACACTGCCCTTATGCCACTGCACTGCCCTAAACCCTGAAACACCACCCCCAGAAAGACCCCCTACACTGCCCGAACACCACTGCCCTAAACCCTGAAACACCACCCCCAGCATGACCCCCTACAGTGCCCAAGCACCACTGCTCTGCCCTAAACCCTGAAACACCACACCCAGCACGACCACATGCACTGCCCGAACACCACTGCTCTGCTCTAAACCCTGAAACACCACCCCCAGCATGATCCCCTACACTGCCAAAAAACCACTGCACTCTCCTAATCCCTGAAACACCACCCCAGCACGTACCCCTACACTGCCCGAACACCACTGCTCTGCCCTAAACCCTAAAGCATCAGCCCCAGTACGACTCCCTGCACTTCCCAAACACCACTGCACTGCCCTAAACCCTAAAACACCAGCCTCACCATCATCCCTCATGCTGCCCGAACACCACTGCACTGCCCAAACCCTGAAACACCACACCCAGCACGACCACCTACACTGCCCGACCACCACTGCACTGCCCTAAACCCTGAAACACCACCCCCCTGCACATCCATCTACACTGCTGGAATACCACTGCACTGCCCTAAACCCTGAAACACCACCCCAGCAAGACCCCCTACACTGCCCGAACACCACAGCCCTAAACCCTGAAACACCACCCCCAACAAGACCCCCTACACTGCACGATCACCACTGCACTGCCCTAAACCCTAAAACACTACCCTAGCACGATCCCCTACACTGCACGAACACCACTGCACTGCCCTAAACACTGAAACACTACCCCAGCACGACTCCCTACACTGCCCGAACACCACTAAACTGCCCCAAACCCTGAAACACCACCCCAGCACATCCCACTACACTGCCCAAACTCCACTGCTCTGCCCTAAACCCTGAAACAGTAGCACCAGCACGACCCCCTACACTGCCCGAACACCACTGCTCTGCCCTAAACCCTGAAACACCACCCCCAGCACGACCCCCTACACTTCCTTAACACCACTGCACTGCCCTAAACCCTGAAACACCACCCCCTGCACGACCCCCTACACTGCCTGAACAACACTGCACTGCCCTAAACCCAGAAACTCCACCCCCAGCATGACCCCCTTCTCTGCCCGAACACCACAGCACTGCCAAAAACCCTGAAACACCAGCCGCAGTAGGACCCCCTACACTGCACAAACACAACTGCACTGCCCTAAACCCTGAAACTCAACCCCAGCACGACCCCCTACACTGCCCGAACACCACTGCAATGCCAAAAACCCTGAAACACCACCCCCTGCATGACCCCCTACACTGCCCGAACACCACTGCACTGCCAAAAACCCTGAAACACCAGCCGCAGCACGACTCCCTACACTGCACAAACACAACTGCACTGCCCTAAACCCTGAAACTCAACCCCAGCACGACCCCCTACACTGCCCGAACACCACTGCACTGCCAAAAACCCTGAAACACCACCCCCTGCATGACCCCCTACACTGCCCGAACACCACTGCACTGCCCTAAACCATGAAACACCAGCACGAACCCCTACACTGCCCAAACACCACTGCACTGCCCTAAACCCTAAAACATCAGCCCTAGCACGACCCCTCACACTGCCCGAACACCACTGCACTGCCCTAAACCCTGAAACACCACACCCAGCACTACCCCCTACACTTCCCGACCACCACTGCACTGCCCTAAACCCTGACACTCCACCCCCAGCACGTCTCCATACACTGCCCGAACACCACTGCACTGCCCTAAACCCTGAAACACTACCCCAGCACGACACCCTACACTGCCCGAACACCTCTGCACTGCCCTAAACCCTGAAATACCACCCCCTGCATGACCGCCTACACTGCCCGAACACCACTGCACTGCACTAAACCATGAAACACCAGCATGACTCCCTACACTGCCCAAACACCACTGCACTGCCCTAAACCCTAAAACATCAGCCCCAGCACGACCCCTCACACTTCCCGAACACCACTGCACTGCCCTAAACACTGAAACACCACCCTCCTGCACAACCCCCTACACTGCCCTTATACCACTGCACTGCCCTAAACCCTGAAACACTACCCCAGCACGACTGCCTACACTGCCCGATCACCTGTGCACTGCCCCAAACCCTGAAACACCACCCCCTGCATGACCAGCTACACTGCCCGAACACCACTGCACTGCACTAAACCATGAAACACCAGCACGACTCCCTACACTGCCCAAACACCACTGCCCTGCCCTAAACCCTAAAACATCAGCCCCAGCACGACCCCTCACACTTCCCGAACACCACTGCACTGCCCTAAACCCTGAAATGCCACACCCAGCACGAGCCCCTACACTGCCCGAACACCACTGCACTGCCCTAAACCCTGAAACACTACCCCCAGCACGACCCCCTACACTGCCCGAACACCACTGCACTGCCCTAAACCCTGAAGCACCAGCCCCTGCAGGACCCCCTACACTGCCCGAACACCACTGCTCTTCCCTAAACCCTGAAACACCAGCCCCAGCAAGACCCCCTACACTGCCCGAACACAACTGCACTGCCGTAAACCCTGAAACACCACCCCTTGCACGACCCCCTACTCTGCCCGAACACCACTGCACTGTCCTAAATCCTGAAACACCACCCCCTGCACGACCCCCTACACTGCCCGAACACCACTGCACTGCCCTAAGCCATGAAACACCAGCACGACCCCCTACACTGCCCAAACACAACTGCACTTCCCTAAACCCTAAAACATCAGCCCCAGCACGACCCCTCACACTGCCCGAACACCACTGCACTAAACTCTAAAACATCAGCCCCAGCACAATCCCCTACACTGCCCGAACACCACTGCACTGCCCTAAACACCGAAACACCCCCCCTGCACAACCCCCTACACTGCCCTTTTACCACTGTACTGACCTAAACCCTGAAACACCACCCCCAGCATGACCCCCTACAGTGCCCGAACACCACTGCTCTGACCTTAACCCTGAAACACCACCCTCTGCATGACCCCCTACACTGCCCAAACACCACTGCACTGCCCTAAACCCTGAAACACCACCCCCAGCATGACCACCTACACTGCCCGAACACCACTGCTCTGCCCTAAACCCTAAAGCATCAGCCCCAGCATGACTCCCTGCACTTCCCGAACACCACTGCACTGCCCTAAACCCTAAAACACCAGCCTCAGCATCACCCCTCACACTGCCCGAACACCACTGTACTGCCCAAACCCTGAAACACCACACCCAGCATGACCCCCTACACTGCCCGACCACCACTGCACTTCCCTAAACCCTGAAACACCATCCCCAGCATGACCCTCTACACTGCCCAAACACCACTGCACTGCCCTAAACCCTGAAACACCAGCCCCAGCACGACCCCCTACACAGCCCGAACACAACTGCACTGCCGTAAACCCTGAAACACCACCCCCTGCACGACCCCCTACACTGCACAAACACCACTGCACTGCCCTAAACCCTAAAACATCAGCCCCAGTACGACCCCTCACACTGCCCGAACACCATTGCACTAAACCCTAAAACATCAGCCCCAGCACAACCCCTACACTTCCCGACCACCACTGCACTGCCCTAAACCCTGAAACACCACCCCCAGAACGACCCCCTACACTGCACAAACACCACTGCACTGCCCTAAACCATGAAACACCAGCACGACCCCCTACACTGCCCAAACACCACTGCACTGCCCTAAACCCTAAAACATCAGCCCCAGCACGACCCCTCACACTACCTGAACACCACTGCACTGCCCTAAACCCTGAAACACCACACCCAGCACAACCCCCTACACTTCCCGACCACCACTGCACTGCCCTAAACCCTGAAACACCACCCCGAGCACAACCCCATACACTGCCCGAACACCACTGCACTGCCCTAAACACTGAAGCACCACCCTCCTGCACAACCCCTACACTGCCCTTATACCACTGCACTGCCCTAAACCCTGAAACACCACCCCCAGAAAGACCCCCTACACTGCCCGAACACCACTGCTCTGCCCTAAACCCTAAAGCATCAGCCGCAGTACGACTCACTGCACAAACACAACTGCACTGCCCTAAACCCTGAAACTCAACCCCAGCACGACCCCCTACACTGCCCGAACACCACTGCACTGCCAAAAACCCTGAAACACCACCCCCTGCATGACCCCCTACACTGCCCGAACACCACTGCACTGCCCTAAACCATGAAACACCAGCACGAACCCCTACACTGCCCAAACACCACTGCACTGCCCTAAACCCTAAAACATCAGCCCTAGCACGACCCCTCACACTGCCCGAACACCACTGCACTGCCCTAAACCCTGAAACACCACACCCAGCACTACCCCCTACACTTCCCGACCACCACTGCACTGCCCTAAACCCTGACACTCCACCCCCAGCACGTCTCCATACACTGCCCGAACACCACTGCACTGCCCTAAACCCTGAAACACTACCCCAGCACGACACCCTACACTGCCCGAACACCTCTGCACTGCCCTAAACCCTGAAATACCACCCCCTGCATGACCGCCTACACTGCCCGAACACCACTGCACTGCACTAAACCATGAAACACCAGCATGACTCCCTACACTGCCCAAACACCACTGCACTGCCCTAAACCCTAAAACATCAGCCCCAGCACGACCCCTCACACTTCCCGAACACCACTGCACTGCCCTAAACACTGAAACACCACCCTCCTGCACAACCCCCTACACTGCCCTTATACCACTGCACTGAAACACTACCCCAGCACGACTGCCTACACTGCCCGATCACCTGTGCACTGCCCCAAACCCTGAAACACCACCCCCTGCATGACCAGCTACACTGCCCGAACACCACTGCACTGCACTAAACCATGAAACACCAGCACGACTCCCTACACTGCCCAAACACCACTGCCCTGCCCTAAACCCTAAAACATCAGCCCCAGCACGACCCCTCACACTTCCCGAACACCACTGCACTGCCCTAAACCCTGAAATGCCACACCCAGCACGAGCCCCTACACTGCCCGAACACCACTGCACTGCCCTAAACCCTGAAACACTACCCCCAGCACGACCCCCTACACTGCCCGAACACCACTGCACTGCCGTAAACCCTGAAACACCACCCCTTGCACGACCCCCTACTCTGCCCGAACACCACTGCACTGTCCTAAATCCTGAAACACCACCCCCTGCACGACCCCCTACACTGCCCGAACACCACTGCACTGCCCTAAACCCTGAAGCACCAGCCCCTGCAGGACCCCCTACACTGCCCGAACACCACTGCTCTTCCCTAAACCCTGAAACACCAGCCCCAGCAAGACCCCCTACACTGCCCGAACACAACTGCACTGCCGTAAACCCTGAAACACCACCCCTTGCACGACCCCCTACTCTGCCCGAACACCACTGCACTGTCCTAAATCCTGAAACACCACCCCCTGCACGACCCCCTACACTGCCCGAACACCACTGCACTGCCCTAAGCCATGAAACACCAGCACGACCCCCTACACTGCCCAAACACAACTGCACTTCCCTAAACCCTAAAACATCAGCCCCAGCACGACCCCTCACACTGCCCGAACACCACTGCACTAAACTCTAAAACATCAGCCCCAGCACAATCCCCTACACTGCCCGAACACCACTGCACTGCCCTAAACACCGAAACACCCCCTCTGCACAACCCCCTACACTGCCCTTTTACCACTGTACTGACCTAAACCCTGAAACACCACCCCCAGCATGACCCCCTACAGTGCCCGAACACCACTGCTCTGACCTTAACCCTGAAACACCACCCTCTGCATGACCCCCTACACTGCCCAAACACCACTGCACTGCCCTAAACCCTGAAACACCACCCCCAGCATGACCACCTACACTGCCCGAACACCACTGCTCTGCCCTAAACCCTAAAGCATCAGCCCCAGCATGACTCCCTGCACTTCCCGAACACCACTGCACTGCCCTAAACCCTAAAACACCAGCCTCAGCATCACCCCTCACACTGCCCGAACACCACTGTACTGCCCAAACCCTGAAACACCACACCCAGCATGACCCCCTACACTGCCCGACCACCACTGCACTTCCCTAAACCCTGAAACACCATCCCCAGCGTGACCCTCTACACTGCCCAAACACCACTGCACTGCCCTAAACCCTGAAACACCAGCCCCAGCACGACCCCCTACACAGCCCGAACACAACTGCACTGCCGTAAACCCTGAAACACCACCCCCTGCACGACCCCCTACACTGCACAAACACCACTGCACTGCCCTAAACCCTAAAACATCAGCCCCAGTACGACCCCTCACACTGCCCGAACACCATTGCACTAAACCCTAAAACATCAGCCCCAGCACAACCCCTACACTTCCCGACCACCACTGCACTGCCCTAAACCCTGAAACACCACCCCCAGAACGACCCCCTACACTGCACAAACACCACTGCACTGCCCTAAACCATGAAACACCAGCACGACCCCCTACACTGCCCAAACACCACTGCACTGCCCTAAACCCTAAAACATCAGCCCCAGCACGACCCCTCACACTACCTGAACACCACTGCACTGCCCTAAACCCTGAAACACCACACCCAGCACAACCCCCTACACTTCCCGACCACCACTGCACTGCCCTAAACCCTGAAACACCACCCCGAGCACAACCCCATACACTGCCCGAACACCACTGCACTGCCCTAAACACTGAAACACCACCCTCCTGCACAACCCCTACACTGCCCTTATACCACTGCACTGCCCTAAACCCTGAAACACCACCCCCAGAAAGACCCCCTACACTGCCCGAACACCACTGCTCTGCCCTAAACCCTAAAGCATCAGCCGCAGTACGACTCACTGCTCTTCCCGAACACCACAGCACTGCCCTAAACCCTAAAACACCAGCCTCAGCATGTCCCCTCACACTGCCAAAACACCACTGCACTGCTCAAACCCTGAAAGACCACACCCAGCACGACCCCTACACTGCCCGAACACCACTGCACTGCCCTAAACCCTGAAACACCAGCCCCAGCACGACCCCCTACACTGCCCGTACACCACTGCACTGCCCTAAACCCTGAAACACTACCCCCAGCACGACCCCCTACACTGCCCGAACACCACTGCACTGCCCTAAACCCTGAAGCACCAGCCCCTGCAGGACCCCCTACACTGCCCGAACACCACTGCTCTTCCCTAAACCCTGAAACACCAGCCCCAGCAAGACCCCCTACACTGCCCGAACACAACTGCACTGCCGTAAACCCTGAAACACCACCCCTTGCACGACCCCCTACTCTGCCCGAACACCACTGCACTGTCCTAAATCCTGAAACACCACCCCCTGCACGACCCCCTACACTGCCCGAACACCACTGCACTGCCCTAAGCCATGAAACACCAGCACGACCCCCTACACTGCCCAAACACAACTGCACTTCCCTAAACCCTAAAACATCAGCCCCAGCACGACCCCTCACACTGCCCGAACACCACTGCACTAAACTCTAAAACATCAGCCCCAGCACAATCCCCTACACTGCCCGAACACCACTGCACTGCCCTAAACACCGAAACACCCCCCCTGCACAACCCCCTACACTGCCCTTTTACCACTGTACTGACCTAAACCCTGAAACACCACCCCCAGCATGACCCCCTACAGTGCCCGAACACCACTGCTCTGACCTTAACCCTGAAACACCACCCTCTGCATGACCCCCTACACTGCCCAAACACCACTGCACTGCCCTAAACCCTGAAACACCACCCCCAGCATGACCACCTACACTGCCCGAACACCACTGCTCTGCCCTAAACCCTAAAGCATCAGCCCCAGCATGACTCCCTGCACTTCCCGAACACCACTGCACTGCCCTAAACCCTAAAACACCAGCCTCAGCATCACCCCTCACACTGCCCGAACACCACTGTACTGCCCAAACCCTGAAACACCACACCCAGCATGACCCCCTACACTGCCCGACCACCACTGCACTTCCCTAAACCCTGAAACACCATCCCCAGCATGACCCCCTACACTGCCCAAACACCACTGCACTGCCCTAAACCCTGAAACACCAGCCCCAGCACGACCCCCTACACAGCCCGAACACAACTGCACTGCCGTAAACCCTGAAACACCACCCCCTGCACAACCCCCTACACTGCACAAACACCACTGCACTGCCCTAAACCCTAAAACATCAGCCCCAGTACGACCCCTCACACTGCCCAAACACCATTGCACTAAACCCTAAAACATCAGCCCCAGCACAACCCCTACACTTCCCGACCACCACTGCACTGCCCTAAACCCTGAAACACCACCCCCAGCACGACCCCCTACACTGCACAAACACCACTGCACTGCCCTAAACCATGAAACACCAGCACGACCCCCTACACTGCCCAAACACCACTGCACTGCCCTAAACCCTAAAACATCAGCCCCAGCACGACCCCTCACACTGCTCTAAACCCTAAAACATCAGCCCCAGTACGACTCCCTACACTGCCCGAATACCACTGCACTGCCCTAAACCCTGAAATACCAGCCCCTGCATGACCCCTTACACTGCCCGAACACAACTGCACTGCCCTAAACCCTGAAACACCTCCCCCTACACGACCCCCTAAACTGCCCGAACACCACTGCACTGCCCTAAACCCTGAAACACCACCCCCTGCACGACCCCCTACACTGCCCGAACACCACTACACTGCCCTAAACCATGAAACACCAGCACAACCCCCTACACTGCCCAAACACCACTGCACTGCCCTAAACCCTAAAACATCAGCCCCAGTACGACTCCCTGCACTTCCCAAACACCACTGCACTGCCCTAAACCCTGAAACAACAACCCCAGCACTAGCCCTCACACTGCCCGAACACCACTGCACTGCCCTAAACCCTGAAACACCACCCCCTGTACGACCCCTACACTGCCCAAACACCACTCCACTGCCCTAAACCCTGAAACACCACCCCCAGCATGACCCCTTACACTGCCCAAACACCACTGCTCTACCCTAAACCCAGAAACCCCCGCCCCAGCACGACCCCCTACACTGCCCGAACACCACTGCACTGCCCTAAACCCTGAAACACCACCCCAGCACATCCCCCTACACTGCCCGAACACCACTGCTCTGCCCTAAACCCTAAATCATCAGCCCCAGTATGACTCCCTGCACTTCCCAAACACCACTGCACTGCCCTAAACCCTAAAACACCTGCCCCAGCATGACCCCTCACACTGACCGAACACCACTGCACATCCCTAAACCCTGAAACACCACCCCCAGCACGACCCCCTACACTGCCCGAACACCACTGCACTGCCCTAAACCCTGAAACACCACCCCCCTGCACAACCCCCTACACTGCTCGAATACCACTGCACTGCCCTAAACCCTGAAACACCACCCCCAGCAAGACCCCCTACACTGCCCGAACACCACTGCACTGCCATAAACCCTGAAACACCACCCCCAGCAAGACCCTGTACACTGCACGATCACCACTGCACTGCCCTAAACCCTAAAACACTACCCTAGCATAATCCCCTACACTGCACGAACGCCACTGCACTGCCCTAAACCCTGAAACACTAACCCAGCACGACTCCCTACACTGCCCGAACACCACTGTACTGCCCTAAACCTTGAAACACTACCCCCAGCACGACCCCCTACATTGCCCGAACACCACAGCACTGCCCTAAACCCTGAAACACCACCCCCAGTATGAAACACTACACTGCCCGAAAACCACTGCACTGCGCAAAACCCTGAAACACCACCCCCAGCACGACTCCCTACACTGCCCGAACACCACTGCACTGTCCTAAACCCTGAAAAACTACCCCCAGCAAGAACCCCTACATTGCCCGAACACTACTACACTGCCTTAACCCCTGAAACCTCACCTCCAGCAAGACCCCCTACACTGCCCGAACAGTACTGCCCCTAAACCCTGAAACACTACCCCCAGCAAGACCCCCTACCCTGCCCGAACACCACTGCACTGCCCTAAACCGTGAAACACCACCCCCAGCACGACCCCCTTCACTGCCCGAACATCACTGCTCTGCCCAAAACCCTGAAACACCACCCCCAGCATGACCCTCTACACTGCTCGAACACAACTGCACTGCCCTAAACCCTGAAACACCAGCCCCAGCACGACCCCATACACTTCCCAAACACCACTGCACTGCCCTAAAACCTAAAACATCAGCCCCAGTACTACTCCCTGCACTTCCCGAACACCACTGCACTGCACTGCCCTAAACCCTAAAACAACAGCCCCAGCACGACCCCTCACACTGCCCGAACACCACTTCACTGCCCTAAACCCTGAAAAGCCACCCCCTGCACGACCCCCTACACTGCCCGAATACCACTGCACTGCCCTAAACCCTGAAACACCACCCCCAGAAAGACCTCCTACGCTGCCCGAACACCACTGCCCTAAACCCTGAATCACCACCCCCAGCAAGACCCCCTACACTGCCCGAACACCACTGCCATAAACCCTGAAACACCACCCCCAGCATGACCCCTACAGTGCCCGAACACCACTGCACTGCCCTAAACCCTGAAACACCACCCTCTGCATGACCCCCTACACTGCCCAAACACCACTGCACTGCCCTAAACCCTGAAACACCACCCCCTGCACAAACCCCTATACTGCCCGAACACCACACTGCTCTGCCCTAAACCCTGAAACACCACCCCCAGCACGACCCCTACACTGCCCGAACACCACTGCACTGCCCTAAACCCTGAAACACCATCAATCAATCAATCAATCAATACATTTATAGAGCTCGAATAGCCAGGTCTTGAGGTGTTTCCTGAAGGTGAGATGGTCCTGGGTCAGTCGTAGGTGTGCGGGGAGGGAGTTCCATGTTTTGGCTGCCAGGTAGGAGAACGATCTTCCTCCAGTGGTGGTTCTGCGAGTCCGTGGGGCGAGGGCGAGGCTGGCGGAGCGGAGCTGGTGGGTGGGAGTGTAGAACGAGAGGCGGCTGTTGAGGTATTCGGGGCCCATGACCTGGAGTGCTTTGTGTGTGTGGGTGAGGAGTCTGAACGTGATCCTCTTGCTGACGGGGAGCCAGTGCAGGTTTCTCAGGTGGGCGGATATGTGGCTGTGGCGAGGGATGTCGAGGATGAGTCGTGCGGAGGCGTTCTGTATGCGCTGAAGTCGTTTCTGAAGTTTGGCTGTAGTTCCTGCCTATAGGGCGTTTCCGTAGTCCAGTCTGCTGGTGACGAGGGCCTGGGTGACCGTCTTTCTGGTTTTGGTGGGGATCCACCGGAAGGTTTTTCGGAGCATGCACAGGGTGTTGAAGCAAGAGGATGAGACGGCGTTGACTTGCTTGGTCATCGTGAGGGAGGAGTCCAGGATGAATCCCAGGTTGCGTGCGTGGTCCGAGGGTGTTGGCGCGGAGCCCAGCGCTGTGGGCCACCAGGAGTCGTTCCAGGCGGATGGGGATTGTCCAAGGATGAGGACCTCCGTCTTGTCTGAGTTCAGCCTCAGGCGACTGAGCTTCATCCATTCTGCGACATCTTTCATTCCTTCCTGGAGGTTAGTTTTGGCGGTGGCTGGGTCTTTGGTGAGGGAGAGTATCAGCGGGGTGTCGTCGGCGTAGGAGATGATGTTGATGTTGTGTTTGCGTGCGATGGCGGCGAGGGGGCTCATGTAGATGTTGAAGAGAGTTGGGCTGAGTGAGGAGCCTTGTGGTATGCCGCAGATGATCTCGGTGGCCGCTGAGCGGAAGGGGGAGGTGGACTCTCTGGGTTCTGTCATAGAGGAACACCACCCCCAGCATGTCCCCTTACACTGCCCGAACACCACTGCTCTGCCGTAAACCCTGAAACACTAGCACCAGCACGACCCCCTACACTGCCCGAACACCACTGCTCTGCCCTAAACCCTGAAACATCACCCCAGCAAGAAGACCCCCTACACTGCCCGAACACCACTGCTCTGTCCTAAACCCTGAAACATCACCCCCAGCAGGACCCCCTAAACTGCCCTAACACCACTGCACTGCCCTAAGCCCTGATACACCAACCCCAGCACGACCCCCTACACTGCCCGAACACCATTGCACTGCCCCAAAACCTGAAACGCCACCCCCAGCACGACCCCCTACACTGCCCAAACACCACTGCACTGCCCTAAACCCTGAAACACCACCCCCTGCACGACCCCCTACACTGCCCAAACACCACTGCACTGCCCTAAACCCAGAAACTCCACCACCAGCTCGGCCCCCTACACTTCCCGAATACCAATGCTCTGCCCTAAACCCTAAAACACCACCCCACACATCCCTCTACACTGCCCGAACACCACTGCTCTGCCCTAAACCCTAAAACACCAGCCCCAGCACGACCCCCTACACTGCCCGAACACCACT
Organism: Triturus cristatus; assembly: GCF_964204655.1. Lineage (NCBI taxonomy): Eukaryota > Metazoa > Chordata > Amphibia > Caudata > Salamandridae > Triturus > Triturus cristatus. The sequence goes on along the minus strand of NC_140579.1, from coordinate 635,805,990 downwards.
GCTCTGCCCTAAACCCTAAAACACCAGCCACAGCACGACCACCTTCACTGCCCGAACACCACTGCACTGCCCTAAACCCAAAAAACCAGCCCCAGCACAACCACCTTCACTGCCTGAACACCACTGCACTGCCCTAAACCCAAAAAACCAGCCCCAGCACGACCCCCTACACTGCCCGAACACCACTGCTCTGCCCTAAATCCTAAAACTCCAGCCCCAGCACGACCCCTACACGGCCCGAACACCACTGCTCTGCCCTAAACCTTGAAACACCACCCCAGCACGACCCCCTACACTGCCCGAACACCACTGCACTGCCCTAAACCCTGAAACACGAGCCCAAGCATGACCCCCTACACTGCCCGTACACCACTGCACTGCCCTAAACCCTGAAACACCACCCCCAGCACGACCCCCTACACTGCCCGAACACCACTGCACTGCCCTAAACCCTGAAACACCAGCCCCAGCACGACCCCTACACTGCCCGAAAACCACTGCACTGCCCTAAACCCTGAAACACCAGCCCCTGCATGACCCCCTACACTGCCCGAACACCACTGCACTGCCCTAAAACCTGAAACACCACCCCGTGCACGACCCCCTTCTCTGCCCGAACACCACTGCACTGCCCTAAACCCTGAAACAATACCCCTGCACTACCCCCTACACTGCCCGAACACCACTGCACTGTCCTAAAGTCAAAAACACCACCCCCAGCATGACCTCCTACACTGCCCGAACACCACTGCGCTGCCCTGAACCCTGAAACACCACCCTCTGCATGACCCCCTACACTGCCCGAACACCACTGCTCAGCCCTAAACCCTGAAACATCTCCCCCAGCAGGAACCCCTAAACTGCCCGAACACCACTGCAATGCCCTAAACCCTGAAACACCAGCCCCAGCACAACCCCCACACTGCCCGAACACCACTGCACGTCCCTAAAACCTGAAACACCACCCCCCGCATGACCCCCTACACTGCCCGAACACCACTGCACGGCCCTAAACCCTGAAACACCACCCCCCAGCACAACCCCCTACACTACCCGAACACCACAGCACTGCCATAAACCCTGAAACACCACCCCCCACACCACCCCCTACACTGCCCGAACACCACTGCAATGCCCTCAACCCTGAAACACCACCCCCAGCAAGACCCCTACACTGCCCGAACACCTCTGCACTGCCTTAAACCCTGAAACACCACCGCCAGCAGGACCCCCTACACTGCCCCAACACCACTGCACTGCCCTAAACCTTGAAACACCACCCCCAGCAAGACCCCCTACACTGCCCAAACACCACTGCACTGCCCTAAACCCTGAAACACCATCCCCTGCACGACCCCTACACTGCCCGACCACCACTGCACTGCCCTAAACCCTGAAACACCACCCCCTGCACAACCTCCTACACTGCCCGAACACCACTGCAGTGCCATAAACCCTAAAACACCACCCCCAGCATGACCCCCTACACTACCTGAACACCACTGCACTGCCCTAATCCATAAAACACCACCCCCAGCACGACTCCTACATTACCCAAACACCACAGCACTACCCTAAACCCTACATCTACCCCCAGCATGACCCCCTACACTACCCAAACACCACTGCACTACCCTAAACCCTACATCTACCCCCAGCATGACCCCCTACACTACCCAAACACCACTGCACTACCCTAAACCCTAAATCTACCCTCAGCATGACCCCTACACTACCCAAACACCACTGCACTATCCTAAACCCTAAAACACTACCACCAGCATGACCCCCTACACTACACAAACACCACTGCACTGCCCTAAACCCTGAAACACCATCCTCTGCACGACCCCCTACACTGCCCGACCACCACTGCACTGCCCTAAACCCTGAAACACCACCCCCTGCACAACCTCCTACACTGCCCGAACACCACTGCACTGCCATAAACCCTAAAACACCACCCCCAGCATGACCCCCTACACTACCTGAACACCACTGCACTGCCCTAATCCCTAAAACACCACCCCCAGCACGACTCCTACATTACCCAAACACCACTGCACTACCCTAAACCCTAAATCTACCCCCAGCACGACCACCTACACTACCCAAACACCACAGCACTACCCTAAACCCTACATCTACCCCCAGCATGACCCCCTACACTACCCAAACACCACTGCACTACCCTAAACCCTAAATCTACCCTCAGCATGACCCCTACACTACCCAAACACCACTGCACTATCCTAAACCCTAAAACACTACCACCAGCATGACCCCCTACACTACACAAACACCACTGCACTACCCTAAACCCTAAAACACTACCCTGAGCACGACCCCCTACACTACTCAAACACCACTGCACTACCCTAAACCCTAGAAAAGTAACCACCACCCCATGCCCAATCCCCCTTGCCTCTCACTCCTTGTGGTTCCTCTCACCTCATGGTTCCTGCTTCATGTTGTCTCTGAGGGGTGGTGCACGTCATTGTGAGGAAACAGAACAGCCTCTGTTTCCTTACAACGACGTAGATCGTCTTCATTTTTTTAGAACTCATAGTCATTTACCACACATACCTTTACAGCACAATTCGTTGTAAAGGCATGCGTGGTAAATGACCATGCGTTCTAAAAAAATGCGTAGTTATGACTTCGCAATGTACAACGTATGCGCGGTAATGCATGCATTGTAATGGTATCGCGAAGTAAAAAATTCGTTGTAACGGCTGTTTACTGATCGAAGCTGGCACATGTTCTTCAGTGAGTCGGTTTATTTGATAAATTAGGAGGAAGGAATGTGCGTTTTTTTACCGAAAAATGCATTCCTGGATTTTGTATTGTGAAAGTGTCCACGTGGCCTGGTTTCACTTCCGGTAAGAGAGTGGGAGAGTCTGTTTGGATCTAAAGGGGTTCTGCTGTTGGACGGTGCCGGCACGACATGTCATCAGAAAACACAGCTAATGGAAAGTGTTGTCTCCGAAGTGTGGAGCAGTGCCATGAGAGGTCAACGAGTGTTCATCCCATCGCAGTATGACTGTACCACATGACCCATGTGCCGCCTCCAGTGTACGGAAGGCAGAAGCGGCATCCATCGCAGGTCCTCTTGAAGACCGTTGTAGCACTAATTCTACATTTTGGAACTAGGGCATTATAACCTTGTTGTTCCTGCCAGATACAAAGAGAGGATCCTATGTTATTCAGTGCCCTTGTTACCTTTTCTGTGGGTAGTGGTGCTTGTCACTTCGCTGCCCCACTGGCGCACACGACTGGGCTCCCCACCTCGTGTGACATCTGCAGGGCCTCTGCCCTCGGATCACTGGTTTCAGTTTCTGGAGTGGTAACATAAACAGTTGCTCCCAAAGGCCTAGCCTGAACACTTATGTGAATATCCCCTGCGCCAGCATTCAGCGGAAATATTTTCCTAGCTCTCTCATGTCGACGACGATGTCATAATAGCACGGCTCTGCTCTCGATACCGTATGACGTCATAGGAGCCATAAGAGGACCTCGTCGGCGTGCTGACGTCCGTTCCACCCATTTTTTCCGTGCCACCGAGGTAAACAGGATGACGACACATTTTCACATGTATACATAGTATACTAAAAAAAAAAAAATATATATATATATATATATATATATATATATATCAATCACCAAACAGCCAAAAGGAGAGCGCTCTCTTTCATAGCGGGTGCCGGTGTCGAGGACGGGCCACTCCTCGTAATCAAGATATCCCAGTGTTTTTTCAGGATATCTATAATTTGATAATTTTCTTTGCTGTACGTTAGTAGTACTCGAATTGTGGCATTTTCTTCTTTTTGTTCCTGTTTTCGTTTCAGAGTCTGTGCTCTTGGAGTGGCTCTAGCTCTTTCCTGACCTTGTTTGATGTCTTTATTCAGATATCCTCTTTGTTGGAATCTTATTTCTGTTTCCTTGAAGGTTTTCTCCATTTTTGTGTCATCAGAACAATTGCGTCTCATCCGTAAAAATTCCCCATATGGGATACTTCTTTTCAATTGTGGGGGATGGAAACTATTTCCATGCAATATGCTATTCGTCGCAGTTGGTTTCCTGTATTTTTTGGTCTTTATTTTATCATTCTCTATGTACACTGTTACATCCAAAAATTGAATTTCTTTGTTACTTTATATTATATGTAAACTGTAGACCCACTTCATTATTGTTTAGGATGTTCATATACTCCACAAATTCCTTCTGGCTGCCACTCCAGATCAGAAATAAATCGTCTATGAAGCGCAGCCACAATTCCGTTTTGGTAGTGTACAGTTCATTTTCGTCTCTCCAAGCTACTAGTTTTTCCCACCAACCCATAGTAAGGTTGGCGTAGCTTGGAGAGAACGAAACTCCCATCGCAGTTCCGCATGATTGGGAGTATATCTGGCCAGCAAATATGAAGATATTATTCCGAAGGCATAGCTCTATCATCTCTAAGAGCATCCTTGTATGTTTTAGTTGTTGTATATTCCGTTGTTTCAAAAAGTATCCAACCGCTTGTAATCCCACATCGTGATCAATGGAGGTATACAATGATACCACGTCGATTGTGGCTAGATAGTAGCCTTTATGCCATCCCATGTTCGATAGGATTCTCAAGAAGTCCCCCGTATCTTTTATGTATGATGTTAAATTCATGACTATGGGTGCCAGAAAGGAATCCACATAATCTGATACATTTTCATATAGTGAATTACAACTTGACATGATTTGCCTTGCTGGTGGATTAATCAATGTCTTGTGTATCTTTGGTAAAAAATACATCGTGGGCATCACAGGACTTTCATTCTTCAGAAACACTGATTCTTCCTCCGTTAGTAGTCCTTCTTCCTGCTACCTTTTGATTCTTAGCTCAAGGTTCAATGTTAACTCATTAAGTGGATTTCCAAATAATCTCACATAGTTCTTTACATCATCCAGTTGTCTTCTTGCCTCTTTAATGTAGTAAATTTTGTTTTGAATGACCACATTTCCCCCTTTGTCAGCGGGTTTGATTATAATCTTCTCATTCTTCATGAGGGTATCAATTGCTTGCCTTTCCATTTTGCTTAAATTCTCATTTTTGTTGTTGCTATCCACTTTAACCAATGTTTCCAAGTCACTCACTACTAGGTCGTGGAATATATCTATTCTATTACCTGGACTTAGACTAGGGCAAAATTTCGATTTTGGTTTGAAGCCACTGAATTCTCTTTCATTCGTGCGTATATTCAAATTGTCCATAACTTGAGATTCCGTTAATCCCTCATCATTTGTCACTAGTTCATGTGTTGTAATTAGGACAGGTATGTCATTTAATGTGAGGTTACTTATTTCCGATGTTGAAGTTTTATCTTTTTTTGTTGCTACTTTTGGATTTCCAAGTTTACTGAAGAATTTTGCAAGTTTTAATTTTCTAACAAATTTATAGATGTCAATCCGAGTGTCTACGTGATTATAATGTTGTTCAGGACAAAAGTTCAATCCCTTATTTAGGACATTTTGTTCATGGGAGTTCAATTTGTAATCTGATAGATTGATTATCAAGTTCAACTTCTCTTTTTTTATTTTCGTCGCATTTACTTTTTCAACCGTTTGCGTAATGGGTAGCTTCTTGTTTGTTCTAACCCCTCTTCTCGTCTTTCTCCTTCTCTTGAAGCTGAATGATAGCCTCTTCCCCTCCCTCGACCTCGTCCTCTCCCTTGGCCTCTTGGATTCTTTTGGTCGATTTACATCAACTTCATTTCGTATAAAAAAGACAGGTGTCCTATTCTAGTTGTTCGTTCCTCCTCACTTAAATCCGACTCGGATTCACTTGTTGTAGGGGCATTCACTACTGATCTCACATTTTTCCCCATTTGCTCCTTCAATATCTCAAATCTTCTTGCAAATGTTTGAATTGCCCGTGTTTCATAATCCAATTCGTCTCTTCTAAACTTTCTTTGTTTGCGTTGTTCCACTTCATTCTCATGTCTGTCTAGATTTTTCTCCATTTTTTTCCTGAGTTGTTTACTTTCTTCTTTTTTTTTCAGACTGGCAATTTGTGATTCAACCTCACCAATGGTTTTATGCAGTTCCTCTATATCTTTCTTGGCATATTTGATAATAATTAATACCATATTCTTGGAACACTGCATACTGTTTTTTCCCCTTTCTTCAAGCATTTCTGGCTTTGTATCTGGATGATTAGGAAGTGTGAAAATTCTTAATCCTCTAGGTATGCGATCACATTCGATATATTTTTCCAATGTGATCACTTCCCAACTTTTCGTTATTTCTTTTTTTAATAATCTTTCAAGTTGTATAAAAAGTTGTTTTAAACTTCTAGCCTGGCTTGTATCCTGGTCACCTGTCATTTCCTTTTTTGCTGCTACTTTTATAAACATTGTTTCTGCTCGCTGTATACGTTTAGCCGCTCTGGCTTCCATGCCTACTGATGGTAATATTCCCCGTTAAGACTCACAATTGGCGGTTATCTCTTTCAATGGTGTGCACTTCCCACACAACTTCCTTAGCATTCATTCAGGCTTTACTCGCCTGATTATGCTGTCTACGGCATCAATAGTCAAACGAAGAGAAATTCAAGCCTGCCTACCTGGTTGGTTCTTCCCGTCGACCGGCGTCCTCTGACTCCTCTCAACCGGATTTCCCAAACGGTAAGCAGGCTGTCCACTCCTCGTATTTCACTTTTGGCGTGTCCCAGCGTCTTTCCTGCTGTACGCATGCAGTTATTTGACAAACTTGCAATTCCGAGGCAATCCTTTCCCGATGCGCCTCCCAATGGATTATAATGCGAAAAGTCGGCACAGTTGATTCCGCCGATTCCGCTGTTTGTCTTCACTTCACTGTAGATTGCGATGCCGGGCACCTCTCCTTCATAAATTTCAATCACCAAACAGCCCAAAGGAGAGCGCTCTCTTTCATAGCGGGTGCCGGTGTCGAGGACGGGCCAGTCCTCGTAATCAATTTTCCACCAAACTTCCTCAACAAGGAAATCACCGCACTCCAAGAAAGTTGTAAGATTCAGGATTTATTTGTCGTGCATCTGATCACCACTAGCCACCACCAACGCATTTCAACCACAATAGGTCTTGCTCACAGTATGTGAGTCCATTTTTTGTGTCATTATTTATAGTTCTTCCCATTTGAACCATTTAGGAGGAATTATGGGAGTTGTAGTTTTCTATTCTTTCTACCGTTGTTTGGCATTCAAATTCATTAGTTTATACAAGGATGTGATTCAGTTCTTTTGAAGTGGACATTTTATATCTTCACTTTGAATTGTAAAGTACAGTTTTTATTATTTTAATGCGCTTTCTATCTATGTCATAATTAAGGTATATGTTGCCTTTATTTACACTCAGTGTGTGTTGCTCATAGTTAATTGTAGTTGCGCAATGTGACATTTCACAGATGAGACGCGCTTAGTGCGCTATGTCATATTTACTTTTTTTGCTTAGTGCATGTAAAGATAAGTCTGTACACCATATTTCATTTTCACTCTTGCATTGAGTCAATTAATTATAGATTATTCCATATTCATTGTCCTTTTGATGTTTCCACTCCTTGTTATATCCTCTATCTATAATTTATATAGCACAACAAAATCACAAGTGACTGTACATTTCTTCATCTCCATTAAGGCCAAACGGGGTCTTTATTTTAAACCTTATAATCATTCTTGACTCCAATATTCGCAGTTTCATTGCTCTATTTCCTCCTCGTTCACTCTTTGCCACAGTCGTCAAGCCAAAATATTTAATGTTCTGTTTCTTAATATCTTTATGGGTCTTTAGATGTTTCACAATTGCATAGTTGGTATCTCCATTTTGAACAGCTCGTAAATGTTCTAAAATTCTCTTTTTCAGCGGGCAGATGGTACTGCCTATGTACCACAATCCACATTCACAAACAATGACGTATACCACGTATGTAGAATCACACGTGATTCTTTCCGTGATATTAAAGGTATTACCCATGAAGTCTGTTACTTCTTTCATATTCAAGCCATGTTTGCATGCCTTGCATGTATTGCAATGTACAAAGCCTGTTTGTTGAGTTTGCAACCAATTCTTTTCTTTCTTATTCATTGTCATATGGCTTTTCACTAACTTATCCTTTAAAGAAGGTGCCTTTCGATAAGAAATGCTTGGTTTATTACCGATTGTGTGTCCAATATCCGGATCCTTCTTCAAGATATCCCAGTGTTTTTTCAGGATATCTATAATTTGATAATTTTCTTTGCTGTACGTTAGTAGTACTCGAATTGTGGCATTTTCTTCTTTTTGTTCCTGTTTTTGTTTCAGAGTCTGTGCTCTTGGAGTGGCTCTAGCTCTTTCCTGACCTTGTTTGATGTCTTTATTCAGATATCCACTTTGTTGGAATCTTATTTCTGTTTCCTTGAAGGTTTTCTCCATTTCTGTGTCATCAGAACAATTGCGTCTCATCCGTAAAAATTCCCCATATGGGATACTTCTTTTCAATTGTGGGGGATGGAAACTATTTCCATGCAATATGCTATTCGTCGCAGTTGGTTTCCTGTATATTTTGGTCTTCATTTCATCATTCTCTATGTACACTGTTACATCCAAAAATTGAATTTCTTTGTTACTGATATTATATGTAAACTGAAGACCCACTTCATTATTGTTTAGGATGTTCATATACTCCACAAATTCCTTCTGGCTGCCACTCCAGATCAGAAATAAATCGTCTATGAAGCGCAGCCACAATTCCGTTTTGGTAGTGTACAGTTCATTTTCGTCTCTCCAAGCTATTAGTTTTTCCCACCAACCCATAGTAAGGTTGGCGTAGCTTGGAGAGAACGAAACTCCCATCGCAGTTTCGCCTGATTGGGAGTATATCTGGCCAGCAAATATGAAGACATTATTCCAAAGGCATAGCTCTATCATCTCTAAGAGCATCCTTGTATGTTTTAGTTGTTGTATATTCCGTTGTTTCAAAAAGTATCCAACCGCTTGTAATCCCACATCGTGATCAATGGAGGTATACAATGATACCACGTCGATTGTGGCTAGATAGTAGCCTTTATGCCATCCCATGTTCGATAGGATTCTCAAGAAGTCCCCCGTATCTTTTATGTATGATGTTAAATTCATGACTATGGGTGCCAGAAAGGAATCCACATAATCTGATACATTTTCATATAGTGAATTACAACTTGACATGATTGGCCTTGCTGGTGGATTAATCAATGTCTTGTGAATCTTTGGTAAAAAATACATCGTGGGCATCACAGGACTTTCATTCTTCAGAAACACTGATTCTTCCTCCGTTAGTAGTCCTTCTTCTTGCTACCTTTTGATTCTTAGCTCAAGGTTCAATGTTACCTCATTAAGTGGATTTCCAAATAATCTCACATAGTTCTTTGCATCATCCAGTTGTCTTCTTGCCTCTTTAATGTAGTCAATTTTGTTTTGAATGACCACATTTCCCCCTTTGTCAGCGGGTTTGATTATAATCTTCTCATTCTTCATGAGGGTATCAATTGCTTACCTTTCCATTTTGCTTAAATTCTCATTTTTGTTGTTGCTATCCACTTTAACCAATGTTTCCAAGTCACTCACCACTAGGTCGTGGAATATATCTATTCTATTACCTGGACTTAGACTAGGGCAAAATTTCGATTTTGGTTTGAAGCCACTGAATTCTCTTTCATTCGTGCGTATATTCAAATTGTCCATAACTTGAGATTCTGTTAATCCCTCATCATTTGTCACTAGTTCATGTGTTGTAATTAGGACAGGTATGTCATTTAATGTGAGGTTACTTATTTCCGATGTTGAAGTTTTATCTTTTTTTGTTGCTACTTTTGGATTTCCAAGTTTACTGAAGAATTTTGCAAGTTTTAATTTTCTAACAAATTTATAGATTTCAATCCGAGTGTCTACGTGATTATAATGTTGTTCAGGACAAAAGTTAAATCCCTTATTTAGGACATTTTGTTCATGGGAGTTCAATTTGTAATCTGATAGATTGATTATCAAGTTCAACTTCTCTTTTTTTATTTTCGTCGCATTTACTTTTTCAACCGTTTGCGTAATGGGTAGCTTCTTGTTTGTTCTAACCCCTCTTCTCGTCTTTCTCCTTCTCTTGAAGCTGAATGATAGCCTCTTCCCCTCCCTCGACCTCGTCCTCTCCCTTGGCCTCTTGGATTCTTTTGGTCGATGTACATCAACTTCATTTCGTCTAAAAAAGACAGGTGTCCTATTCTAGTTGTTCGTTCCTCCTCACTTAAATCCGACTCGGATTCACTTGTTGTAGGGGCATTCACTACTGATCTCACATTTTTCCCCATTTGCTCCTTCAATACCTCAAATCTTCTTGCAAATGTTTGAATTGCCCGTGTTTCATAATCCAATTCGTCTCTTCTAAACTTTCTTTGTTTGCGTTGTTCCACTTCATTCTCATGTCTGTCTAGATTTTTCTCCATTTTTTTCCTGAGTTGTTTACTTTCTTCTTTTTTTTTCAGACTGGCAATTTGTGATTCAACCTCACCAATGGTTTTATGCAGTTCCTCTATATCTTTCTTGGCATATTTGATAATAATTAATACCATATTCTTGGAACACTGCATACTGTTTTTTCCCCTTTCTTCAAGCATTTCTGGCTTTGTATCTGGATGATTAGGAAGTGTGAAAATTCTTAATCCTCTAGGTATGCGATCACATTCGATATATTTTTCCAATGTGATCACTTCCCAACTTTTCGTTATTTCTTTTTTTAATAATCTTTCAAGTTGTATAAAAAGTTGTTTTAAACTTCTAGCCTGGCTTGTATCCTGGTCACCTGTCATTTCCTTTTTTGCTGCTACTTTTATAAACATTGTTTCTGCTCGCTGTATACGTTTAGCCGCTCTGGCTTCCATGCCTACTGATGGTAATATTCCCCGTTAAGACTCACAATTGGCGGTTATCTCTTTCAATGGTGTGCACTTCCCACACAACTTCCTTAGCATTCATTCAGGCTTTACTCGCCTGATTATGCTGTCTACGGCATCAATAGTCAAACGAAGAGAAATTCAAGCCTGCCTACCTGGTTGGTTCTTCCCGTCGACCGGCGTCCTCTGACTCCTCTCAACCGGATTTCCCAAACGGTAAGCAGGCTGTCCACTCCTCGTATTTCACTTTTGGCGTGTCCCAGCGTCTTTCCTGCTGTACGCATGCAGTTATTTGACAAACTTGCAATTCCGAGGCAATCCTTTCCCGATGCGCCTCCCAATGGATTATAATGCGAAAAGTCGGCACAGTTGATTCCGCCGATTCCGCTGTTTGTCTTCACTTCACTGTAGATTGCGATGCCGGGCACCTCTCCTTCATAAATTTCAATCACCAAACAGCCCAAAGGAGAGCGCTCTCTTTCATAGCGGGTGCCGGTGTCGAGGACGGGCCAGTCCTCGTAATCAATTTTCCACCAAACTTCCTCAACAAGGAAAACACCGCACTCCAAGAAAGTTGTAAGATTCAGGATTTATTTGTCGTGCATCTGATCACCACTAGCCACCACCAACGCATTTCAACCACAATAGGTCTTGCTCACAGTATGTGAGTCCATTTTTTGTGTCATTATTTATAGTTCTTCCCATTTGAACCATTTAGGAGGAATTATGGGAGTTGTAGTTTTCTATTCTTTCTACCGTTCTTTGGCATTCAAATTCATTAGTTTATACAAGGATGTGATTCAGTTCTTTTGAAGTGGACATTTTATATCTTCACTTTGAATTGTAAAGTACAGTTTTTATTATTTTAATGCGCTTTCTATCTATGTCATAATTAAGGTATATGTTGCCTTTATTTACACTCAGTGTGTGTTGCTCATAGTTAATTGTAGTTGCGCAATGTGACATTTCACAGATGAGACGCGCTTAGTGCGCTATGTCATATTTACTTTTTTTGCTTAGTGCATGTAAAGATAAGTCTGTACACCATATTTCATTTTCACTCTTGCATTGAGTCAATTAATTATAGATTATTCCATATTCATTGTCCTTTTGATGTTTCCACTCCTTGTTATATCCTCTATCTATAATTTATATAGCACAACAAAATCACAAGTGACTGTACATTTCTTCATCTCCATTAAGGCCAAACGGGGTCTTTATTTTAAACCTTATAATCATTCTTGACTCCAATATTCGCAGTTTCATTGCTCTATTTCCTCCTCGTTCACTCTTTGCCACAGTCGTCAAGCCAAAATATTTAATGTTCTGTTTCTTAATATCTTTATGGGTCTTTAGATGTTTCACAATTGCATAGTTGGTATCTCCATTTTGAACAGCTCGTAAATGTTCTAAAATTCTCTTTTTCAGCGGGCAGATGGTACTGCCTATGTACCACAATCCACATTCACAAACAATGACGTATACCACGTATGTAGAATCACACGTGATTCTTTCCGTGATATTAAAGGTATTACCCATGAAGTCTGTTACTTCTTTCATATTCAAGCCATGTTTGCATGCCTTGCATGTATTGCAATGTACAAAGCCTGTTTGTTGAGTTTGCAACCAATTCTTTTCTTTCTTATTCATTGTCATATGGCTTTTCACTAACTTATCCTTTAAAGAAGGTGCCTTTCGATAAGAAATGCTTGGTTTATTACCGATTGTGTGTCCAATATCCGGATCCTTCTTCAAGATATCCCAGTGTTTTTTCAGGATATCTATAATTTGATAATTTTCTTTGCTGTACGTTAGTAGTACTCGAATTGTGGCATTTTCTTCTTTTTGTTCCTGTTTTTGTTTCAGAGTCTGTGCTCTTGGAGTGGCTCTAGCTCTTTCCTGACCTTGTTTGATGTCTTTATTCAGATATCCACTTTGTTGGAATCTTATTTCTGTTTCCTTGAAGGTTTTCTCCATTTCTGTGTCATCAGAACAATTGCGTCTCATCCGTAAAAATTCCCCATATGGGATACTTCTTTTCAATTGTGGGGGATGGAAACTATTTCCATGCAATATGCTATTCGTCGCAGTTGGTTTCCTGTATATTTTGGTCTTCATTTCATCATTCTCTATGTACACTGTTACATCCAAAAATTGAATTTCTTTGTTACTGATATTATATGTAAACTGAAGACCCACTTCATTATTGTTTAGGATGTTCATATACTCCACAAATTCCTTCTGGCTGCCACTCCAGATCAGAAATAAATCGTCTATGAAGCGCAGCCACAATTCCGTTTTGGTAGTGTACAGTTCATTTTCGTCTCTCCAAGCTATTAGTTTTTCCCACCAACCCATAGTAAGGTTGGCGTAGCTTGGAGAGAACGAAACTCCCATCGCAGTTTCGCCTGATTGGGAGTATATCTGGCCAGCAAATATGAAGATATTATTCCAAAGGCATAGCTCTATCATCTCTAAGAGCATCCTTGTATGTTTTAGTTGTTGTATATTCCGTTGTTTCAAAAAGTATCCAACCGCTTGTAATCCCACATCGTGATCAATGGAGGTATACAATGATACCACGTCGATTGTGGCTAGATAGTAGCCTTTATGCCATCCCATGTTCGATAGGATTCTCAAGAAGTCCCCCGTATCTTTTATGTATGATGTTAAATTCATGACTATGGGTGCCAGAAAGGAATCCACATAATCTGATACATTTTCATATAGTGAATTACAACTTGACATGATTGGCCTTGCTGGTGGATTAATCAATGTCTTGTGAATCTTTGGTAAAAAATACATCGTGGGCATCACAGGACTTTCATTCTTCAGAAACACTGATTCTTCCTCCGTTAGTAGTCCTTCTTCTTGCTACCTTTTGATTCTTAGCTCAAGGTTCAATGTTACCTCATTAAGTGGATTTCCAAATAATCTCACATAGTTCTTTGCATCATCCAGTTGTCTTCTTGCCTCTTTAATGTAGTCAATTTTGTTTTGAATGACCACATTTCCCCCTTTGTCAGCGGGTTTGATTATAATCTTCTCATTCTTCATGAGGGTATCAATTGCTTACCTTTCCATTTTGCTTAAATTCTCATTTTTGTTGTTGCTATCCACTTTAACCAATGTTTCCAAGTCACTCACCACTAGGTCGTGGAATATATCTATTCTATTACCTGGACTTAGACTAGGGCAAAATTTCGATTTTGGTTTGAAGCCACTGAATTCTCTTTCATTCGTGCGTATATTCAAATTGTCCATAACTTGAGATTCTGTTAATCCCTCATCATTTGTCACTAGTTCATGTGTTGTAATTAGGACAGGTATGTCATTTAATGTGAGGTTACTTATTTCCGATGTTGAAGTTTTATCTTTTTTTGTTGCTACTTTTGGATTTCCAAGTTTACTGAAGAATTTTGCAAGTTTTAATTTTCTAATAAATTTATAGATTTCAATCCGAGTGTCTACGTGATTATAATGTTGTTCAGGACAAAAGTTAAATCCCTTATTTAGGACATTTTGTTCATGGGAGTTCAATTTGTAATCTGATAGATTGATTATCAAGTTCAACTTCTCTTTTTTTATTTTCGTCGCATTTACTTTTTCAACCGTTTGCGTAATGGGTAGCTTCTTGTTTGTTCTAACCCCTCTTCTCGTCTTTCTCCTTCTCTTGAAGCTGAATGATAGCCTCTTCCCCTCCCTCGACCTCGTCCTCTCCCTTGGCCTCTTGGATTCTTTTGGTCGATGTACATCAACTTCATTTCGTCTAAAAAAGACAGGTGTCCTATTCTAGTTGTTCGTTCCTCCTCACTTAAATCCGACTCGGATTCACTTGTTGTAGGGGCATTCACTACTGATCTCACATTTTTCCCCATTTGCTCCTTCAATACCTCAAATCTTCTTGCAAATGTTTGAATTGCCCGTGTTTCATAATCCAATTCGTCTCTTCTAAACTTTCTTTGTTTGCGTTGTTCCACTTCATTCTCATGTCTGTCTAGATTTTTCTCCATTTTTTTCCTGAGTTGTTTACTTTCTTCTTTTTTTTTCAGACTGGCAATTTGTGATTCAACCTCACCAATGGTTTTATGCAGTTCCTCTATATCTTTCTTGGCATATTTGATAATAATTAATACCATATTCTTGGAACACTGCATACTGTTTTTTCCCCTTTCTTCAAGCATTTCTGGCTTTGTATCTGGATGATTAGGAAGTGTGAAAATTCTTAATCCTCTAGGTATGCGATCACATTCGATATATTTTTCCAATGTGATCACTTCCCAACTTTTCGTTATTTCTTTTTTTAATAATCTTTCAAGTTGTATAAAAAGTTGTTTTAAACTTCTAGCCTGGCTTGTATCCTGGTCACCTGTCATTTCCTTTTTTGCTGCTACTTTTATAAACATTGTTTCTGCTCGCTGTATACGTTTAGCCGCTCTGGCTTCCATGCCTACTGATGGTAATATTCCCCGTTAAGACTCACAATTGGCGGTTATCTCTTTCAATGGTGTGCACTTCCCACACAACTTCCTTAGCATTCATTCAGGCTTTACTCGCCTGATTATGCTGTCTACGGCATCAATAGTCAAACGAAGAGAAATTCAAGCCTGCCTACCTGGTTGGTTCTTCCCGTCGACCGGCGTCCTCTGACTCCTCTCAACCGGATTTCCCAAACGGTAAGCAGGCTGTCCACTCCTCGTATTTCACTTTTGGCGTGTCCCAGCGTCTTTCCTGCTGTACGCATGCAGTTATTTGACAAACTTGCAATTCCGAGGCAATCCTTTCCCGATGCGCCTCCCAATGGATTATAATGCGAAAAGTCGGCACAGTTGATTCCGCCGATTCCGCTGTTTGTCTTCACTTCACTGTAGATTGCGATGCCGGGCACCTCTCCTTCATAAATTTCAATCACCAAACAGCCCAAAGGAGAGCGCTCTCTTTCATAGCGGGTGCCGGTGTCGAGGACGGGCCAGTCCTCGTAATCAATTTTCCACCAAACTTCCTCAACAAGGAAAACACCGCACTCCAAGAAAGTTGTAAGATTCAGGATTTATTTGTCGTGCATCTGATCACCACTAGCCACCACCAACGCATTTCAACCACAATAGGTCTTGCTCACAGTATGTGAGTCCATTTTTTGTGTCATTATTTATAGTTCTTCCCATTTGAACCATTTAGGAGGAATTATGGGAGTTGTAGTTTTCTATTCTTTCTACCGTTCTTTGGCATTCAAATTCATTAGTTTATACAAGGATGTGATTCAGTTCTTTTGAAGTGGACATTTTATATCTTCACTTTGAATTGTAAAGTACAGTTTTTATTATTTTAATGCGCTTTCTATCTATGTCATAATTAAGGTATATGTTGCCTTTATTTACACTCAGTGTGTGTTGCTCATAGTTAATTGTAGTTGCGCAATGTGACATTTCACAGATGAGACGCGCTTAGTGCGCTATGTCATATTTACTTTTTTTGCTTAGTGCATGTAAAGATAAGTCTGTACACCATATTTCATTTTCACTCTTGCATTGAGTCAATTAATTATAGATTATTCCATATTCATTGTCCTTTTGATGTTTCCACTCCTTGTTATATCCTCTATCTATAATTTATATAGCACAACAAAATCACAAGTGACTGTACATTTCTTCATCTCCATTAAGGCCAAACGGGGTCTTTATTTTAAACCTTATAATCATTCTTGACTCCAATATTCGCAGTTTCATTGCTCTATTTCCTCCTCGTTCACTCTTTGCCACAGTCGTCAAGCCAAAATATTTAATGTTCTGTTTCTTAATATCTTTATGGGTCTTTAGATGTTTCACAATTGCATAGTTGGTATCTCCATTTTGAACAGCTCGTAAATGTTCTAAAATTCTCTTTTTCAGCGGGCAGATGGTACTGCCTATGTACCACAATCCACATTCACAAACAATGACGTATACCACGTATGTAGAATCACACGTGATTCTTTCCGTGATATTAAAGGTATTACCCATGAAGTCTGTTACTTTTTTCATATTCAAGCCATGTTTGCATGCCTTGCATGTATTGCAATGTACAAAGCCTGTTTGTTGAGTTTGCAACCAATTCTTTTCTTTCTTATTCATTGTCATATGGCTTTTCACTAACTTATCCTTTAAAGAAGGTGCCTTTCGATAAGAAATGCTTGGTTTATTACCGATTGTGTGTCCAATATCCGGATCCTTCTTCAAGATATCCCAGTGTTTTTTCAGGATATCTATAATTTGATAATTTTCTTTGCTGTACGTTAGTAGTACTCGAATTGTGGCATTTTCTTCTTTTTGTTCCTGTTTTTGTTTCAGAGTCTGTGCTCTTGGAGTGGCTCTAGCTCTTTCCTGACCTTGTTTGATGTCTTTATTCAGATATCCACTTTGTTGGAATCTTATTTCTGTTTCCTTGAAGGTTTTCTCCATTTCTGTGTCATCAGAACAATTGCGTCTCATCCGTAAAAATTCCCCATATGGGATACTTCTTTTCAATTGTGGGGGATGGAAACTATTTCCATGCAATATGCTATTCGTCGCAGTTGGTTTCCTTTATATTTTGGTCTTCATTTCATCATTCTCTATGTACACTGTTACATCCAAAAATTGAATTTCTTTGTTACTGATATTATATGTAAACTGAAGACCCACTTCATTATTGTTTAGGATGTTCATATACTCCACAAATTCCTTCTGGCTGCCACTCCAGATCAGAAATAAATCGTCTATGAAGCGCAGCCACAATTCCGTTTTGGTAGTGTACAGTTCATTTTCGTCTCTCCAAGCTATTAGTTTTTCCCACCAACCCATAGTAAGGTTGGCGTAGCTTGGAGAGAACGAAACTCCCATCGCAGTTTCGCCTGATTGGGAGTATATCTGGCCAGCAAATATGAAGATATTATTCCGAAGGCATAGCTCTATCATCTCTAAGAGCATCCTTGTATGTTTTAGTTGTTGTATATTCCGTTGTTTCAAAAAGTATCCAACCGCTTGTAATCCCACATCGTGATCAATGGAGGTATACAATGATACCACGTCGATTGTGGCTAGATAGTAGCCTTTATGCCATCCCATGTTCGATAGGATTCTCAAGAAGTCCCCCGTATCTTTTATGTATGATGTTAAATTCATGACTATGGGTGCCAGAAAGGAATCCACATAATCTGATACATTTTCATATAGTGAATTACAACTTGACATGATTGGCCTTGCTGGTGGATTAATCAATGTCTTGTGAATCTTTGGTAAAAAATACATCGTGGGCATCACAGGACTTTCATTGTTCAGAAACACTGATTCTTCCTCCGTTAGTAGTCCTTCTTCTTGCTACCTTTTGATTCTTAGCTCAAGGTTCAATGTTACCTCATTAAGTGGATTTCCAAATAATCTCACATAGTTCTTTGCATCATCCAGTTGTCTTCTTGCCTCTTTAATGTAGTCAATTTTGTTTTGAATGACCACATTTCCCCCTTTGTCAGCGGGTTTGATTATAATCTTCTCATTCTTCATGAGGGTATCAATTGCTTACCTTTCCATTTTGCTTAAATTCTCATTTTTGTTGTTGCTATCCACTTTAACCAATGTTTCCAAGTCACTCACCACTAGGTCGTGGAATATATCTATTCTATTACCTGGACTTAGACTAGGGCAAAATTTCGATTTTGGTTTGAAGCCACTGAATTCTCTTTCATTCGTGCGTATATTCAAATTGTCCATAACTTGAGATTCTGTTAATCCCTCATCATTTGTCACTAGTTCATGTGTTGTAATTAGGACAGGTATGTCATTTAATGTGAGGTTACTTATTTCCGATGTTGAAGTTTTATCTTTTTTTGTTGCTACTTTTGGATTTCCAAGTTTACTGAAGAATTTTGCAAGTTTTAATTTTCTAACAAATTTATAGATTTCAATCCGAGTGTCTACGTGATTATAATGTTGTTCAGGACAAAAGTTAAATCCCTTATTTAGGACATTTTGTTCATGGGAGTTCAATTTGTAATCTGATAGATTGATTATCAAGTTCAACTTCTCTTTTTTTATTTTCGTCGCATTTACTTTTTCAACCGTTTGCGTAATGGGTAGCTTCTTGTTTGTTCTAACCCCTCTTCTCGTCTTTCTCCTTCTCTTGAAGCTGAATGATAGCCTCTTCCCCTCCCTCGACCTCGTCCTCTCCCTTGGCCTCTTGGATTCTTTTGGTCGATGTACATCAACTTCATTTCGTCTAAAAAAGACAGGTGTCCTATTCTAGTTGTTCGTTCCTCCTCACTTAAATCCGACTCGGATTCACTTGTTGTAGGGGCATTCACTACTGATCTCACATTTTTCCCCATTTGCTCCTTCAATACCTCAAATCTTCTTGCAAATGTTTGAATTGCCCGTGTTTCATAATCCAATTCGTCTCTTCTAAACTTTCTTTGTTTTCGTTGTTCCACTTCATTCTCATGTCTGTCTAGATTTTTCTCCATTTTGTTCCTGAGTTGTTTACTTTCTTTTTTTTTCAGACTGGCAATTTGTGATTCAACCTCACCAATGGTTTTATGCAGTTCCTCTATATCTTTCTTGGCATATTTGATAATAATTAATACCATATTCTTGGAACACTGCATACTGTTTTTCCCCATTCTTCAAGCATTTCTGGCTTTGTATCTGGATGATTAGGAAGTGTGAAAATTCTTAATCCCATTCGATATATTTTTCCAATGTGATCACTTCCCAACTTTTCATTATTTCTTTTTTTAATAATCTTTCAAGTTGTATAAAAAGTTGTTTTAAACTTCTAGCCTGGCTTGTATCCTGGTCACCTGTCATTTCCTTTTGTGCTGCTACTTTTATAAACATTGTTTCTGCTCGCTGTATACGTTTAGCCGCTCTGGCTTCCATGCCTACTGACGGTAATATTCCCCGTTAAGACTCACAATTGGCGGTTATCTCTTTCAATGGTGTGCACTTCCCACACAACTTCCTTAGCATTCATTCAGGATTTACTCGCCTGATTATGCTGTCTACGGCATCAATAGTCAAACGAAGAGAAATTCAAGCCTGCCTACCTGGTTGGTTCTTCCCGTCGACCGGCGTCCTCCGACTCCTCTCAACCGGATTCCCCAAACGGTAAGCAGGCTGTCCACTCCTCGTATTTCACTTTTGGCGTGTCCCAGCGTCTTTCCTGCTGTACGCATGCAGTGATTTGACAAACTTGCAATTCCGAGGCAATCCTTTCCCGATGCGCCTCCCAATGGATTATAATGCGAAAAGTCGGCACAGTTGATTCCGCTGATTCCGCTGTTTGTCTTCACTTCACTGTAGATTGCGATGCCGGGCACCTCTCCTTCATAAATGTCAATCACTAAACAGCCCAAAGGAGAGCGCTCTCTTTCATAGCGGGTGCCGGTGTCGAGGACGGGCCAGTCCTCGTAATCAATTTTCCACCAAACTTCCTCAACAAGGAAAACACCGCACTCCAAGGAAGTTGTAAGATTCAGGATTTATTTGTCGTGCATCTGATCACCACTAGCCACCACCAACGCATTTCAACCACAATAGGTCTTGCTCACAGTATGTGAGTCCATTTTTTGTGTCATTATTTATAGTTCTTCCCATTTGAACCATTTAGGAGGAATTATGGGAGTTGTAGTTTTCTATTCTTTCTACCGTTCTTTGGCATTCAAATTGATTAGTTTATACAAGGATGTGATTCAGTTCTTTTGAAGTGGACATTTTATATCTTCACTTTGAATTGTAATGTATAGTTTTTATTATTTTAATGCGCTTTCTATCTATGTCATAATTAAGGTATATGTTTCCTTTATTTACACTCAGTGTGTGTTGCTCATAGTTAATTGTAGTTGCGCAATGTGACATTTCACAGATGAGACGCGCTTAGTGCGCTATGTCATATTTACTTTTTTTGCTTAGTGCATGTAAAGATAAGTCTGTACACCATATTTCATTTTCACTCTTGCATTGAGTCAATTAATTATAGATTATTCCATAATCATTGTCCTTTTGATGTTTCCACTCCTTGTTATATCCTCTATCTATAATTTATATAGCACAACAAAATCACAAGTGACTGTACATTTCTTCATCTCCATTAAGGTCAAACGGGGTCTTTATTTTAAACCTTATAATCATTCTTGACTCCAATCTTCGCAGTTTCATTGCTCTATTTCCTCCTCGTTCACTCTTTGCCACAGTCGTCAAGCCAAAATATTTAATGTTCTGTTTCTTAATATCTTTATGGGTCTTTAGATGTTTCACAATTGCATAGTTGGTATCTCCATTTTGAACAGCTCGTAAATGTTCTAAAATTCTCTTTTTCAGCGGGCAGATGGTACTGCCTATGTACCACAATCCACATTCACAAACAATGATGTATACCACGTATGTAGAATCACACGTGATTCTTTCCGTGATATTAAAGGTATTACCCATGAAGTCTGTTACTTCTTTCATATTCAAGCCATGTTTGCGTGCCTTGCATGTATTGCAATGTACAAAGCCTGTTTGTTGAGTTTGCAACCAATTCTTTTCTTTCTTATTCATTGTCATATGGCTTTTCACTAACTTATCCTTTAAAGAAGGTGCCTTTCGATAAGAAATGCTTGGTTTATTACCGATTGTGTGTCCAATATCCGGATCCTTCTTCAAGATATCCCAGTGTTTTTTCAGGATATCTATAATTTGATAATTTTCTTTGCTGTACGTTAGTAGTACTCGAATTGTGGCATTTTCTTCTTTTTGTTCCTGTTTTTGTTTCAGAGTCTGTGCTCTTGGAGTGGCTCTAGCTCTTTCCTGACCTTGTTTGATGTCTTTATTCAGATATCCTCTTTGTTGGAATCTTATTTCTGTTTCCTTGAAGGTTTTCTCCATTTCTGTGTCATCAGAACAATTGCGTCTCATCCGTAAAAATTCCCCATATGGGATACTTCTTTTCAATTGTGGGGGATGGAAACTATTTCCATGCAATATGCTATTCGTCGCAGTTGGTTTCCTGTATATTTTGGTCTTCATTTCATCATTCTCTATGTACACTGTTACATCCAAAAATTGAATTTCTTTGTTACTGATATTATATGTAAACTGAAGACCCACTTCATTATTGTTTAGGATGTTCATATACTCCACAAATTCCTTCTGGCTGCCACTCCAGATCAGAAATAAATCGTCTATGAAGCGCAGCCACAATTCCGTTTTGGTAGTGTACAGTTCATTTTCGTCTCTCCAAGCTACTAGTTTTTCCCACCAACCCATAGTAAGGTTGGCGTAGCTTGGAGAGAACGAAACTCCCATCGCAGTTCCGCATAATTGGGAGTATATCTGGCCAGCAAATTTGAAGATTTTATTCCGAAGGCATAGCTCTATCATCTCTAAGAGCATCCTTGTATGTTTTAGTTGTTGTATATTCCGTTGTTTCAAAAAGTATCCAACCGCTTGTAATCCCACATCGTGATCAATGGAGGTATACAATGATACCACGTCGATTGTGGCTAGATAGTAGCCTTTATGCCATCCCATGTTCGATAGGATTCTCAAGAAGTCCCCCGTATCTTTTATGTATGATGTTAAATTCATGACTATGGGTGCCAGAAAGGAATCCACATAATCTGATACATTTTCATATAGTGAATTACAACTTGACATGATTGGCCTTGCTGGTGGATTAATCAATGTCTTGTGTATCTTTGGTAAAAAATACATCGTGGGCATCACAGGACTTTCATTCTTCAGAAACACTGATTCTTCCTCCGTTAGTAGTCCTTCTTCCTGCTACCTTTTGATTCTTAGCTCAAGGTTCAATGTTAACTCATTAAGTGGATTTCCAAATAATCTCACATAGTTCTTTGCATCATCCAGTTGTCTTCTTGCCTCTTTAATGTAGTCAATTTTGTTTTGAATGACCACATTTCCCCCTTTGTCAGCGGGTTTGATTATAATCTTCTCATTCTTCATGAGGGTATCAATTGCTTGCCTTTCCATTTTGCTTAAATTCTCATTTTTGTTGTTGCTATCCACTTTAACCAATGTTTCCAAGTCACTCACCACTAGGTCGTGGAATATATCTATTCTATTACCTGGACTTAGACTAGGGCAAAATTTCGATTTTGGTTTGAAGCCACTGAATTCTCTTTCATTTGTGCGTATATTCAAATTGTCCATAACTTGAGATTCCGTTAATCCCTCATCATTTGTCACTAGTTCATGTGTTGTAATTAGGACAGGTATGTCATTTAATGTGAGGTTACTTATTTCCGATGTTGAAGTTTTATCTTTTTTTGTTGCTACTTTTGGATTTCCAAGTTTACTGAAGAATTTTGCAAGTTTTAATTTTCTAACAAATTTATAGATTTCAATCCGAGTGTCTACGTGATTATAATGTTGTTCAGGACAAAAGTTCAATCCCTTATTTAGGACATTTTGTTCATGGGAGTTCAATTTGTAATCTGATAGATTGATTATCAAGTTCAACTTCTCTTTTTTTATTTTCGTCGCATTTACTTTTTCAACCGTTTGCGTAATGGGTAGCTTCTTGTTTGTTCTAACCCCTCGTCTCGTCTTTCTCCTTCTCTTGAAGCTGAATGATAGCCTCTTCCCCTCCCTCGACCTCGTCCTCTCCCTTGGCCTCTTGGATTCTTTTGGTCGATGTACATCAACTTCATTTCGTCTAAAAACGACAGGTGTCCTATTCTAGTTGTTCGTTCCTCCTCACTTAAATCCGACTCGGATTCACTTGTTGTAGGGGCATTCACTACTGATCTCACATTTTTCCCCATTTGCTCCTTCAATACCTCAAATCTTCTTGCAAATGTTTGAATTGCCCGTGTTTCATAATCCAATTCGTCTCTTCTAAACTTTCTTTGTTTGCGTTGTTCCACTTCATTCTCATGTCTGTCTAGATTTTTCTCCATTTTTTTCCTGAGTTGTTTACTTTCTTCTTTTTTTTTCAGACTGGCAATTTGTGATTCAACCTCACCAATGGTTTTATGCAGTTCCTCTATATCTTTCTTGGCATATTTGATAATATTTAATACCATATTCTTGGAACACTGCATACTGTTTTTTCCCCATTCTTCAAGCATTTCTGGCTTTGTATCTGGATGATTAGGAAGTGTGAAAATTCTTAATCCTCTAGGTATGCGATCACATTCGATATATTTTTCCAATGTGATCACTTCCCAACTTTTCGTTATTTCTTTTTTTAATAATCTTTCAAGTTGTATAAAAAGTTGTTTTAAACTTCTAGCCTGGCTTGTATCCTGGTCACCTGTCATTTCCTTTTGTGCTGCTACTTTTATAAACATTGTTTCTGCTCGCTGTATACGTTTAGCCGCTCTGGCTTCCATGCCTACTGACGGTAATATTCCCCGTTAAGACTCACAATTGGCGGTTATCTCTTTCAATGGTGTGCACTTCCCACACAACTTCCTTAGCATTCATTCAGGATTTACTTGCCTGATTATGCTGTCTACGGCATCAATAGTCAAACGAAGAGAAATTCAAGCCTGCCTACCTGGTTGGTTCTTCCCGTCGACCGGCGTCCTCCGACTCCTCTCAACCGGATTCCCCAAACGGTAAGCAGGCTGTCCACTCCTCGTATTTCACTTTTGGCGTGTCCCAGAGTCTTTCCTGCTGTACGCATGCAGTGATTTGACAAACTTGCAATTCCGAGGCAATCCTTTCCCGATGCGCCTCCCAATGGATTATAATGCGAAAAGTCGGCACAGTTGATTCCGCCGATTCCGCTGTTTGTCTTCACTTCACTGTAGATTGCGATGCCGGGCACCTCTCCTTCATAAATGTCAATCACCAAACAGCCCAAAGGAGAGCGCTCTCTTTCATAGCGGGTGCCGGTGTCGAGGACGGGCCAGTCCTCGTAATCAATTTTCCACCAAACTTCCTCAACAAGGAAAACACCGCACTCCAAGGAAGTTGTAAGATTCAGGATTTATTTGTCGTGCATCTGATCACCACTAGCCACCACCAACGCATTTCAACCACAATAGGTCTTGCTCACAGTATGTGAGTCCATTTTTTGTGTCATTATTTATAGTTCTTCCCATTTGAACCATTTAGGAGGAATTATGGGAGTTGTAGTTTTCTATTCTTTCTACCGTTCTTTGGCATTCAAATTCATTAGTTTATACAAGGATGTGATTCAGTTCTTTTGAAGTGGACATTTTATATCTTCACTTTGAATTGTAATGTATAGTTTTTATTCTTTTAATGCGCTTTCTATCTATGTCATAATTAAGGTATATGTTTCCTTTATTTACACTCAGTGTGTGTTGCTCATAGTTAATTGTAGTTGCGCAATGTGACATTTCACAGATGAGACGCGCTTAGTGCGCTATGTCATATTTACTTTTTTTGCTTAGTGCATGTAAAGATAAGTCTGTACACCATATTTCATTTTCACTCTTGCATTGAGTCAATTAATTATAGATTATTCCATAATCATTGTCCTTTTTTGATGTTTCCACTCCTTGTTATATCCTCTATCTATAATTTATATAGCACAACAAAATCACAAGTGACTGTACATTTCTTCATCTCCATTAAGGCCAAAAGGGGTCTTTATTTTAAACCTTATAATCATTCTTGACTCCAATCTTCGCAGTTTCATTGCTCTATTTCCTCCTCGTTCACTCTTTGCCACAGTCGTCAAGCCAAAATATTTAATGTTCTGTTTCTTAATATCTTTATGGGTCTTTAGATGTTTCACAATTGCATAGTTGGTATCTCCATTTTGAACAGCTCGTAAATGTTCTAAAATTCTCTTTTTCAGCGGGCAGATGGTACTGCCTATGTACCACAATCCACATTCACAAACAATGACGTATACCACGTATGTAGAATCACACGTGATTCTTTCCGTGATATTAAAGGTATTACCCATGAAGTCTGTTACTTCTTTCATATTCAAGCCATGTTTGCATGCCTTGCATGTATTGCAATGTACAAAGCCTGTTTGTTGAGTTTGCAACCAATTCTTTTCTTTCTTATTCATTGTCATATGGCTTTTCACTAACTTATCCTTTAAAGAAGGTGCCTTTCGATAAGAAAAGCTTGGTTTATTACCAATTGTGTGTCCAATATTCGGATCCTTCTTCAAGATATCCCAGTGTTTTTTCAGGATATCTATAATTTGATAATTTTCTTTGCTGTACGTTAGTAGTACTCGAATTGTGGCATTTTCTTCTTTTTGTTCCTGTTTTTGTTTCAGAGTCTGTGCTCTTGGAGTGGCTCTAGCTCTTTCCTGACCTTGTTTGATGTCTTTATTCAGATATCCTCTTTGTTGGAATCTTATTTCTGTTTCCTTGAAGGTTTTCTCCATTTCTGTGTCATCAGAACAATTGCGTCTCATCCGTAAAAATTCCCCATATGGGATACTTCTTTTCAATTGTGGGGGATGGAAACTATTTCCATGCAATATGCAATTCGTCGCAGTTGGTTTCCTGTATATTTTGGTCTTCATTGCATCATTCTCTATGTACACTGTTACATCCAAAAATTGAATTTCTTTGTTACTGATATTATATGTAAACTGAAGACCCACTTCATTATTGTTTAGGATGTTCATATACTCCACAAATTCCTTCTGGCTGCCACTCCAGATCAGAAATAAATCGTCTATGAAGCGCAGCCACAATTCCGTTTTGGTAGTGTAGAGTTCATTTTCGTCTCTCCAAGCTACTAGTTTTTCCCACCAACCCATAGTAAGGTTGGCGTAGCTTGGAGAGAACGAAACTCCCATCGCAGTTCCGCATTATTGGGAGTATATCTGGCCAGCAAATATGAAGATATTATTCCGAAGGCATAGCTCTATCATCTCTAAGAGCATCCTTGTATGTTTTAGTTGTTGTATATTCCGTTGTTTCAAAAAGTATCCAACCTATTGAAATCCCACATCGTGATCAATGGAGGTATACAATGATACCACGTCGATTGTGGCTAGATAGTAGCCTTTATGCCATCCCATGTTCGATAGGATTCTCAAGAAGTCCCCCGTATCTTTTATGTATGATGTTAAATTCATGACTATGGGTGCCAGAAAGGAATCCACATAATCTGATACATTTTCATATAGTGAATTACAACTTGACATGATTGGCCTTGCTGGTGGATTAATCAATGTCTTGTGTATCTTTGGTAAAAAATACATCGTGGGCATCACAGGACTTTCATTCTTCAGAAACACTGATTCTTCCTTCGTTAGTAGTCCTTCTTCCTGCTACCTTTTGATTCTTAGCTCAAGGTTCAATGTTAACTCATTAAGTGGATTTCCAAATAATCTCACATAGTTCTTTGTATCATCCAGTTGTCTTCTTGCCTCTTTAATGTAGTCAATTTTGTTTTGAATGACCACATTTCCCCCTTTGTCAGCGGGTTTGATTATAATTCTCTCATTCTTCATGAGGGTATCAATTGCTTGCCTTTCCATTTTGCTTAAATTCTCATTTTTGTTGTTGCTATCCACTTTAACCAATGTTTCCAAGTCACTCACCACTAGGTCGTGGAATATATCTATTCTATTACCTGAACTTAGACTAGGGCAAAATTTCTATTTTGGTTTGAAGCCACTGAATTCTCTTTCATTCGTGCGTATATTCAAATTGTCCATAACTTGAGATTCCGTTAATCCCTCATCATTTGTCACTAGTTCATGTGTTGTAATTAGGACAGGTATGTCATTTAATGTGAGGTTACTTATTTCCGATGTTGAAGTTTTATCTTTTTTTGTTGCTACTTTTGGATTTCCAAGTTTACTGAAGAATTTTGCAAGTTTTAATTTTCTAACAAATTTATAGATTTCAATCCGAGTGTCTACGTGATTATAATGTTGTTCAGGACAAAAGTTCAATCCCTTATTTAGGACATTTTGTTCATGGGAGTTCAATTTGTAATCTGATAGATTGATTATCAAGTTCAACTTCTCTTTTTTTATTTTCGTCGCATTTACTTTTTCAACCGTTTGCGTAATGGGTAGCTTCTTGTTTGTTCTAACCCCTTGTCTCGTCTTTCTCCTTCTCTTGAAGCTGAATGATAGCCTCTTCCCCTCCCTCGACCTCGTCCTCTCGCTTGGCCTCTTGGATTCTTTTGGTCGATGTACATCAACTTCATTTCGTCTAAAAAAGACAGGTGTCCTATTCTAGTTGTTCGTTCCTCCTCACTTAAATCCGACTCGGATTCACTTGTTGTAGGGGCATTCACTACTGATCTCACATTTTTCCCCATTTGCTCCTTCAATACCTCAAATCTTCTTGCAAATGTTTGAATTGCCCGTGTTTCATAATCCAATTCGTCTCTTCTAAACTTTCTTTATTTGCGTTGTTCCACTTCATTCTCATGTCTGTCTAGATTTTTCTCCATTTTTTTCCTGAGTTGTTTACTTTCTTCTTTTTTTTTCAGACTGGCAATTTCTGATTCAACCTCACCAATGGTTTTATGCAGTTCCTCTATATCTTTCTTGGCATATTTGATAATAATTAATACCATATTCTTGGAACACTGCATACTGTTTTTTCCCCATTCTTCAAGCATTTCTGGCTTTGTATCTGGATGATTAGGAAGTGTGAAAATTCTTAATCCTCTAGGTATGCGATCACATTCGATATATTTTTCCAATGTGATCACTTCCCAACTTTTCGTTATTTCTTTTTTTAATAATCTTTCAAGTTGTATAAAAAGTTGTTTTAAACTTCTAGCCTGGCTTGTATCCTGGTCACCTGTCATTTCCTTTTGTGCTGCTACTTTTATAAACATTGTTTCTGCTCGCTGTATACGTTTAGCCGCTCTGGCTTCCATGCCTACTGACGGTAATATTCCCCGTTAAGACTCACAATTGGCGGTTATCTCTTTCAATGGTGTGCACTTCCCACACAACTTCCTTAGCAATCATTCAGGATTTACTCGCCTGATTATGCTGTCTACGGCATCAATAGTCAAACGAAGAGAAATTCAAGCCTGCCTACCTGGTTGGTTCTTCCCGTCGACCGGCGTCCTCCGACTCCTCTCAACCGGATTCCCCAAACGGTAAGCAGGCTGTCCACTCCTCGTATTTCACTTTTGGCGTGTCCCAGCGTCTTTCCTGCTGTACGCATGCAGTGATTTGACAAACTTGCAATTCCGAGGCAATCCTTTCCCGATGCGCCTCTCAATGGATTATAATGCGAAAAGTCGGCACAGTTGATTCCGCCGATTCCGCTGTTTGTCTTCACTTCACTGTAGATTGCGATGCCGGGCACCTCTCCTTCATAAATGTCAATCACCAAACAGCCCAAAGGAGAGCGCTCTCTTTCATAGCGGGTGCCGGTGTCGAGGACGGGCCAGTCCTCGTAATCAATTTTCCACCAAACTTCCTCAACAAGGAAAACACCGCACTCCAAGGAAGTTGTAAGATTCAGGATTTATTTGTCGTGCATCTGATCACCACTAGCCACCACCAACGCATTTCAACCACAATAGGTCTTGCTCGCAGTATGTGAGTCCATTTTTTGTGTCATTATTTATAGTTCTTCCCATTTGAACCATTTAGGAGGAATTATGGGAGTTGTAGTTTTCTATTCTTTCTACCGTTCTTTGGCATTCAAATTCATTAGTTTATACAAGGATGTGATTCAGTTCTTTTGAAGTGGACATTTTATATCTTCACTTTGAATTGTAATGTATAGTTTTTATTCTTTTAATGCGCTTTCTATCTATGTCAAAATTAAGGTATATGTTTCCTTTATTTACACTCAGTGTGTGTTGCTCATAGTTAATTGTAGTTGCGTAATGTGACATTTCACAGATGAGACGCGCTTAGTGCGCTATGTCATATTTACTTTTTTTGCTTAGTGCATGTAAAGATAAGTCTGTACACCATATTTCATTTTCACTCTTGCATTGAGTCAATTAATTATAGATTATTCCATAATCATTGTCCTTTTGATGTTTCCACTCCTTGTTATATCCTCTATCTATAATTTATATAGTACAACAAAATCACAAGTGACTGTACATTTCTTCATCTCCATTAAGGCCAAACGGGGTCTTTATTTTAAACCTTATAATCATTCTTGACTCCAATCTTCGCAGTTTCATTGCTCTATTTCCTCCTCGTTCACTCTTTGCCACAGTCGTCAAGCCAAAATATTTAATGTTCTGTTTCTTAATATCTTTATGGGTCTTTAGATGTTTCACAATTGCATAGTTGGTATCTCCATTTTGAACAGCTCGTAAATGTTCTAAAATTCTCTTTTTCAGCGGGCAGATGGTACTATCTATGTACCACAATCCACATTCTTAAACAATGACGTATACCACGTATGTAGAATCACACGTGATTCTTTCCGTGATATTAAATGTATTACCCATGAAGTCTGTTACTTCTTTCATATTCAAGCCATGTTTGCATGCCTTGCATGTATTGCAATGTACAAAGCCTGTTTGTTGAGTTTGCAACCAATTCTTTTCTTTCTTATTCATTGTCATATGGCTTTTCACTAATTTATCCTTTAAAGAAGGTGCCTTTCGATAAGAAATGCTTGGTTTATTACCGATTGTGTGTCCAATATCCGGATCCTTCTTCAAGATATCCCAGTGTTTTTTCAGGATATCTATAATTTGATAATTTTCTTTGCTGTACGTTAGTAGTACTCGAATTGTGGCATTTTCTTCTTTTTGTTCCTGTTTTTGTTTCAGAGTCTGTGCTCTTGGAGTGGCTCTAGCTCTTTCCTGACCTTGTTTGATGTCTTTATTCAGATATCCTCTTTGTTGGAATCTTATTTCTG
Organism: Triturus cristatus; assembly: GCF_964204655.1. NCBI lineage: Eukaryota > Metazoa > Chordata > Amphibia > Caudata > Salamandridae > Triturus > Triturus cristatus. The sequence continues at coordinate 635,775,310 of NC_140579.1, read as the reverse complement.
TTTCCTTGAAGGTTTTCTCCATTTCTGTGTCACCAGAACAATTGCGTCTCATCCGTAAAAATTCCCCATATGGGATACTTCTTTTCAATTGCGGGGGATGGAAACTATTTCCATGCAATATGCTATTCGTCGCAGTTGGTTTCCTGTATATTTTGGTCTTCATTTCATCATTCTCTATGTACACTGTTACATCCAAAAATTGAATTTCTTTGTTACTGATATTATATGTAAACTGTAGACCCACTTCATTATTGTTTAGGATGTTCATATACTCCACAAATTCCTTCTGGCTGCCACTCCAGATCAGAAATAAATCGTCTATGAAGCGCAGCCACAATTCCGTTTTGGTAGTGTACAGTTCATTTTCGTCTCTCCAAGCTACTAGTTTTTCCCACCAACCCATAGTAAGGTTGGCGTAGCTTGGAGAGAACGAAACTCCCATCGCAGTTCCGCATGATTGGGAGTATATCTGGCCAGCAAATATGAAGATATTATTCCGAAGGCATAGCTCTATCATCTATAAGAGCATCCTTGTATGTTTTAGTTGTTGTATATTCCGTTGTTTCAAAAAGTATCCAACCGCTTGTAATCCCACAACGTGATCAATGGAGGTATACAATGATACCACGTCGATTGTGGCTAGATAGTAGCCTTTATGCCATCCCATGTTCGATAGGATTCTCAAGAAGTCCCCCGTATCTTTTATGTATGATGTTAAATTCATGACTATGGGTGCCAGAAAGGAATCCACATAATCTGATACATTTTCATATAGTGAATTAAAACTTGACATGATTGGCCTTGCTGGTGGATTAATCAATGTCTTGTGTATCTTTGGTAAAAAATACATCGTGGGCATCACAGGACTTTCATTCTTCAGAAACACTGATTCTTCCTCCGTTAGTAGTCCTTCTTCCTGCTACCTTTTGATTCTTAGCTCAAGGTTCAATGTTTACTCATTAAGTGGATTTCCAAATAATCTCACATAGTTCTTTGCATCATCCAGTTGTCTTCTTGCCTCTTTAATGTAGTCAATTTTGTTTTGAATGACCACATTTCCCCCTTTGTCAGCGGGTTTGATTATAATCTTCTCATTCTTCATGAGGGTATCAATTGCTTGCCTTTCCATTTTGCTTAAATTCTCATTTTTGTTGTTGCTATCCACTTTAACCAATGTTTCCAAGTCACTCACCACTAGGTCGTGGAATATATCTATTCTATTACCTGGACTTAGACTAGGGCAAAATTTCGATTTTGGTTTGAAGCCACTGAATTCTCTTTCATTTGTGCGTATATTCAAATTGTCCATAACTTGAGATTCCGTTAATCCCTCATCATTTGTCACTAGTTCATGTGTTGTAATTAGGACAGGTATGTCATTTAATGTGAGGTTACTTATTTCCGATGTTGAAGTTTTATCTTTTTTGTTGCTACTTTTGGATTTCCAAGTTTACTGAAGAATTTTGCAAGTTTTAATTTTCTAACAAATTCATAGATTTCAATCCGAGTGTCTACGTGATTATAATGTTGTTCAGGACAAAAGTTCAATCCCTTATTTAGGACATTTTGTTCATGGGAGTTCAATTTGTAATCTGATAGATTGATTATCAAGTTCAACTTCTCTTTTTTTATTTTCGTCGCATTTACTTTTTCAACCGTTTGCGTAATGGGTAGCTTCTTGTTTGTTCTAACCCCTCTTCTCGTCTTTCTCCTTCTCTTGAAGCTGAATGATAGCCTCTTCCCCTCCCTCGACCTCGTCCTCTCCCTTGGCCTCTTGGATTCTTTTGGTCGATGTACATCAACTTCATTTCGTCTAAAAAAGACAGGTGTCCTATTCTAGTTGTTCGTTCCTCCTCACTTAAATCCGACTCGGATTCACTTGTTGTAGGGGCATTCACTACTGATCTCACATTTTTCCCCATTTGCTCCTTCAATACCTCAAATCTTCTTGCAAATGTTTGAATTGCCCTTGTTTCATAATCCAATTCGTCTCTTCTAAACTTTCTTTGTTTGCGTTGTTCCACTTCATTCTCATGTCTGTCTAGATTTTTCTCCATTTTTTTCCTGAGTTGTTTACTTTCTTCTTTTTTTTCAGACTGGCAATTTGTGATTCAACCTCACCAATGGTTTTATGCAGTTCCTCTATATCTTTCTTGGCATATTTGATAATAATTAATACCATATTCTTGGAACACTGCATACTGTTTTTCCCCATTCTTCAAGCATTTCTGGCTTTGTATCTGGATGATTAGGAAGTGTGAAAATTCTTAATCCTCTAGGTATGCGATCACATTCGATATATTTTTCCAATGTGATCACTTCCCAACTTTTCGTTATTTCTTTTTTTAATAATCTTTCAAGTTGTATAAAAAGTTGTTTTAAACTTCTAGTCTGGCTTGTATCCTGGTCACCTGTCATTTCCTTTTGTGCTGCTACTTTTATAAACATTGTTTCTGCTCGCTGTATACGTTTAGCCGCTCTGGCTTCCATGCCTACTGACGGTAATATTCCCCGTTAGGACTCACAATTGACGGTTATCTCTTTCAATGGTGTGCACTTCCCACACAACTTCCTTAGCATTCATTCAGGATTTACTCGCCTGATTATGCTGTCTACGGCATCAATAGTCAAACGAAGAGAAATTCAAGCCTGCCTACCTGGTTGGTTCTTCCCGTCGACCGGCGTCCTCCGACTCCTCTCAACCGGATTCCCCAAACGGTAAGCAGGCTGTCCACTCCTCGTATTTCACTTTTGGCGTGTCCCAGCGTCTTTCCTGCTGTACGCATGCAGTGATTTGACAAACTTGCAATTCCGAGGCAATCCTTTCCCGATGCGCCTCCCAATGGATTATAATGCGAAAAGTCGGCACAGTTGATTCCGCTGATTCCGCTGTTTGTCTTCACTTCACTGTAGATTGCGATGCCGGGCACCTCTCCTTCATAAATGTCAATCACCAAACAGCCCAAAGGAGAGCGCTCTCTTTCATAGCGGGTGCCGGTGTCGAGGACGGGCCAGTCCTCGTAATCAATTTTCCACCAAACTTCCTCAACAAGGAAAACACCGCACTCCAAGGAAGTTGTAAGATTCAGGATTTATTTGTCGTGCATCTGATCACCACTAGCCACCACCAACGCATTTCAACCACAATAGGTCTTGCTCACAGTATGTGAGTCCATTTTTTGTGTCATTATTTATAGTTCTTCCCATTTGAACCATTATGGAGGTATTATGGGAGTTGTACTTTTCTATTCTTTCTACCGTTCTTTGGCATTCAAATTGATTAGTTTATACAAGGATGTGATTCAGTTCTTTTGAAGTGGACATTTTATATCTTCACTTTGAATTGTAATGTATAGTTTTTATTATTTTAATGCGCTTTCTATCTATGTCATAATTAAGGTATATGTTTCCTTTATTTACACTCAGTGTGTGTTGCTCATAGTTAATTGTAGTTGCGCAATGTGACATTTCACAGATGAGACGCGCTTAGTGCGCTATGTCATATTTACTTTTTTTGCTTAGTGCATGTAAAGATAAGTCTGTACACCATATTTCATTTTCACTCTTGCATTGAGTCAATTAATTATAGATTATTCCATAATCATTGTCCTTTTGATGTTTCCACTCCTTGTTATATCCTCTATCTATAATTTATATAGCACAACAAAATCACAAGTGACTGTACATTTCTTCATCTCCATTAAGGCCAAACGGGGTCTTTATTTTAAACCTTATAATCATTCTTGACTCCAATATTCGCAGTTTCATTGCTCTATTTCCTCCTCGTTCACTCTTTGCCACAGTCGTCAAGCCAAAATATTTAATGTTCTGTTTCTTAATATCTTTATGGGTCTTTAGATGTTTCACAATTGCATAGTTGGTATCTCCATTTTGAACAGCTCGTAAATGTTCTAAAATTCTCTTTTTCAGCGGGCAGATGGTACTGCCTATGTACCACAATCCACATTCACAAACAATGACGTATACCACGTATGTAGAATCACACGTGATTCTTTCCGTGATATTAAAGGTATTACCCATGAAGTCTGTTACTTCTTTCATATTCAAGCCATGTTTGCATGCCTTGCATGTATTGCAATGTACAAAGCCTGTTTGTTGAGTTTGCAACCAATTCTTTTCTTTCTTATTCATTGTCATATGGCTTTTCACTAACTTATCCTTTAAAGAAGGTGCCTTTCGATAAGAAATGCTTGGTTTATTACCAATTGTGTGTCCAATATTCGGATCCTTCTTCAAGATATCCCAGTGTTTTTTCAGGATATCTATAATTTGATAATTTTCTTTGCTGTACGTTAGTAGTACTCGAATTGTGGCATTTTCTTCTTTTTGTTCCTGTTTTTGTTTCAGAGTCTGTGCTCTTGGAGTGGCTCTAGCTCTTTCCTGACCTTGTTTGATGTCTTTATTCAGATATCCTCTTTGTTGGAATCTTATTTCTGTTTCCTTGAAGGTTTTCTCCATTTCTGTGTCATCAGAACAATTGCGTCTCATCCGTAAAAATTCCCCATATGGGATACTTCTTTTCAATTGTGGGGGATGGAAACTATTTCCATGCAATATGCAATTCGTCGCAGTTGGTTTCCTGTATATTTTGGTCTTCATTGCATCATTCTCTATGTACACTGTTACATCCAAAAATTGAATTTCTTTGTTACTGATATTATATGTAAACTGAAGACCCACTTCATTATTGTTTAGGATGTTCATATACTCCACAAATTCCTTCTGGCTGCCACTCCAGATCAGAAATAAATCGTCTATGAAGCGCAGCCACAATTCCGTTTTGGTAGTGTAGAGTTCATTTTCGTCTCTCCAAGCTACTAGTTTTTCCCACCAACCCATAGTAAGGTTGGCGTAGCTTGGAGAGAACGAAACTCCCATCGCAGTTCCGCATGATTGGGAGTATATCTGGCCAGCAAATATGAAGATATTATTCCGAAGGCATAGCTCTATCATCTCTAAGAGCATCCTTGTATGTTTTAGTTGTTGTATATTCCGTTGTTTCAAAAAGTATCCAACCTATTGAAATCCCACATCGTGATCAATGGAGGTATACAATGATACCACGTCGATTGTGGCTAGATAGTAGCCTTTATGCCATCCCATGTTCGATAGGATTCTCAAGAAGTCCCCCGTATCTTTTATGTATGATGTTAAATTCATGACTATGGGTGCCAGAAAGGAATCCACATAATCTGATACATTTTCATATAGTGAATTACAACTTGACATGATTGGCCTTGCTGGTGGATTAATCAATGTCTTGTGTATCTTTGGTAAAAAATACATCGTGGGCATCACAGGACTTTCATTCTTCAGAAACACTGATTCTTCCTTCGTTAGTAGTCCTTCTTCCTGCTACCTTTTGATTCTTAGCTCAAGGTTCAATGTTAACTCATTAAGTGGATTTCCAAATAATCTCACATAGTTCTTTGTATCATCCAGTTGTCTTCTTGCCTCTTTAATGTAGTCAATTTTGTTTTGAATGACCACATTTCCCCCTTTGTCAGCGGGTTTGATTATAATTCTCTCATTCTTCATGAGGGTATCAATTGCTTGCCTTTCCATTTTGCTTAAATTCTCATTTTTGTTGTTGCTATCCACTTTAACCAATGTTTCCAAGTCACTCACCACTAGGTCGTGGAATATATCTATTCTATTACCTGAACTTAGACTAGGGCAAAATTTCGATTTTGGTTTAAAGCCACTGAATTCTCTTTCATTCGTGCGTATATTCAAATTGTCCATAACTTGAGATTCCGTTAATCCCTCATCATTTGTCACTAGTTCATGTGTTGTAATTAGGACAGGTATGTCATTTAATGTGAGGTTACTTATTTCCGATGTTGAAGTTTTATCTTTTTTTGTTGCTACTTTTGGATTTCCAAGTTTACTGAAGAATTTTGCAAGTTTTAATTTTCTAACAAATTTATAGATTTCAATCCGAGTGTCTACGTGATTATAATGTTGTTCAGGACAAAAGTTCAATCCCTTATTCAGGACATTTTGTTCATGGGAGTTCAATTTGTAATCTGATAGATTGATTATCAAGTTCAACTTCTCTTTTTTTATTTTCGTCGCATTTACTTTTTCAACCGTTTGCGTAATGGGTAGCTTCTTGTTTGTTCTAACCACTTGTCTCGTCTTTCTCCTTCTCTTGAAGCTGAATGATAGCCTCTTCCCCTCCCTCGACCTCGTCCTCTCCCTTGGCCTCTTGGATTCTTTTGGTCGATGTACATCAACTTCATTTCGTCTAAAAAAGACAGGTGTCCTATTCTAGTTGTTCGTTCCTCCTCACTTAAATCCGACTCGGATTCACTTGTTGTAGGGGCATTCACTACTGATCTCACATTTTTCCCCATTTGCTCCTTCAATACCTCAAATCTTCTTGCAAATGTTTGAATTGCCCGTGTTTCATAATCCAATTCGTCTCTTCTAAACTTTCTTTGTTTGCGTTGTTCCACTTCATTCTCATGTCTGTCTAGATTTTTCTCCATTTTTTTCCTGAGTTGTTTACTTTCTTCTTTTTTTTTCAGACTGGCAATTTGTGATTCAACCTCACCAATGGTTTTATGCAGTTCCTCTATATCTTTCTTGGCATATTTGATAATAATTAATACCATATTCTTGGAACACTGCATACTGTTTTTTCCCCATTCTTCAAGCATTTCTGGCTTTGTATCTGGATGATTAGGAAGTGTGAAAATTCTTAATCCTCTAGGTATGCGATCACATTCGATATATTTTTCCAATGTGATCACTTCCCAACTTTTCGTTATTTCTTTTTTTAATAATCTTTCAAGTTGTATAAAAAGTTGTTTTAAACTTCTAGCCTGGCTTGTATCCTGGTCACCTGTCATTTCCTTTTGTGCTGCTACTTTTATAAACATTGTTTCTGCTCGCTGTATACGTTTAGCCGCTCTGGCTTCCATGCCTACTGACGGTAATATTCCCCGTTAGGACTCACAATTGACGGTTATCTCTTTCAATGGTGTGCACTTCCCACACAACTTCCTTAGCATTCATTCAGGATTTACTCGCCTGATTATGCTGTCTACGGCATCAATAGTCAAACGAAGAGAAATTCAAGCCTGCCTACCTGGTTGGTTCTTCCCGTCGACCGGCGTCCTCCGACTCCTCTCAACCGGATTCCCCAAACGGTAAGCAGGCTGTCCACTCCTCGTATTTCACTTTTGGCGTGTCCCAAAGTCTTTCCTGCTGTACGCATGCAGTGATTTGACAAACTTGCAATTCCGAGGCAATCCTTTCCCGATGCGCCTCCCAATGGATTATAATGCGAAAAGTCGGCACAGTTGATTCCGCTGATTCTGCTGTTTGTCTTCACTTCACTGTAGATTGCGATGCCGGGCACCTCTCCTTCATAAATGTCAATCACCAAACAGCCCAAAGGAGAGCGCTCTCTTTCATAGCGGGTGCCGGTGTCGAGGACGGGCCAGTCCTCGTAATCAATTTTCCACCAAACTTCCTCAACAAGGAAAACACCGCACTCCAAGGAAGTTGTAAGATTCAGGATTTATTTGTCGTGCATCTGATCACCACTAGCCACCACCAACGCATTTCAACCACAATAGGTCTTGCTCACAGTATGTGAGTCCATTTTTTGTGTCATTATTTATAGTTCTTCCCATTTGAACCATTTAGGAGGAATTATGGGAGTTGTAGTTTTCTATTCTTTCTACCGTTCTTTGGCATTCAAATTGATTAGTTTATACAAGGATGTGATTCAGTTCTTTTGAAGTGGACATTTTATATCTTCACTTTGAATTGTAATGTATAGTTTTTATTATTTTAATGCGCTTTCTATCTATGTCATAATTAAGGTATATGTTTCCTTTATTTACACTCAGTGTGTGTTGCTCATAGTTAATTGTAGTTGCGCAATGTGACATTTCACAGATGAGACGCGCTTAGTGCGCTATGTCATATTTACTTTTTTTGCTTAGTGCATGTAAAGATAAGTCTGTACACCATATTTCATTTTCACACTTGCATTGAGTCAATTAATTATAGATTATTCCATAATCATTGTCCTTTTGATGTTTCCACTCCTTGTTATATCCTCTATCTATAATTTATATAGCACAACAAAATCACAAGTGACTGTACATTTCTTCATCTCCATTAAGGCCAAACGGGGTCTTTATTTTAAACCTTATAATCATTCTTGACTCCAATCTTCGCAGTTTCATTGCTCTATTTCCTCCTCGTTCACTCTTTGCCACAGTCTCAAGCCAAAATATTTAATGTTCTGTTTCTTAATATCTTTATGGGTCTTTAGATGTTTCACAATTGCATAGTTGGTATCTCCATTTTGAACAGCTCGTAAATGTTCTAAAATTCTCTTTTTCAGCGGGCAGATGGTACTGCCTATGTACCACAATCCACATTCACAAACAATGACGTATAACACGTATGTAGAATCACACGTGATTCTTTCCGTGATATTAAAGGTATTACCCATGAAGTCTGTTACTTCTTTCATATTCAAGCCATGTTTGCGTGCCTTGCATGTATTGCAATGTACAAAGCCTGTTTGTTGAGTTTGCAACCAATTCTTTTCTTTCTTATTCATTGTCATATGGCTTTTCACTAACTTATCCTTTAAAGAAGGTGCCTTTCGATAAGAAATGCTTGGTTTATTACCGATTGTGTGTCCAATATCCGGATCCTTCTTCAAGATATCCCAGTGTTTTTTCAGGATATCTATAATTTGATAATTTTCTTTGCTGTACGTTAGTAGTACTCGAATTGTGGCATTTTCTTCTTTTTGTTCCTGTTTTTGTTTCAGAGTCTGTGCTCTTGGAGTGGCTCTAGCTCTTTCCTGACCTTGTTTGATGTCTTTATTCAGATATCCTCTTTGTTGGAATCTTATTTCTGTTTCCTTGAAGGTTTTCTCCATTTCTGTGTCATCAGAACAATTGCGTCTCATCCGTAAAAATTCCCCATATGGGATACTTCTTTTCAATTGTGGGGGATGGAAACTATTTCCATGCAATATGGTATTCGTCGCAGTTGGTTTCCTGTATATTTTGGTCTTCATTGCATCATTCTCTATGTACACTGTTACATCCAAAAATTGAATTTCTTTGTTACTGATATTATATGTAAACTGAAGACCCACTTCATTATTGTTTAGGATGTTCATATACTCCACAAATTCCTTCTGGCTGCCACTCCAGATCAGAAATAAATCGTCTATGAAGCGCAGCCACAATTCCGTTTTGGTAGTGTACAGTTCATTTTCTTCTCTCCAAGCTACTAGTTTTTCCCACCAACCCATAGTAAGGTTGGCGTAGCTTGGAGAGAACGAAACTCCCATCGCAGTTCCGCATGATTGGGAGTATATCTGGCCAGCAAATATGAAGATATTATTCCGAAGGCATAGCTCTATCATCTCTAAGAGCATCCTTGTATGTTTTAGTTGTTGTATATTCCGTTGTTTCAAAAAGTATCCAACCGCTTGTAATCCCACATCGTGATCAATGGAGGTATACAATGATACCACGTCGATTGTGGCTAGATAGTAGCCTTTATGCCATCCCATGTTCGATAGGATTCTCAAGAAGTCCCCCGTATCTTTTATGTATGATGTTAAATTCATGACTATGGGTGCCAGAAAGGAATCCACATAATCTGATACATTTTCATATAGTGAATTACAACTTGACATGATTGGCCTTGCTGGTGGATTAATCAATGTCTTGTGTATCTTTGGTAAAAAATACATCGTGGGCATCACAGGACTTTCATTCTTCAGAGACACTGATTCTTCCTCCGTTAGTAGTCCTTCTTCCTGCTACCTTTTGATTCTTAGCTCAAGGTTCAATGTTAACTCATTAAGTGGATTTCCAAATAATCTCACATAGTTCTTTGCATCATCCAGTTGTCTTCTTGCCTCTTTAATGTAGTCAATTTTGTTTTGAATGACCACATTTCCCCCTTTGTCAGCGGGTTTGATTATAATCTTCTCATTCTTCATGAGGGTATCAATTGCTTGCCTTTCCATTTTGCTTAAATTCTCATTTTTGTTGTTGCTATCCACTTTAACCAATGTTTCCAAGTCACTCACCACTAGGTCGTGGAATATATCTATTCTATTACCTGGACTTAGACTAGGGCAAAATTTCGATTTTGGTTTGAAGCCACTGAATTCTCTTTCATTCGTGCGTATATTCAAATTGTCCATAACTTGAGATTCCGTTAATCCCTCATCATTTGTCACTAGTTCATGTGTTGTAATTAGGACAGGTATGTCATTTAATGTGAGGTTACTTATTTCCGATGTTGAAGTTTTATCTTTTTTTGTTGCTACTTTTGGATTTCCAAGTTTACTGAAGAATTTTGCAAGTTTTAATTTTCTAACAAATTTATAGATTTCAATCCGAGTGTCTACGTGATTATAATGTTGTTCAGGACAAAAGTTCAATCCCTTATTTAGGACATTTTGTTCATGGAAGTTCAATTTGTAATCTGATAGATTGATTATCAAGTTCAACTTCTCTTTTTTTATTTTCGTCCCATTTACTTTTTCAACCGTTTGCGTAATGGGTAGCTTCTTGTTTGTTCTAACCCCTCGTCTCGTCTTTCTCCTTCTCTTGAAGCTGAATGATAGCCTCTTCCCCTCCCTCGACCTCGTCCTCTCCCTTGGCCTCTTGGATTCTTTTGGTCGATGTACATCAACTTCATTTCGTCTAAAAACGACAGGTGTCCTATTCTAGTTGTTCGTTCCTCCTCACTTAAATCCGACTCGGATTCACTTGTTGTAGGGGCATTCACTACTGATCTCACATTTTTCCCCATTTGCTCCTTCAATACCTCAAATCTTCTTGCAAATGTTTGAATTGCCCGTGTTTCATAATCCAATTCGTCTCTTCTAAACTTTCTTTGTTTGCGTTGTTCCACTTCATTCTCATGTCTGTCTAGATTTTTCTCCATTTTTTTCCTGAGTTGTTTACTTTCTTCTTTTTTTTTCAGACTGGCAATTTGTTATTCAACCTCACCAATGGTTTTATGCAGTTCCTCTATATCTTTCTTGGCATATTTGATAATAATTAATACCATATTCTTGGAACACTGCATACTGTTTTTTCCCCATTCTTCAAGCATTTCTGGCTTTGTATCTGGATGATTAGGAAGTGTGAAAATTCTTAATCCTCTAGGTATGCGATCACATTCGATATATTTTTCCAATGTGATCACTTCCCAACTTTTCGTTATTTCTTTTTTTAATAATCTTTCAAGTTGTATAAAAAGTTGTTTTAAACTTCTAGCCTGGCTTGTATCCTGGTCACCTGTCATTTCCTTTTGTGCTGCTACTTTTATAAACATTGTTTCTGCTCGCTGTATACGTTTAGCCGCTCTGGCTTCCATGCCTACTGACGGTAATATTCCCCGTTAAGACTCACAATTGGCGGTTATCTCTTTCAATGGTGTGCACTTCCCACACAACTTCCTTAGCATTCATTCAGGATTTACTTGCCTGATTATGCTGTCTACGGCATCAATAGTCAAACGAAGAGAAATTCAAGCCTGCCTACCTGGTTGGTTCTTCCCGTCGACCGGCGTCCTCCGACTCCTCTCAACCGGATTCCCCAAACGGTAAGCAGGCTGTCCACTCCTCGTATTTCACTTTTGGCGTGTCCCAAAGTCTTTCCTGCTGTACGCATGCAGTGATTTGACAAACTTGCAATTCCGAGGCAATCCTTTCCCGATGCGCCTCCCAATGGATTATAATGCGAAAAGTCGGCACAGTTGATTCCGCCGATTCCGCTGTTTGTCTTCACTTCACTGTAGATTGCGATGCCGGGCACCTCTCCTTCATAAATGTCAATCACCAAACAGCCCAAAGGAGAGCGCTCTCTTTCATAGCGGGTGCCGGTGTCGAGGACGGGCCAGTCCTCGTAATCAATTTTCCACCAAACTTCCTCAACAAGGAAAACACCGCACTCCAAGGAAGTTGTAAGATTCAGGATTTATTTGTCGTGCATCTGATCACCACTAGCCACCACCAACGCATTTCAACCACAATAGGTCTTGCTCACAGTATGTGAGTCCATTTTTTGTGTCATTATTTATAGTTCTTCCCATTTGAACCATTTAGGAGGAATTATGGGAGTTGTAGTTTTCTATTCTTTCTACCGTTCTTTGGCATTCAAATTCATTAGTTTATACAAGGATGTGATTCAGTTCTTTTGAAGTGGACATTTTATATCTTCACTTTGAATTGTAATGTATAGTTTTTATTCTTTTAATGCGCTTTCTATCTATGTCATAATTAAGGTATATGTTTCCTTTATTTACACTCAGTGTGTGTTGCTCATAGTTAATTGTAGTTGCGCAATGTGACATTTCACAGATGAGACGCGCTTAGTGCGCTATGTCATATTTACTTTTTTTGCTTAGTGCATGTAAAGATAAGTCTGTACACCATATTTCATTTTCACTCTTGCATTGAGTCAATTAATTATAGATTATTCCATAATCATTGTCCTTTTGATGTTTCCACTCCTTGTTATATCCTCTATCTATAATTTATATAGCACAACAAAATCACAAGTGACTGTACATTTCTTCATCTCCATTAAGGCCAAACGGGGTCTTTATTTTAAACCTTATAATCATTCTTGACTCCAATCTTCGCAGTTTCATTGCTCTATTTCCTCCTCGTTCACTCTTTGCCACAGTCGTCAAGCCAAAATATTTAATGTTCTGTTTCTTAATATCTTTATGGGTCTTTAGATGTTTCACAATTGCATAGTTGGTATCTCCATTTTGAACAGCTCGTAAATGTTCTAAAATTCTCTTTTTCAGCGGGCAGATGGTACTGCCTATGTACCACAATCCACATTCACAAACAATGACGTATACCACGTATGTAGAATCACACGTGATTCTTTCCGTGATATTAAAGGTATTACCCATGAAGTCTGTTACTTCTTTCATATTCAAGCCATGTTTGCATGCCTTGCATGTATTGCAATGTACAAAGCCTGTTTGTTGAGTTTGCAACCAATTCTTTTCTTTCTTATTCATTGTCATATGGCTTTTCACTAACTTATCCTTTAAAGAAGGTGCCTTTCGATAAGAAATGCTTGGTTTATTACCGATTGTGTGTCCAATATTCGGATCCTTCTTCAAGATATTCCAGTGTTTTTTCAGGATATCTATAATTTGATAATTTTCTTTGCTGTACGTTAGTAGTACTCGAATTGTGGCATTTTCTTCTTTTTGTTCCTGTTTTTGTTTCAGAGTCTGTGCTCTTGGAGTGGCTCTAGCTCTTTCCTGACCTTGTTTGATGTCTTTATTCAGATATCCTCTTTGTTGGAATCTTATTTCTGTTTCCTTGAAGGTTTTCTCCATTTCTGTGTCATCAGAACAATTGCGTCTCATCCGTAAAAATTCCCCATATGGGATACTTCTTTTCAATTGTGGGGGATGGAAACTATTTCCATGCAATATGCAATTCGTCGCAGTTGGTTTCCTGTATATTTTGGTCTTCATTGCATCATTCTCTATGTACACTGTTACATCCAAAAATTGAATTTCTTTGTTACTGATATTATATGTAAACTGAAGACCCACTTCATTATTGTTTAGGATGTTCATATACTCCACAAATTCCTTCTGGCTGCCACTCCAGATCAGAAATAAATCGTCTATGAAGCGCAGCCACAATTCCGTTTTGGTAGTGTAGAGTTCATTTTCGTCTCTCCAAGCTACTAGTTTTTCCCACCAACCCATAGTAAGGTTGGCGTAGCTTGGAGAGAACGAAACTCCCATCGCAGTTCCGCATGATTGGGAGTATATCTGGCCAGCAAATATGAAGATATTATTCCGAAGGCATAGCTCTATCATCTCTAAGAGCATCCTTGTATGTTTTAGTTGTTGTATATTCCGTTGTTTCAAAAAGTATCCAACCTATTGTAATCCCACATCGTGATCAATGGAGGTATACAATGATACCACGTCGATTGTGGCTAGATAGTAGCCTTTATGCCATCCCATGTTCGATAGGATTCTCAAGAAGTCCCCCGTATCTTTTATGTATGATGTTAAATTCATGACTATGGGTGCCAGAAAGGAATCCACATAATCTGATACATTTTCATATAGTGAATTACAACTTGACATGATTGGCCTTGCTGGTGGATTAATCAATGTCTTGTGTATCTTTGGTAAAAAATACATCGTGGGCATCACAGGACTTTCATTCTTCAGAAACACTGATTCTTCCTTCGTTAGTAGTCCTTCTTCCTGCTACCTTTTGATTCTTAGCTCAAGGTTCAATGTTAACTCATTAAGTGGATTTCCAAATAATCTCACATAGTTCTTTGCATCATCCAGTTGTCTTCTTGCCTCTTTAATGTAGTCAATTTTGTTTTGAATGACCACATTTCCCCCTTTGTCAGCGGGTTTGATTATAATCTTCTCATTCTTCATGAGGGTATCAATTGCTTGCCTTTCCATTTTGCTTAAATTCTCATTTTTGTTGTTGCTATCCACTTTAACCAATGTTTCCAAGTCACTCACCACTAGGTCGTGGAATATATCTATTCTATTACCTGAACTTAGACTAGGGCAAAATTTCGATTTTGGTTTGAAGCCACTGAATTCTCTTTCATTCGTGCGTATATTCAAATTGTCCATAACTTGAGATTCCGTTAATCCCTCATCATTTGTCATTAGTTCATGTGTTGTAATTAGGACAGGTATGTCATTTAATGTGAGGTTACTTATTTCCGATGTTGAAGTTTTATCTTTTTTTGTTGCTACTTTTGGATTTCCAAGTTTACTGAAGAATTTTGCAAGTTTTAATTTTCTAACAAATTTATAGATTTTAATCCGAGTGTCTACGTGATTATAATGTTGTTCAGGACAAAAGTTCAATCCCTTATTTAGGACATTTTGTTCATGGGAGTTCAATTTGTAATCTGATAGATTGATTATCAAGTTCAACTTCTCTTTTTTTATTTTCGTCGCATTTACTTTTTCAACCGTTTGCGTAATGGGTAGCTTCTTGTTTGTTCTAACCCCTTGTCTCGTCTTTCTCCTTCTCTTGAAGCTGAATGATAGCCTCTTCCCCTCCCTCGACCTCGTCCACTCCCTTGGCCTCTTGGATTCTTTTGGTCGATGTTCATCAACTTCATTTCGTCTAAAAAAGACAGGTGTCCTATTCTAGTTGTTCGTTCCTCCTCACTTAAATCCGACTCGGATTCACTTGTTGTAGGGGCATTCACTACTGATCTCACATTTTTCCCCATTTGCTCCTTCAATACCTCAAATCTTCTTGCAAATGTTTGAATTGCCCGTGTTTCATAATCCAATTCGTCTCTTCTAAACTTTCTTTGTTTGCGTTGTTCCACTTCATTCTCATGTCTGTCTAGATTTTTCTCCATTTTTTTCCTGAGTTGTTTACTTTCTTCTTTTTTTTCAGACTGGCAATTTCTGATTCAACCTCACCAATGGTTTTATGCAGTTCCTCTATATCTTTCTTGGCATATTTGATAATAATTAATACCATATTCTTGGAACACTGCATACTGTTTTTCCCCATTCTTCAAGAATTTCTGGCTTTGTATCTGGATGATTAGGAAGTGTGAAAATTCTTAATCCTCTAGGTATGCGATCACATTCGATATATTTTTCCAATGTGATCACTTCCCAACTTTTCGTTATTTCTTTTTTTAATAATCTTTCAAGTTGTATAAAAAGTTGTTTTAAACTTCTAGCCTGGCTTGTATCCTGGTCACCTGTCATTTCCTTTTGTGCTGCTACTTTTATAAACATTGTTTCTGCTCGCTGTATACGTTTAGCCGCTCTGGCTTCCATGCCTACTGACGGTAATATTCCCCGTTAAGACTCACAATTGACGGTTATCTCTCTCAATGGTGTGCACTTCCCACACAACTTCCTTAGCATTCATTCAGGATTTACTCGCCTGATTATGCTGTCTACGGCATCAATAGTCAAACGAAGAGAAATTCAAGCCTGCCTACCTGGTTGGTTCTTCCCGTCGACCGGCGTCCTCCGACTCCTCTCAACCGGATTTCCCAAACGGTAAGCAGGCTGTCCACTCCTCGTATTTCACTTTTGGCGTGTCCCAGCGTCTTTCCTGCTGTACGCATGCAGTGATTTGACAAACTTGCAATTCCGAGGCAATCCTTTCCCGATGCGCCTCCCAATGGATTATAATGTGAAAAGTCGGCACAGTTGATTCCGCCGATTCCGCTGTTTGTCTTCACTTCACTGTAGATTGCGATGCCGGGCACCTCTCCTTCATAAATGTCAATCACCAAACAGCCCAAAGGAGAGCGCTCTCTTTCATAGCGTGTGCCTGTGTCGAGGACGGGCCAGTCCTCGTAATCAATTTTCCACCAAACTTCCTCAACAAGGAAAACACCGCACTCCAAGGAAGTTGTAAGATTCAGGATTTATTTGTTGTGCATCTGAGCACCACTAGCCACCACCAACGCATTTCAACCACAATAGGTCTTGCTCACAGTATGTGAGTCCATTTTTTGTGTCATTATTTATAGTTCTTCCCATTTGAACCATTTAGGAGGAATTATGGGAGTTGTAGTTTTCTATTCTTTCTACCGTTCTTTGGCATTCAAATTCATTAGTTTATACAAGGATGTGATTCAGTTCTTTTGAAGTGGACATTTTATATCTTCACTTTGAATTGTAATGTACAGTTTTTATTCTTTTAATGCGCTTTCTATCTATGTCAAAATTAAGGTATATGTTTCCTTTATTTACACTCAGTGTGTGTTGCTCATAGTTAATTGTAGTTGCGCAATGTGACATTTCACAGATGAGACGCGCTTAGTGCGCTATGTCATATTTACTTTTTTTGCTTAGTGCATGTAAAGATAAGTCTGTACACCATATTTCATTTTCACTCTTGCATTGAGTCAATTAATTATAGATTATTCCATAATCATTGTCCTTTTGATGTTTCCACTCCTTGTTATATCTTCTATCTATAATTTATATAGCACAACAAAATCACAAGTGACTGTACATTTCTTCATCTCCATTAAGGCCAAACGGGGTCTTTATTTTAAACCTTATAATCATTCTTGACTCGAATCTTCGCAGTTTCATTGCTCTATTTCCTCCTCGTTCACTCTTTGCCACAGTCGTCAAGCCAAAATATTTAATGTTCTGTTTCTTAATATCTTTATGGGTCTTTAGATGTTTCACAATTGCATAGTTGGTATCTCCATTTTGAACAGCTCGTAAATGTTCTAAAATTCTCTTTTTCAGCGGGCAGATGGTACTGTCTATGTACCACAATCCACATTCACAAACAATGATGTATACCACGTATGTAGAATCACACGTGATTCTTTCCGTGATATTAAATGTATTACCCATGAAGTCTGTTACTTCTTTCATATTCAAGCCATGTTTGCATGCCTTGCATGTATTGCAATGTACAAAGCCTGTTTGTTGAGTTTGCAACCAATTCTTTTCTTTCTTATTCATTGTCATATGGCTTTTCACTAATTTATCCTTTAAAGAAGGTGCCTTTCGATAAGAAATGCTTGGTTTATTACCGATTGTGTGTCCAATATCCGGATCCTTCTTCAAGATATCCCAGTGTTTTTTCAGGATATCTATAATTTGATAATTTTCTTTGCTGTACGTTAGTAGTACTCGAATTGTGGCATTTTCTTCTTTTTGTTCCTGTTTTTTTTCAGAGTCTGTGCTCTTGGAGTGGCTCTAGCTCTTTCCTGACCTTGTTTGATGTCTTTATTCAGATATCCTCTTTGTTGGAATCTTATTTCTGTTTCCTTGAAGGTTTTCTCCATTTCTGTGTCACCAGAACAATTGCGTCTCATCCGTAAAAACTCCCCATATGGGATACTTCTTTTCAATTGTGGGGGATGGAAACTATTTCCATGCAATATGCTATTCGTCGCAGTTGGTTTCCTGTATATTTTGGTCTTCATTTCATCATTCTCTATGTACACTGTTACATCCAAAAATTGAATTTCTTTGTTACTGATATTATATGTAAACTGTAGACCCACTTCATTATTGTTTAGGATGTTCATATACTCCACAAATTCCTTCTGGCTGCCACTCCAGATCAGAAATAAATCGTCTATGAAGCGCAGCCACAATTCCGTTTTGGTAGTGTAGAGTTCATTTTCGTCTCTCCAAGCTACTAGTTTTTCCCACCAACCCATAGTAAGGTTGGCGTAGCTTGGAGAGAACGAAACTCCCATCGCAGTTCCGCATGATTGGGAGTATATCTGGCCAGCAAATATGAAGATATTATTCCGAAGGCATAGCTCTATCATCTATAAGAGCATCCTTGTATGTTTTAGTTGTTGTATATTCCGTTGTTTCAAAAAGTATCCAACCGCTTGTAATCCCACATCGTGATCAATGGAGGTATACAATGATACCACGTCGATTGTGGCTAGATAGTAGCCTTTATGCCATCCCATGTTCGATAGGATTCTCAAGAAGTCCCCCGTATCTTTTATGTATGATGTTAAATTCATGACTATGGGTGCCTGAAAGGAATCCACATAATCTGATACATTTTCATATAGTGAATTACAACTTGACATGATTGGCCCTGCTGGTGGATTAATCAATGTCTTGTGTATCTTTGGTAAAAAATACATCGTGGGCATCACAGGACTTTCATTCTTCAGAAACACTGATTCTTCCTCCGTTAGTAGTCCTTCTTCCTGCTACCTTTTGATTCTTAGCTCAAGGTTCAATGTTAACTCATTAAGTGGATTTCCAAATAATCTCACATAGTTCTTTGCATCATCCAGTTGTCTTCTTGCCTCTTTAATGTAGTCAATTTTGTTTTGAATGACCACATTTCCCCCTTTGTCAGCGGGTTGGATTATAATCTTCTCATTCTTCATGAGGGTATCAATTGCTTGCCTTTCCATTTTGCTTAAATTCTCATTTTTGTTGTTGCTATCCACTTTAACCAATGTTTCCAAGTCACTCACCACTAGGTCGTGGAATATATCTATTCTATTACCTGGACTTAGACTAGGGCAAAATTTCGATTTTGGTTTGAAGCCACTGAATTCTCTTTCATTCGTGCGTATATTCAAATTGTCCATAACTTGAGATTCCGTTAATCCCTCATCATTTGTCACTAGTTCATGTGTTGTAATTAGGACCGGTATGTCATTTAATGTGAGGTTATTTATTTCCGATGTTGAAGTTTTATCTTTTTTTGTTGCTACTTTTGGATTTCCAAGTTTACTGAAGAATTTTGCAAGTTTCAATTTTCTAACAAATTTATAGATGTCAATCCGAGTGTCTACGTGATTATAATGTTGTTCAGGACAAAAGTTCAATCCCTTATTTAGGACATTTTGTTCATGGAAGTTCAATTTGTAATCTGATAGATTGATTATCAAGTTCAACTTCTCTTTTTTTATTTTCGTCCCATTTCCTTTTTCAACCGTTTGCGTAATGGGTAGCTTCTTGTTTGTTCTAACCCCTCGTCTCGTCTTTCTCCTTCTCTTGAAGCTGAATGATAGCCTCTTCCCCTCCCTCGACCTCGTCCTCTCCCTTGGCCTCTTGGATTCTTTTGGTCGATGTACATCAACTTCATTTCGTCTAAAAACGACAGGTGTCCTATTCTAGTTGTTCGTTCCTCCTCACTTAAATCCGACTCGGATTCACTTGTTGTAGGGGCATTCACTACTGATCTCACATTTTTCCCCATTTGCTCCTTCAATACCTCAAATCTTCTTGCAAATGTTTGAATTGCCCGTGTTTCATAATCCAATTCGTCTCTTCTAAACTTTCTTTGTTTGCGTTGTTCCACTTCATTCTCATGTCTGTCTAGATTTTTCTCCATTTTTTTCCTGAGTTGTTTACTTTCTTCTTTTTTTTTCAGACTGGCAATTTGTTATTCAACCTCACCAATGGTTTTATGCAGTTCCTCTATATCTTTCTTGGCATATTTGATAATAATTAATACCATATTCTTGGAACACTGCATACTGTTTTTTCCCCATTCTTCAAGCATTTCTGGCTTTGTATCTGGATGATTAGGAAGTGTGAAAATTCTTAATCCTCTAGGTATGCGATCACATTCGATATATTTTTCCAATGTGATCACTTCCCAACTTTTCGTTATTTCTTTTTTTAATAATCTTTCAAGTTGTATAAAAAGTTGTTTTAAACTTCTAGCCTGGCTTGTATCCTGGTCACCTGTCATTTCCTTTTGTGCTGCTACTTTTATAAACATTGTTTCTGCTCGCTGTATACGTTTAGCCGCTCTGGCTTCCATGCCTACTGACGGTAATATTCCCCGTTAAGACTCACAATTGGCGGTTATCTCTTTCAATGGTGTGCACTTCCCACACAACTTCCTTAGCATTCATTCAGGATTTACTTGCCTGATTATGCTGTCTACGGCATCAATAGTCAAACGAAGAGAAATTCAAGCCTGCCTACCTGGTTGGTTCTTCCCGTCGACCGGCGTCCTCCGACTCCTCTCAACCGGATTCCCCAAACGGTAAGCAGGCTGTCCACTCCTCGTATTTCACTTTTGGCGTGTCCCAAAGTCTTTCCTGCTGTACGCATGCAGTGATTTGACAAACTTGCAATTCCGAGGCAATCCTTTCCCGATGCGCCTCCCAATGGATTATAATGCGAAAAGTCGGCACAGTTGATTCCGCCGATTCCGCTGTTTGTCTTCACTTCACTGTAGATTGCGATGCCGGGCACCTCTCCTTCATAAATGTCAATCACCAAACAGCCCAAAGGAGAGCGCTCTCTTTCATAGCGGGTGCCGGTGTCGAGGACGGGCCAGTCCTCGTAATCAATTTTCCACCAAACTTCCTCAACAAGGAAAACACCGCACTCCAAGGAAGTTGTAAGATTCAGGATTTATTTGTCGTGCATCTGATCACCACTAGCCACCACCAACGCATTTCAACCACAATAGGTCTTGCTCACAGTATGTGAGTCCATTTTTTGTGTCATTATTTATAGTTCTTCCCATTTGAACCATTTAGGAGGAATTATGGGAGTTGTAGTTTTCTATTCTTTCTACCGTTCTTTGGCATTCAAATTCATTAGTTTATACAAGGATGTGATTCAGTTCTTTTGAAGTGGACATTTTATATCTTCACTTTGAATTGTAATGTATAGTTTTTATTCTTTTAATGCGCTTTCTATCTATGTCATAATTAAGGTATATGTTTCCTTTATTTACACTCAGTGTGTGTTGCTCATAGTTAATTGTAGTTGCGCAATGTGACATTTCACAGATGAGACGCGCTTAGTGCGCTATGTCATATTTACTTTTTTTGCTTAGTGCATGTAAAGATAAGTCTGTACACCATATTTCATTTTCACTCTTGCATTGAGTCAATTAATTATAGATTATTCCATAATCATTGTCCTTTTGATGTTTCCACTCCTTGTTATATCCTCTATCTATAATTTATATAGCACAACAAAATCACAAGTGACTGTACATTTCTTCATCTCCATTAAGGCCAAACGGGGTCTTTATTTTAAACCTTATAATCATTCTTGACTCCAATCTTCGCAGTTTCATTGCTCTATTTCCTCCTCGTTCACTCTTTGCCACAGTCGTCAAGCCAAAATATTTAATGTTCTGTTTCTTAATATCTTTATGGGTCTTTAGATGTTTCACAATTGCATAGTTGGTATCTCCATTTTGAACAGCTCGTAAATGTTCTAAAATTCTCTTTTTCAGCGGGCAGATGGTACTGCCTATGTACCACAATCCACATTCACAAACAATGACGTATACCACGTATGTAGAATCACACGTGATTCTTTCCGTGATATTAAAGGTATTACCCATGAAGTCTGTTACTTCTTTCATATTCAAGCCATGTTTGCATGCCTTGCATGTATTGCAATGTACAAAGCCTGTTTGTTGAGTTTGCAACCAATTCTTTTCTTTCTTATTCATTGTCATATGGCTTTTCACTAACTTATCCTTTAAAGAAGGTGCCTTTCGATAAGAAATGCTTGGTTTATTACCGATTGTGTGTCCAATATTCGGATCCTTCTTCAAGATATTCCAGTGTTTTTTCAGGATATCTATAATTTGATAATTTTCTTTGCTGTACGTTAGTAGTACTCGAATTGTGGCATTTTCTTCTTTTTGTTCCTGTTTTTGTTTCAGAGTCTGTGCTCTTGGAGTGGCTCTAGCTCTTTCCTGACCTTGTTTGATGTCTTTATTCAGATATCCTCTTTGTTGGAATCTTATTTCTGTTTCCTTGAAGGTTTTCTCCATTTCTGTGTCATCAGAACAATTGCGTCTCATCCGTAAAAATTCCCCATATGGGATACTTCTTTTCAATTGTGGGGGATGGAAACTATTTCCATGCAATATGCAATTCGTCGCAGTTGGTTTCCTGTATATTTTGGTCTTCATTGCATCATTCTCTATGTACACTGTTACATCCAAAAATTGAATTTCTTTGTTACTGATATTATATGTAAACTGAAGACCCACTTCATTATTGTTTAGGATGTTCATATACTCCACAAATTCCTTCTGGCTGCCACTCCAGATCAGAAATAAATCGTCTATGAAGCGCAGCCACAATTCCGTTTTGGTAGTGTAGAGTTCATTTTCGTCTCTCCAAGCTACTAGTTTTTCCCACCAACCCATAGTAAGGTTGGCGTAGCTTGGAGAGAACGAAACTCCCATCGCAGTTCCGCATGATTGGGAGTATATCTGGCCAGCAAATATGAAGATATTATTCCGAAGGCATAGCTCTATCATCTCTAAGAGCATCCTTGTATGTTTTAGTTGTTGTATATTCCGTTGTTTCAAAAAGTATCCAACCTATTGTAATCCCACATCGTGATCAATGGAGGTATACAATGATACCACGTCGATTGTGGCTAGATAGTAGCCTTTATGCCATCCCATGTTCGATAGGATTCTCAAGAAGTCCCCCGTATCTTTTATGTATGATGTTACATTCATGACTATGGGTGCCAGAAAGGAATCCACATAATCTGATACATTTTCATATAGTGAATTACAACTTGACATGATTGGCCTTGCTGGTGGATTAATCAATGTCTTGTGTATCTTTGGTAAAAAATACATCGTGGGCATCACAGGACTTTCATTCTTCAGAAACACTGATTCTTCCTTCGTTAGTAGTCCTTCTTCCTGCTACCTTTTGATTCTTAGCTCAAGGTTCAATGTTAACTCATTAAGTGGATTTCCAAATAATCTCACATAGTTCTTTGCATCATCCAGTTGTCTTCTTGCCTCTTTAATGTAGTCAATTTTGTTTTGAATGACCACATTTCCCCCTTTGTCAGCGGGTTTGATTATAATCTTCTCATTCTTCATGAGGGTATCAATTGCTTGCCTTTCCATTTTGCTTAAATTCTCATTTTTGTTGTTGCTATCCACTTTAACCAATGTTTCCAAGTCACTCACCACTAGGTCGTGGAATATATCTATTCTATTACCTGAACTTAGACTAGGGCAAAATTTCGATTTTGGTTTGAAGCCACTGAATTCTCTTTCATTCGTGCGTATATTCAAATTGTCCATAACTTGAGATTCCGTTAATCCCTCATCATTTGTCATTAGTTCATGTGTTGTAATTAGGACAGGTATGTCATTTAATGTGAGGTTACTTATTTCCGATGTTGAAGTTTTATCTTTTTTTGTTGCTACTTTTGGATTTCCAAGTTTACTGAAGAATTTTGCAAGTTTTAATTTTCTAACAAATTTATAGATTTTAATCTGAGTGTCTACGTGATTATAATGTTGTTCAGGACAAAAGTTCAATCCCTTATTTAGGACATTTTGTTCATGGGAGTTCAATTTGTAATCTGATAGATTGATTATCAAGTTCAACTTCTCTTTTTTTATTTTCGTCGCATTTACTTTTTCAACCGTTTGCGTAATGGGTAGCTTCTTGTTTGTTCTAACCCCTTGTCTCGTCTTTCTCCTTCTCTTGAAGCTGAATGATAGCCTCTTCCCCTCCCTCGACCTCGTCCTCTCCCTTGGCCTCTTGGATTCTTTTGGTCGATGTTCATCAACTTCATTTCGTCTAAAAAAGACAGGTGTCCTATTCTAGTTGTTCGTTCCTCCTCACTTAAATCCGACTCGGATTCACTTGTTGTAGGGGCATTCACTACTGATCTCACATTTTTCCCCATTTGCTCCTTCAATACCTCAAATCTTCTTGCAAATGTTTGAATTGCCCGTGTTTCATAATCCAATTCGTCTCTTCTAAACTTTCTTTGTTTGCGTTGTTCCACTTCATTCTCATGTCTGTCTAGATTTTTCTCCATTTTTTTCCTGAGTTGTTTACTTTCTTCTTTTTTTTTCAGACTGGCAATTTCTGATTCAACCTCACCAATGGTTTTATGCAGTTCCTCTATATCTTTCTTGGCATATTTGATAATAATTAATACCATATTCTTGGAACACTGCATACTGTTTTTTCCCCATTCTTCAAGAATTTCTGGCTTTGTATCTGGATGATTAGGAAGTGTGAAAATTCTTAATCCTCTAGGTATGCGATCACATTCGATATATTTTTCCAATGTGATCACTTCCCAACTTTTCGTTATTTCTTTTTTTAATAATCTTTCAAGTTGTATAAAAAGTTGTTTTAAACTTCTAGCCTGGCTTGTATCCTGGTCACCTGTCATTTCCTTTTGTGCTGCTACTTTTATAAACATTGTTTCTGCTCGCTGTATACGTTTAGCCGCTCTGGCTTCCATGCCTACTGACGGTAATATTCCCCGTTAAGACTCACAATTGACGGTTATCTCTCTCAATGGTGTGCACTTCCCACACAACTTCCTTAGCATTCATTCAGGATTTACTCGCCTGATTATGCTGTCTACGGCATCAATAGTCAAACGAAGAGAAATTCAAGCCTGCCTACCTGGTTGGTTCTTCCCGTCGACCGGCGTCCTCCGACTCCTCTCAACCGGATTCCCCAAACGGTAAGCAGGCTGTCCACTCCTCGGATTTCACTTTTGGCGTGTCCCAGCGTCTTTCCTGCTGTACGCATGCAGTGATTTGACAAACTTGCAATTCCGAGGCAATCCTTTCCCGATGCGCCTCCCAATGGATTATAATGTGAAAAGTCGGCACAGTTGATTCCGCCGATTCCGCTGTTTGTCTTCACTTCACTGTAGATTGCGATGCCGGGCACCTCTCCTTCATAAATGTCAATCACCAAACAGCCCAAAGGAGAGCGCTCTCTTTCATAGCGTGTGCCTGTGTCGAGGACGGGCCAGTCCTCGTAATCAATTTTCCACCAAACTTCCTCAACAAGGAAAACACCGCACTCCAAGGAAGTTGTAAGATTCAGGATTTATTTGTTGTGCATCTGAGCACCACTAGCCACCACCAACGCATTTCAACCACAATAGGTCTTGCTCACAGTATGTGAGTCCATTTTTTGTGTCATTATTTATAGTTCTTCCCATTTGAACCATTTAGGAGGAATTATGGGAGTTGTAGTTTTCTATTCTTTCTACCGTTCTTTGGCATTCAAATTCATTAGTTTATACAAGGATGTGATTCAGTTCTTTTGAAGTGGACATTTTATATCTTCACTTTGAATTGTAATGTACAGTTTTTATTCTTTTAATGCGCTTTCTATCTATGTCAAAATTAAGGTATATGTTTCCTTTATTTACACTCAGTGTGTGTTGCTCATAGTTAATTGTAGTTGCGCAATGTGACATTTCACAGATGAGACGCGCTTAGTGCGCTATGTCATATTTACTTTTTTTGCTTAGTGCATGTAAAGATAAGTCTGTACACCATATTTCATTTTCACTCTTGCATTGAGTCAATTAATTATAGATTATTCCATAATCATTGTCCTTTTGATGTTTCCACTCCTTGTTATATCTTCTATCTATAATTTATATAGCACAACAAAATCACAAGTGACTGTACATTTCTTCATCTCCATTAAGGCCAAACGGGGTCTTTATTTTAAACCTTATAATCATTCTTGACTCCAATCTTCGCAGTTTCATTGCTCTATTTCCTCCTCGTTCACTCTTTGCCACAGTCGTCAAGCCAAAATATTTAATGTTCTGTTTCTTAATATCTTTATGGGTCTTTAGATGTTTCACAATTGCATAGTTGGTATCTCCATTTTGAACAGCTCGTAAATGTTCTAAAATTCTCTTTTTCAGCGGGCAGATGGTACTGTCTATGTACCACAATCCACATTCACAAACAATGATGTATACCACGTATGTAGAATCACACGTGATTCTTTCCGTGATATTAAATGTATTACCCATGAAGTCTGTTACTTCTTTCATATTCCAGCCATGTTTGCATGCCTTGCATGTATTGCAATGTACAAAGCCTGTTTGTTGAGTTTGCAACCAATTCTTTTCTTTCTTATTCATTGTCATATGGCTTTTCACTAATTTATCCTTTAAAGAAGGTGCCTTTCGATAAGAAATGCTTGGTTTATTACCGATTGTGTGTCCAATATCCGGATCCTTCTTCAAGATATCCCAGTGTTTTTTCAGGATATCTATAATTTGATAATTTTCTTTGCTGTACGTTAGTAGTACTCGAATTGTGGCATTTTCTTCTTTTTGTTCCTGTTTTTTTTCAGAGTCTGTGCTCTTGGAGTGGCTCTAGCTCTTTCCTGACCTTGTTTGATGTCTTTATTCAGATATCCTCTTTGTTGGAATCTTATTTCTGTTTCCTTGAAGGTTTTCTCCATTTCTGTGTCACCAGAACAATTGCGTCTCATCCGTAAAAATTCCCCATATGGGATACTTCTTTTCAATTGTGGGGGATGGAAACTATTTCCATGCAATATGCTATTCGTCGCAGTTGGTTTCCTGTATATTTTGGTCTTCATTTCATCATTCTCTATGTACACTGTTACATCCAAAAATTGAATTTCTTTGTTACTGATATTATATGTAAACTGTAGACCCACTTCATTATTGTTTAGGATGTTCATATACTCCACAAATTCCTTCTGGCTGCCACTCCAGATCAGAAATAAATCGTCTATGAAGCGCAGCCACAATTCCGTTTTGGTAGTGTAGAGTTCATTTTCGTCTCTCCAAGCTACTAGTTTTTCCCACCAACCCATAGTAAGGTTGGCATAGCTTGGAGAGAACGAAACTCCCATCGCAGTTCCGCATGATTGGGAGTATATCTGGCCAGCAAATATGAAGATATTATTCCGAAGGCATAGCTCTATCATCTATAAGAGCATCCTTGTATGTTTTAGTTGTTGTATATTCCGTTGTTTCAAAAAGTATCCAACCGCTTGTAATCCCACATCGTGATCAATGGAGGTATACAATGATACCACGTCGATTGTGGCTAGATAGTAGCCTTTATGCCATCCCATGTTCGATAGGATTCTCAAGAAGTCCCCCGTATCTTTTATGTATGATGTTAAATTCATGACTATGGGTGCCTGAAAGGAATCCACATAATCTGATACATTTTCATATAGTGAATTACAACTTGACATGATTGGCCCTGCTGGTGGATTAATCAATGTCTTGTGTATCTTTGGTAAAAAATACATCGTGGGCATCACAGGACTTTCATTCTTCAGAAACACTGATTCTTCCTCCGTTAGTAGTCCTTCTTCCTGCTACCTTTTGATTCTTAGCTCAAGGTTCAATGTTAACTCATTAAGTGGATTTCCAAATAATCTCACATAGTTCTTTGCATCATCCAGTTGTCTTCTTGCCTCTTTAATGTAGTCAATTTTGTTTTGAATGACCGCATTTCCCCCTTTGTCAGCGGGTTGGATTATAATCTTCTCATTCTTCATGAGGGTATCAATTGCTTGCCTTTCCATTTTGCTTAAATTCTCATTTTTGTTGTTGCTATCCACTTTAACCAATGTTTCCAAGTCACTCACCACTAGGTCGTGGAATATATCTATTCTATTACCTGGACTTAGACTAGGGCAAAATTTCGATTTTGGTTTGAAGCCACTGAATTCTCTTTCATTCGTGCGTATATTCAAATTGTCCATAACTTGAGATTCCGTTAATCCCTCATCATTTGTCACTAGTTCATGTGTTGTAATTAGGACCGGTATGTCATTTAATGTGAGGTTATTTATTTCCGATGTTGAAGTTTTATCTTTTTTTGTTGCTACTTTTGGATTTCCAAGTTTACTGAAGAATTTTGCAAGTTTCAATTTTCTAACAAATTTATAGATGTCAATCCGAGTGTCTACGTGATTATAATGTTGTTCAGGACAAAAGTTCAATCCCTTATTTAGGACATTTTGTTCATGGGAGTTCAATTTGTAATCTGATAGATTGATTATCAAGTTCAATTTCTCTTTTTTTATTTTCGTCGCATTTACTTTTTCAACCGTTTGCGTAATGGGTAGCTTCTTGTTTGTTCTAACCCCTCTTCTCGTCTTTCTCCTTCTCTTGAAGCTGAATGATAGCCTCTTCCCCTCCCTCGACCTCGTCCTCTCCCTTGGCCTCTTGGATTCTTTTGGTCGATGTACATCAACTTCATTTCGTCTAAAAAAGACAGGTGTCCTATTCTAGTTGTTCGTTCCTCCTCACTTAAATCCGACTCGGATTCACTTGTTGTAGGGGCATTCACTACTGATCTCACATTTTTCCCCATTTGCTCCTTCAATACCTCAAATCTTCTTGCAAATATTTGAATTGCCCGTGTTTCATAATCCAATTTGTCTCTTCTAAACTTTCTTTGTTTGCGTTGTTCCACTTCATTTCCATGTCTGTCTAGATTTTTCTCCATTTTTTTCCTGAGTTGTTTACGTTCTTCTTCTTTTTTCAGACTGGCAATTTGTGATTCAACCTCACCAATGGTTTTATGCAGTTCCTCTATATCTTTCTTGGCATATTTGATAATAATTAATACCATATTCTTGGAACACTGCATACTGTTTTTTCCCCATTCTTCAAGCATTTCTGGCTTTGTATCTGGATGATTAGGAAGTGTGAAAATTCTTAATCCTCTAGGTATGCGATCACATTAGATATATTTTTCCAATGTGATCACTTCCCAACTTTTTGTTATTTCTTTTTTTAATAAACTTTCAAGCTGTATAAAAAGTTGTTTTAAACTTCTAGCCTGGCTTGTATCCTGGTCACCTGTCATTTCCTTTTGTGCTGCTACTTTTATAAACATTGTTTCTGCTCCCTGTATACGTTTAGCCGTTCTGGCTTCCATGCCTACTGACGGTAATATTCCCCGTTAAGACTCACAATTGGCGGTTATCTCTTTCAATGGTGTGCACTTCCCACACAACTTCCTTAGCATACATTCAGGATTTACTCGCCTGATTATGCTGTCTACGGCATCAACAGTCAAACGAAGAGAAATTCAAGCCTGCCTACCTGGTTGGTTCTTCCCGTCGACCGGCGTCCTCCGACTCCTCTCAACCGGATTCCCCAAACGGTAAGCAGGCTGTCCACTCCTCGTATTTCACTTTTGGCGTGTCCCAGCATCTTTCCTGCTGTACGCATGCAGTGATTTGACAAACTTGCAATTCCGAGGCAATCCTTTCCTGATGCGCCTCCCAATGGATTATAATGCGAAAAGTCGGCACAGTTGATTCCGCTGATTCCGCTGTTTGTCTTCACTTCACTGTAGATTGCGATGCCGGGCGCCTCTCCTTCATAAATTTCAATCACCAAACAGCCCAAAGGAGAGCGCTCTCTTTCATAGCGGGTGCCGGTGTCGAGGACGGGCCAGTCCTCGTAATCAATTTTCCACCAAACTTCCTCAACAAGGAAAACACCGCACTCCAAGGAAGTTGTAAGATTCAGGATTTATTTGTCGTGCATCTGATCACCACTAGCCACCACCAGCGCGTTTCAACCACAATAGGTCTTGCTCACGGTATGTGAGTCCGTTTTTTGTGTCATTATTTATCGTTCTTCCCATTTGAACCATTTAGGAGGAATTATGGGAGATGTAGTTTTCTATTCTTTCTACCGTTCTTTGGCATTCAAATTCATTAGTTTATACAAGGATGTGATTCAGTTCTTTTGAAGTGGACATTTTATATCTTCACTTTGAATTGTAATGTACAGTTTTTATTCTTTTAATGTGCTTTCTATCTATGTCATAATTAAGGTATATGTTTCCTTTATTTACACTCATTGTGTGTTGCTCATAGTTAATTGTAGTTGCGCAATGTGACATTTCACAGATGAGACGCGCTTAGTGTAAAAAATTTTTTTTTTAAATATATATATATATATACATATATATATATATACAAATGCATAACCAATAAAGACATAAAAAATAGCAACAGATCAAGCATTTCTCACTATTAAAACTTAAGCATGATTAACACATATTAAAAACATTCATGCCAAACAGTAAAAGCATCTTTTTGATAGAAACAGGTGGACAATGGGGAGGTGGGTGGGACAGTGAGGAATCCACAGGCAGATACTGTATCCACCAGAAAAAGCGTTACCGAAGGTAAGTAACTTGCTCTTCTGATGGATACTTCTGCCTGTTGATTCCTCACCTTTTGAATAGAATCCTCAAGCCGTACCTCACCCGGAGGATGGTGTCCACCTGACTAGACCAAAAAGTCTTGCAAAACAGATCGTGCAAAATGGCCATCCCTCCTAACCTCCGAATGCACTAATAATTGAATAATTTTTAATTGAAATTATGTTGAAAATAATAATTTAAAAATACTTTTATTAATAAATTTAGACAAACACTTAAGGGAAAACTTTTATTTATAAATAATTTAAAGATATGTCATACTTTACAAATTACACCGAAGTCGCGACCCCAGCGCGACTTTTAAAAATGGCTACCGGAATGCATGCAGCCATTGTGTAGGGTGTGCGAAAGCGGCGCAACTTCTGTATAATTATTTTTTTTTAAAAGAATGAATATAATTTTCCTTACTAAAAATTATTCAC
This sequence comes from Triturus cristatus, assembly GCF_964204655.1. Classification (NCBI taxonomy): domain Eukaryota; kingdom Metazoa; phylum Chordata; class Amphibia; order Caudata; family Salamandridae; genus Triturus; species Triturus cristatus. Next base: position 635,744,341 of record NC_140579.1, on the reverse strand, counting down.
AATTTAAAAAAAAAAATATATATATATATATATATATAGATATATAGATATATATATCATTTAAAAAAAACATAGGATTGAGGTACATTAGACTTACAAATTTTCATTTAAAACACCTTTGAAATTCACTGGAAAAACCATAGGTTTCAGGCACGTTATAGTTAGAAATTAGCATTTAAAAAACCATAGAAATTCACTGAAAAAACCATAGGTTTCAGGCACGTTATAGTTAGAAATTAACATTTAAAAAACCAAAGAAATTAACTGAAAAAACCATAGGCTTCAGGAACGTTATAGTTAGTTGGACATTTCACTCGTACAAAACCATAGAAATTCCAGCGTTATAGTTAGTTCAGCTAACTATAACTCGCGCCCCCGCAATGCACTGCTAATGACGTCACATATTACATCATTCATGGCATGGTCAGTGACATCACTGATGACATCTCAAATGACATCACTGATGACATCACTGATGACATCATCCATGTGAAAATCTGATGCACCTCCTCACACCTGAATATAACCTTTGATACACCCACTCTAAAATACAGACTACCATTTTCGAAAAAAATAGACACATCAATACCAGTTGCTAAATACGCACTGACTGATTCCTAGGTTTACACACACATCCACTCATTCACCCATAGAGTCACTCATACATGCAGTCACTCATCAATACAACACTCTCATATGCACTCATACCTATACAGATACTGACACACTGCCACATATCCAGTTACTCACACACTTAGTCAGTCATGCAAAGAATCAATCATACTTCCATTTACTCACCTATGCAGTTATACAGACACAACCTCACTTATTCATACAAATACTAACACATAATTACTCTCTTATAGAATCACTGATACAAATACACACTCATCCATGCAGCCAATCTCACAATTACTGACTCTCACATATAGTTATTTATATACTCCATCACTCACATATACTGCCTTTACATATGTAGTTACTTGCACATGTACCACTGAGACATCCATTCATTTACCAACACACCCATACACACACTCACCCACCCATACAGCTGTATCCACATGCACTCTTGAACCCATACACCCAATGAATCAACCACTTACACATCTATGCACAGAGACACACCTCTAAACCACCCACACACACACTCAGGCAGCCATACAAATACTCAGGCAAGCAATCAATAACCCATATAGACACTCATGCAACTACTCACCAACCCATGCAGCAGCTTACACAGCAACAGACAGACTGATACAGACTTTCACACAGTTTAGTCACTAGCCCATGCATTCAGTAAGACACATTTAATCACTCACTTATACAGTCAGTCACGTACCTAGTAAATCCTCCATACAGACACTTATACACCCACTCATTCCTCAATACAGCTTGGCATATATATAAAATAAAATTAAACTTTACAGAAACACACAGTCACTGGATGATGTCATCAGTGATGTCATTAGTGATGTCATTTGAGATGTCATCAGTGATGTCACTGACCATGTCATGAATGATATAATATGTGACGTCATCAGCAGTGCATTTCGGGGACGCAAGTTATAGTTAGCTGAACTAACTGTAAAGCCGTAATTTCTATGGTTTTGTACGAGTGAAATGTCCAACTAACTATAACGTTCCTTAAACCTATGGTTTTTTCAGTTAATTTCAATGGTTTTTTAAATACTAATTTCTAACTATAATGTGCCTGAAACCTATGGTTTTTTCAGTGAATATATATATATATATATTCACTTAAAAAACCATAGGTTTCACACATGTTATAGTTAGGTGGATATTTCACTAGTAAAAAACCAATGAAATTCCCCCGTTGTAGTTAGTTGAGATAACTATAACTCGCGCGCCCGCAATCCTCTGCTCATGACGTCACATATTACATCACTCATGACATGGTCAGTGGCATCAATCATGACATCACTGATGACATCATCCTTGTGATAGAGTGGCGGTCGCACAGTGCCTGTAAGTGGATCAAAATGTCCCCCCACCATTTTATAATGTAAGACGGTGCTACTGCTGTGACATTGTGACCAGTAGACACTTGACCCAGACAGATGTCGCATCAGGTGTTATATGCATGTCATTGGCTGAAATAATTGACACTTCCACAGTTCTTAGAAAGATACGGTCAGACAACATCTGCGTCAAAGGTAGACATGACAGTGATGGCGACTTCCATTATCTAAGATGGAGTCGGGCCTACTTACAAATGGAGTTGGACCTTAGAAGATTATGTCAAAGCATCATTCATGAATTTTCGCTGCTCTCACAGTGGAACGGGTAGCACCATTGTCCAATAAGAAGGTGACATCCTTTCCTTCTACCTTTCCATCAATAAATGGACCTGACTGATCTACCGCAGTTTGAGGATAGTTATCCTCAAGTCCCCAAAGTAAATACTATGTTGGTAAAGTATGGCATCAACATCCTTCTTGGCATCAGAGGAATCATCTCTCCCAGATATGGTGGATAAAAAGGTCAAAAGTGTCTTCAAAGGGGGATATTCAGTGGCACATTTTGCTCTGAGGACCAATACATATGTGTTGTATACCTTGTAGGCAATGCTAATGGACTTTCAAGTGTTATTCAGCTGTTTACAGGAGGGGAAATATCCCACTGAAATTCTGAGCAAGATAGAACTTTTAGTCAAATTTCTGTCTGACACCACTTTTGACTCTTTCTGGGTGACTGCAACATCAGCTAGTGCATCAGTAGCTACTAGGAGGCTAATGTGGTTGAAGCTGTGGAAGGTGGGGCAATCACAAAGATCATTAATTCACCACCATCTCCCTTTTAATGGGGGATAAGCTCGATGAAATGGTGGAAAGGTCAACAGAAAAAAGAAAAGGATGTATCCATTCCGATTCCCTACAGCAAATACATCACTTGTCAGAGAAAACCTATTCAAACACTACAGGAAAAAATATGTTCCTTTTCGAGGCCACATGCTTTTCCAAATCTTGACAACAATCTGATAATCAGCAAACCAATAAATCCTGCCTACGCAGGGGTGACTGCTGGAAGTTGTTAAGCAAAGTATTATGCAGAATGGACTCCCATAATAACAGATCAATGGGTTATGGATATCACATGAGATGGATATTCTAGAGTTTTCAAGTCGCTGTCGAAAACATCATTTCGGCTCACTCCATTCCCATAGAACCAATCAGGAGACATGCAATGGTGTTGGGTGTGCAAACTATACTGCAGAAGATGGCCATAATCCCCGTACCACATTTCATATTATTTTTGGTACCAAACTCCGACAGCAAGTACCGGCCAAATCTGGCTCTGGAATGGGTCAACAAATGTTTCCACACCTTCAGAATGTTGACACTTCAGATGGTAATTCCAGTGTTGTCAAAAAGGGTCTTTGTTGTGACTCTGCTCTTAAAGGACACATATTTCAATGTGCGATAAGAGAGGACAGTCAACCATTTCTCAGGTTTGCAATACAAAATCAACACTTTCATTCAGAGCACTTCCTTTCAAACTGGCATCATCACCAATAATGTTCTCAAAGGAATTGGCACCAGTTGTAGCTTTCCTACAACTACAACTGAATCTGGGGGATGGGGAGGACGCCGGGGGGCATTTATTGAAATGCTAGTTTGGTGGTCCTGGGTCGCTGGCTGCTTGCTGCTGACTGCGGTCGGATAGGAATCAGCGGACCCGGTTTTGAAGCGATTTCATTCAAGCACTATCTTTGCTGAGGCCGTCTCTGCTGCCTGGGACTGAGCCATTGATCCAGAATGTATTATTTGAAAATAACTGAAAAACCAGAGCAGCACAGGCGAGCATGGTGATGGAAGGCAACATATGTCTGCAGTTAATGCGGGGGAGGGAGGGGTTGCAGGGCGAGGAAGCCACTTGCAGACTCTTCCAAGAATCGCCTACTGGATGCTTTGAGAATGACAGGTCTGATACGAGACCCTCCTGTTGCATCTCACACCTTAACTATGTCCACTGGTAAATGCAAGAGCACAGGAGGGTGAAACCACATGCCCGCACCTCACGGGTGAACTTTATTTGAGGGGTTAGACACTGAGGGGTACTTTTCATATTATTTCACGCAATGCGGCGCAGCAAGGGAACTTGCTGCACTGCGTTGTCAGAAAGGGAGAGAGCAGAAATGCTCCATATTTAAAAAGATATGGAGAATCCTCACTCTCTCCTTGCGCTGGAGCACTGTGTGCTGTCTAGCACCACCTCAGGCATCCTTACACCATAGTGCAAGGGTGCCTGTGTTACGGGCAGGATTCTTTTTGCAAAGGAAGGCATACCTTTCTGCACAAAAAACTATTCAAAGAGGCATTTTCCTCCTATTCATGATGCGACATGAGAAAATCTTTTGCTCCTCACTACGCCATCCTCTGTGAGACGTACCAATTTGACACAATCCCAGGTTTACAAACTTTTCTAAATCTGTAATTGCGCCAATCCATGACTGTATGCACTGGAACGCCCATTCTCCACCCATGGAACGCCTCCCAGCTCGAAATGTAACATAACACAGAGCAAGCAGCTGCGTTGCCTTATATTATTTTACAAAGTATGCAAGACAACACAATTTGCCCCAGGCAAAGGCTTTGTAGGTTTGAGATCTGGAATTGCGCTGCCTTGCATCACCTTGCACATGCAAGGACAACACAACTCCTTAATAAATCTGTCCCTGATTTTATCATAGTTGGTCATACTAACACCCATCAAAATAGTCATCAACTCGTTCAGTGGTTTCGAATGGTATGTCATTTATATGGTAGCATAGCTGGCAGTTTTTTGCATGCACATTTGTGATTTGTATGTTTGCAGTGTGCCTAAGTGTTAAGTGTGATGTCTGCACACATTATGAGACATATAAGGATTCCTCCAGTCGATCGTACATCAAAACTGGCTTAAATTTCCTATTTCTGAATCATCTTTACTTGGGTCAGTTTAAACTCTATTTACAGATATAGTGTGTCATGTGTCACATTGCCAGTAACACTTTATTACAAGTAAAAGAGCGGTGCAATGTTGCGATTTTTCTCCTATTTTTCTTTGCAGTGTTTGGCAAGTTGCGTTCCAATTTTTTCCTTTTTTTTAAATAAAAAAATTAAAACTAACAAATTTCTGAATTCAATGGAAAAATAAATGACTAGATGAATCAGTCGTAGCCTCGAATGTCAAGCTGAATTCCCGATATTCTAATGTGTTTGGTCCCACCTGTGTTTCCTGTTTGTGGCTCCAAGTGAACGATTTCTTAGAAACAGTGAAAAAAGGGGTGGGTCAAGCACTGGCTTATTTTTTTTTTTACATCTAATACAATACTCATATCTCAGCATACTTAATGTCATAGCGAGCAGTTCATCCCATCACATCCTTTTTTAGTCTGGCTTCAGATAGCATTAGCTGTCATGTTACTTCATATCACAAATTCTACAAATAGTACAGAGAGAGTTTACTTTGGGTCAGTCCCTGTCAGTTTTTGGCTTTCATGAGTTTATCATAGTTTGCAATTGCTAGGATGAGCTGTTCCCCAAGGCCATGGGATTTTGTGGATGGTTACAGTACACCATTTGTATTCTCATTAGGTTTTGGTAAAGAGGCATCTATTAGACCTTTGGTCAGACTGAATATACAATGTGCTATGTAGCTAGTTATCGATAGTCAGTGTGTATACTTTGCTAACACAAAAACATAACATTTTGATTGAATGCCTTAACCTGTCCTACAGACACAGTGTTTTTAATTAACTGCTCTCATGTTCATTTGTTTTACTTCACTGTTATGTTTTTTGTTCATAAAGTAAAGATGTGTGTGCACATAGGCTTTCTTAAAGATGCAATGAAAATACTAGCCCTATGTCAAAAGTATCTGCTGTAACTACGTAGCTGTCTTACAACACAAACTTAGTATTCTTCTGACTGCTTTCCCTTGCACAGCTTAACCCTGTTTGTGGTAATGTTAAATTTAATGATAAAGTTAAATTCTCTTCTCCTCTACGTGTTGTGAGAGTTTTTCAAAGTATGTGAGGTTGTTGAAAGTGTTGTTTCTGAATCTGAATGGAGAGACTCATTTCAAAGTGATCAAGATTTAATTAGTGTTTGTAAGTTTGTTTCTGAAGGTTGGACCAGCATAAGATCTTTGAGTGAAGGTGTTCAGAAGTTTTGGAATGTGAGACATGAGCTTTCCCTGAAGGATGACTTACTTTGGAGGGGAACTCGTCTCGTTCCTCCTTCTTCTCTTAGGCAAAAGATTGTTCATTTAGCTCACCTAGGCCAGAAAGAAATCTCCAAAACCAAGGAAAGAATTTGTCTCCATTTCTGGTGGCCTGGAATTGATATGCAGGTTGAGCGTATGGTAAGAGACTGCATCGACTGTAATGCATGTGATACAATTTGTAAAACCAGAGTTCAACCTATGGTCATACGTGAGACTCCCAAACGTTGTTGGGAACATGTTGCTTTGGATCTCTTGGGTCCTGTCTCATCCAAGTCTGGTCAATCTTATGTTCTTGTATTGATCGACATGTACTCTCGATGGCCTGAGATAAAAATCACTCAGAGTATAGAAAGCAAAGATGTCATCAAGTTTTTGGAGAATATATTCTCTAGGGAGGGTCTTCCTGAATCCCTCCTGACGGATAATGGGGTACAGCTGGTATCAAGAGAAATGGAAGTGTTCCTGGCAGAAAAAGGTATAGTCCATAAACGTTGCTCTCTCTATCAACCAGAATCCAACGGAATGGTAGAGAGATTCAACCGTGTTCTTAAGGAAACTATTCAACTGGCTAAGGAACAACATCGTGACTGGAAAACTGCCATTCTAGAACGTGTAATGGTTTACCGCCTAACTCCACATTCTATCACGAGAAAGTTCTATTTGAGCTGTTTAGAGGTCGTGTTCCTAATACTCAAATGTTTCAGACCTGGATGAGAGTAAAAAATACTGATAATGATAACATTAAAAACACAGAGTGGAGTATCCATCAGGATCTTAAATGTGCTAAAAGGAAAGCTAACTTTGATAAGAGACATGCTGTCTCTCGTACATTAGTTGGTGTGGGTGACCGTGTGAGAGTACGTATGCCTCAGAAGTGTGGTCGTGCAAAATTCTCCTCTCCTCACACTGTAACTAAACTGTTTCTTAATGCTGTTCGATTAGATGATGGTCGCATTTGTAATTTGAATAGAATTTCTCCATTACGCACTTGTGTTACCTTTGAGAGAAATCGAAAAGTTGTTTCTCCTGATGAATTTACTTCTCTGAGTAGGAGTACCCGCCCGCGCAGAAGTCCGCTTAAACTTCTCAACTATGTTTTAAAGTAAAAGTATATTTCTTAACTTTAGCATTTATATTGTATTGGGGAAGGTGTGTGGTAATGCTGTTTCATTACTCTGTTACTCTGTGTTGATGTATCTATGTGTTTGGAACCTGCTTTCATAGAAATCTAGAATGTACAAAGAATCTATCTGAGTTGCCTAGCACAGGATGTCAGTTGCTGCTGGCTGTGCTGTGAATAGGACGTTATATTTGATTCTACTGAAAATAAAGAAGAACAGTCCATCTATCTACTGCCTCATGTACTTCTTCACACTGTTGTTCTGCAAATGGACTTCCTCCCAGCTTCCATATTGTTGTAGCACAAGATGATGCTTCACTATGGAATTTTAAGCATGATGCACCAACAATTGGTCTCTAACCAATATAGACAAACTTCCAAATCAATATCAATGAAGCAAAAGGCTATTTGTTGCACCATTAAACTGGAGCCAATTTTATTGTCCCCCCGGATGCCTAACAGGATTCACAAAGGAAAAGTTGTCCAAAGGCGACACCTACCTTTCTGTGAATCAGATACCACCGCAACATGGATGTTATAATCTGGTCAATGGTTTGTGACTGCAATTAATAGATTTCACCGTGACTCACAATTAGGAGGGGATGCCGCTTTACATCCCCTTCTAATTGCAGTTTGTAATGAGTCTAGAAACCACTGTTGCAAGTTGGAAGTACTTGGCTGAAGGGTTTAGCACATCACAAATCAATGTTTTGTGGTTCCAAACCTGTCACTATCCATTGCAGGGTTTGAGCATGCTAAAACATCAAATAGACGTTGACAGCAAATGGGAGGCTATCCTCAAAGAAGCTTTGACAAAACCTGATCTTCATTGCTGGCTTTTATTCACACATATGACAGAATGTGCTGTATAAACACCAATAAAGTAACATTTAACTTTGTAACCTTTTTAAAATCACATTGATAGAAAACACTGTATTTTAGAGATACATTTAAAGTAACTCAGGCATCCTCAGTCCTCCTTGAAGCGAAGGCTTCACAGAATTGTATGCCCTAGTACAAGCCAGGTCCCAGCTTCAGGACCACCACTCTAGCAACCCACCATTCTGTGAAGTCAGTCTGAGCACATGCAGTCCTCTTCACCAAATCCTACCCCTCAACCTCCTCATCAATTATCTTTTTCATCTTCCTTTTCCTATGTTTTATAAGAATAAGGCTTCTAGCAGGGTCTACTTATGGTGCCCATAGGCACGGTAAAGCAGCTGGATTTTATTTAACTGCATCTTCTGCACGATGAAGTTCTACCTATTGCCAAGCAAGTTGAGCATTCCATTATATGTATACAGGAATTACTAAAATATAAGGAGTTGCCTTCTCTTCATGCCATAGCTACAAAATAAAAGAAACCAATTTCAAATGTCCCAAGAAGTAAAGGATCCTTTTGCCACCGTGGTAATTTGTTACTTATATGACTTGGCTTATACAAGTCAATGGCATATTCCTGAACGAAAGAAAGAAAAAGAAAATATTTTCTTCCTTTGAACCATATATTTCCCCATTGTTTAAACGATTCATGCTCCTTAAGGTTTTGTCAGGCCACCCACTCCTCTCTTTTCTCTTTATCGCTATGCTTTTTCTCCTATCATTAATATTGCTTTTGCTAAAAGTTGGCATGAACACCTAAACACATTGTGCTCTGGTTTATGAATTTTGGAAGCATGCAACCATCTGTTTCTCTGCATTACAGAAACAGTGTCGGGTGAGAGATGGAAAAGGAGAGGGAGGGGAAGGAAGACAAGCAGGGAAAAACGATGAGAAGGGAGATAATGAAATGGAGAAAAGAAATTAGGGAGATCGACAGAGGGAAAGGGCAGAGATCCATGAAGTCTGAAGGAGAGAGAAAGCGGAGAGACAGAGAGAGGCTTTTTTGAGGGTGATAGTGATTGTGAGAGAGAATATCCCAGTTATGTGTGGTTATTTACATGACATATATATTTAAGGGATGGAGAGGAGGCATCTCCCAAAAGCACTACCACCAGTAAATACCAAGTCACAAAAATGCTTATGGTAGTAGACTACTATAAATGGGTGGGAAAAATTGTGTAGGGGGAAAAGTGGATAGAAAAGACAGGGTCAGGGCAATTGTTTGTGTGAAGAAAAAGTACATTGTCTACTTAAGGGACAAAGTTTCTCTGTGGAGTTGTAACTTTAACAATTAGCAAACAACAGTGTCCAGAAAATGAATAATCTTTATTGCAGTGCTGCTTACAACTGTCGCACAGTTTTACTATTCAATTCAAAACATTCCTAATAGAACATTTCATTGTGAAGTACGTAGCAAAGATTACAGCTGGGCAATCCAACTATATGCAGAGGAGGGGGTATAAGAGAGGCCTAACACACATCCCCTCTTTAAGGAAAAAAACATGAGCCATTACTACATACAAATCAAAAGACATGTTCCCCCCAAAAATGACAACTCTACTAGACACTATCAACAAGGCAGACAGAAACAAAATCACAGGACACAAGAAAGTCATGACAAATAAGGAAATCAATAATGAAATACAATGAACATACTTGATATTTCTCCCCTTTAGCTTGGCCATGTAAATTGTTTCTTTTAACCTCCTATTGAACCTCTCCACCATTCTGCTAGTTTGGGGATGATACAGTGCACACCTCTTGTCAAGATACCTCTTTCATACAGTACTTCTCCATCATCTTGGAAGTCAGCTGCATCCCATTGTCAGTAAGCAGGCACTTGGGGTTTCCTTCTTTGGACAATACCTCGGACAAGAACGTTATAACTGGAGAAGTAGTGAATTTGTGAACTATGCCACCTTTTGGACACCAGGAAAATATGTCCATCAACACATGCAAATATGTGGGAGAGTTTCCAGAATTCAAGGGTCCCACAATGTCAGGAGCCACTTCCTCTCAAACTTAATTGGGAAGATCCTGTGATATCATGGGTGCTGTCCTAACCGTCTGAAACTTAACACTCAATCTGCAATCAATAAGATATCTCACCATCCTCTCAACCTGAATATCCATTCCAGACCACTAGTACAAACACCTCGAACTTTCATCAGTAATATAAATTCTTCCAGACCACCAGTACAAGGGGAACAGCCATTACAACGCGGTTTTTACCACGCGCAGCTTTTACATCGCATGCGTTACAACGCATGCGATGTTACAACGCAATGCCATTACAACGCAAGTCTTTACATCGACTTGCGCTAGATGGCGTACTAACATTACAAATAGTGTAGTTTACTATCCCAACACCTTCCCTACTGTTACGTGGACTGGAGTTGGAATAGTAAATTACACTTTTCTAATGTTAGCACGCCATCTAGTGCAAGTCGATGTAAAGACTTGCATTGTAATGGCATAGCGTTGTAACATCGCATGCGTTGTAACGCATGCGATGTAACTGCACGCGTTGTAATGACACGCGTTGTAATGTCATACATCCCCAGTACAAACACCTCAAACTTTCATTAGTAATACAAATTCCATGACGCCCCTCATGTAAAAATTATCTCTTACCCCAACAGGAGAAACCAACCTTAATCCCCTGAAGAAGAGTTATTTATAGACAGAAAGTTAATCCATAACCTTAACATACCCTAAAATTACTGCATCCATTACAAGTTCAGCTCTTCCAGTGATAAATGTTTCATATACACATTTCAACACACCGTATTTTCCATTGCAATCAAATATTCTTGTTCCGACACACAACCTTCAGTAATAGCACATACTTTAACCTCATCTTATTTTTACCGAACTTCATCATCCACTTTCTGAAGTTGTATACGCCCCATTGATCTGTAAAGGCAATCAGCTGCTTTGTTGCCATCACCTGTAATATATGTGACTTCAGATTGTTAGTCCAGAGTAGCCACTATTCACTTACACATTCAAGATGGCATGCAATTCTCAACCTTTCTTTCCAAATACTTCGTGAAAAAGCTTATGGTCGGTTTGGACTTTAAACCTAACACCCCGTAGAAACTACTTACATTTTTTATGGCCCAGTAGCTAGTGCTTCCTGCACGATAGTGGAATATCTGATCTCTGCATTCTTAATAGCCCTGGATACAAAGGCCAAAGTGACATCATCTTTCCCATGCCTTTGCTTCAGAACTGTACCTAGTTCTTCATTACTCGCATCAGTGACAATGTAGCAGGGCAAACCTGGAATAAAACCTTTTAGACTGTGTTCATTAGAAGGCCAGGTCTTAATATCCAGAAATTCACTTTGACAATCATCATCCTGAGAAAATTGCATTCCTTTTCTCAGTAACTTCAGTATAACACTGAAATGGCTGCCAAAGATGGGAATAAATCTAATGTAAAACTCTGCCAATACCAGGAAGGCCTGCACCTCCTCTTACTTGGTTGGAATAGGTAAATCAAATAAAGTTCTCACCAAATCATCGTTGGGCCTTATTCCATCAACTGTGACAACAAAGCCTAACTATATCATTTGAGGGCAGCAAAATTAGGCTTTAGAGTTATACCTTTTTGACTAAAGATTTTCAGTACTCCTCTGACTTTCTTTATCTGAGAGTCTATAGTGTTGGTAAAGATCAAAGCATCATCCTGAGCAAAAGGAAGATAATAAACCTAAGATGTCAATCATGAGTCTTCGAAAAATGGACGCTGCAGAGCATAGTCCAAATGGAATTCTAAGAAACCTAAAGACTCAAAACAATGTTATAAATGAAGTGAGATCTTCAGATTCCTCACACAGTCAGCCCCGATGACAAGATCAAGATTGGAAAAAAATATTCCCCTGCCAACATGCTAACCATTTCTATAATGTTGGGTAAAGGAAATCTATCCTCCAATACATATTTGTTTAGATGCCTAAGGTCTATGAAAAGTCTGATCTCTCCTGAGCTCAACAGGTGCCACCTATTGTGAAGCTTCAACAGTCTCTTTTATCCCTACAGCGTGCAAATGGTCAATTTCTTTCTGTACAACATCTTGCACACTAAAGGTACTGTTTCACACTTTACCTGCTACTGGCTTTGCCCCTTATTTCGACCTAATGTGATGACGTAACTGTTCACGCATCCAACATTGCCAAAAAATACATCTGGAGATTCTTTAAGAAACCTATCAGGAATGGTGTCCACCTTTCTCGCAGGTACCTGGGGATTAGAATTAGGATCTAAGGAAATTCCTATGTTTCTGATGTGGCCAGTCCAATACTGTGTCTCCTTCCACTGATGCATACATTTTACGAGAAGCTGCTTGTCCTTTAATGTCCACTTTGGCATTAAAATACTGTACTAATTCAATTGGTTTGCCACCATAACTATAGGGTCTGACAGCAGGCTTAAATAAGTTACGTTAATCTTGTAAGTATTGAGCATAATATTTATCAGACACAAGTTAGAGACGTGCTCCTAAGTCCATCATCATGGACACTGCAATTCCGTTAAGCAGCACAAAATCAGATGGATCGTCATATTGTTGCTTAGACACACAATTCATGTCCTTAACAACTTGAAGTACCTCATCTTCTGTTTCAGATGAAGCTTTATAAATGTGTTCCTTGATAGAGAGTGCTCTACAACATTTAGCAAAATGTTCTCTTTCCCTACACAATTTACAGACCACTTTTAATACATGTCAATCCTTGAAATTTGCCAAATAATTATGATTACCACACCAGTGACAGTATTCTTTTCTTCTTAGGACATTCAACATTGATTTCTTTTCTTTAGTGACTATGGCATGAACACAAAAAAGCAACTCCTTATATTTTTGTAATTCCTGTATACATGTATTGGAGTGCTCAACTTGCTTGGCAATAACTGGAACTTTGTTGAGTTTGCCCAAAGTTTCTCTCTTATCTTATCACTCTTGCAATTTAACATAAACTGACCCCCTAATCTGTTGCTCTGTATCTGAAGTTACATCTAGAGGCTAACTGGTGGAGAGCAGTGACAAAATCGTCTACGGATTCTTCACCTATTTTGTTGGGAATGGACCTTTCTGCAGGGTCTCCCCAAAACAGTTTGCCTTCCTCCTCCCCATCTGTCTGAATTTGTTTTTGTTGGCTTTAAGACTCTGACACTTTACCACGGTTAACCAGTGCTAACGTGCATGTGCTCTGTACTCTAAACATGGGAACATTGACTTATGCACAATTGGCATATTTAATTTACTTATAAGTCCCTAGTAAAGTACTCAGTATGTGCCCAGGGCCTATAAATTAAATGTTACTAGTGAGCCTGAAGCATTGCTTGTGGTACCCACTTCAGAAACATTTAAACATGGCTGAGACCTGCCACATCAGAGCCTGTGTGTGCAGTTTAAACTGCCATTTTGACCTGGCAAGTTAACCTAATTTCCAGACCCAAACCTTCCCTATTATTACATAAAGGTCACCACTAAGGTAGGCCCTAGGCAGCCCTATAGCCATGGTTCAGTGTATTTGAAAGGTAAAGCATGTACTTTTGTGTTTTACATGTTCTGGCAGTGGAAAATTGCTAAAAAAGAATTTCACTACTGCAAGGCCTATCTCTCCCATAGGTTAACATTGGGATTGCTTCAAAACATATTTTAAGTGTAATTTCCAATTGAGAAACAAGGGAGATTTGGAGATTTGTGTCTGTTGAGTCACAATTTAAAACCACAACTTATGGGGAAGTTGAATTTTAAATTGTAATTCAAAGTTGACATTTTCTTACTTTAATCATTCTGTGCCTCTGCCTGTCTCTGAATACTCGTCTGGGTAGGGTGACAGCTGGGATTTGTACATTCCCTCAAAGACAGTCCCACAAAGGGAGAAGGGGTGTGGCATTTGCATCTTGATGGCCAAACTCCAGGTTGATAGGCCTTTCTGAGGTAGATCGGGAGGAACATGCACCTGAATAGAGTTGTGCCTGTCCCCACACAAAGGGCTGCCTACCCCCTGTAGTGAGTCTGGAGCCAGGGCAGGAAAGGCTGCACCTTGTGATCTTCAAAGGCCTCTTTGAAGTCTCCCCCACTTCAACGGCACATTTGGGTAAAGTACTTGACCCCTGACACCACCAAATCAGAACTCTACTGGAACCAAGAACATTCTGCCTGGAAGAAGAGCTGCTCTGCTGTAGGAGGACTGCCGCTTTGCTGTATGCATTGCTGTGTTGACCTCCTGCCTGCTGGTTGCAGTGCTGTAGGGGGACTGCCACTTTGCTACCTGCTCTGCTGTGTTTGCCTGCTGCCTGCTGCTTCTTGCCTGGGAGTAAGAGGGACTGGACCTGCTCTCTACATCCTTAAGCCCAAGATTCTTCAAGGGCTTGCCGGCTTGCCTCCTGTTTTCTGAAGTTTCAGGGACGCAAAAGACTTCTGGAAACTGTATTGGTTCTGATGGAGTCTGCCATCTGTGAGTCATACTTTTGCCTGAGATGCCCCCTTCAGTCCTGGGCCTAAAAGTGGGTTCTGTAGCTGTTTTCTGCAAAAATCGACACAGTGACACCTTTGCACAGATAGGAACCGACACAGTGAGAATTCGACGATGGCGCAGATCCCAACTGCGACGTTTAACAATGACGCAGCGCTGAATCTTCGACAGCGAGTCTTGACATCAATGCAGCACCGATCCTTTGACACCAACTGCGAAGCTCGACTCCGACACATCGACCCCACTGAGTGGATCGGGATCGACGCAGTGAAGCCTTTCGATGCAGATACTTGCTCCATACAAGGAACTTTTTTAAGCAGACCCTGCGTGGGTTCTGTAGCCAGCCTGCCCTCCACCATGGTCAGCCTGAACTTTGAATTTGTACCAGTCCCTCGCGACCTCAAGTAACATTTTGACCGCTAGTGACTTCTAAGCTGCATTTAATCTTTAGAAATTCATAGCTCAAGTTCTCCTTATTGGATTTTTGTCATGTTTTACACAAATAAATATTCTCCAATTTTCTAAACTGGTGTGAAGGCTTTGACGTGTTTTCACTGTGCTACTGTAATTCAAGTGTTGCATGAATACTTTACACATTGCCTCTTAAGTTACGCCAAGATACCAGAGGGTGAGCACAGGTTAATTTAGGTTGTGTATCTGACTTACCCTGACTAGGAGTTTGGCTCCTGCTTGTACACGGTGTACATTCTGACAGTCAGAAAAGTCCATTTCTAACACCCTTGCTTTCTTTTCTTCCACAGAAATAGTTTTGAAGAATAGTAGAAACTTTGAGCATGAAATAATTGTCAAGTTTCTTTAAGCAGATTTCGAAATCATTCAAAAATTGTGATGCGTCATCATCTCAATCTTCTTCTAAATCTGGCTGATTCTTGAATATTTCTTGACCCTTTGCCCTTAAACAGTGTAGAAACATAGAAGCTTTTTTCTCAGGTGTTAACGTTAGACTCACACATTTTGAGATTATTAATAAAAACTTTCTTTCACTTTGACCATGGATGATTTGCAGAATGACCAATCACTTGAGAAGCAACTCGGGGAGGAAGTGACATCATATTAATTTCGGCAAAAATGCTGTGCTGATCGTCTGAAGAAAGTTGAGGAAATCCAGAGAACGTGTATGTCTGTAGAAGCGCTTCTGGCTTGTTCTGTTGCACACAACCTACAATTGCTTCAGCAGTCTGACGTGTGAAGGAGCATGTTAGGACCACACTGTGCCGAATGAAGTCTCCCCTCCATTCATTAGTCCCACAATTAGAGAAGTTTTGTCAATATAAAAGGCAAATCAGCCGATTTCACTAGATCAGTACTTCCTTGGACAGTGAAACACAGCATAGCACAAAACAGGTGAAGAGCAGGACAGATGTTGTGTGGAGGTTGCTGCATAAGTGTTAGAGTTCCTCTAACAAAACCAGAGGGTTCGCAAGAGCCTATTGTCACCCTGACCCTGCATTTTATATCCATGCTTCCCCTTACCCCTTTTGTCCTACTCATTCATGGGATTCCATTATCATTACCATTTTTGTGACTCATTATTTACATAACATCCTTTTCTCGTCCCATTGCTTCTGAGATATTGTTATTCCTCTTTACAGTCCTTTGTTTCCCACCATGTCATCCCTCATTCCTAGATCTTTCCCTTCTGGCCTTCAAGACTGACTGTTGGACTGACTCTTGTACTCCACTTCTTGCTGACTAAGGGATTTCATTCCACCAAGCAACTGTTACATTGTCTAATGGAGGTCAGTGAGGGATGTAAGTAATGGTACGAGAAAGGAATGACTCTCTGTAATGCAAATCATCATACGTAATTTGGTAATTGCTGACACTGGGATCTGAAGCTGAACTGAAGTTCTGGACAAAGAGCTGTGACACATACGCACAATGAAAACAAAGAAATATCAGACACAAGCAATCTTACAAGCAAGGGATGAGCTCAGTAGAACAAGAAAAGCTGTGTCACCAAGCTGTGTCACCAAAAGTGTACAAAAGGGCTTTTTTCTGGTTACTGAAACTGGATAAGTACAGCAATGTTTGTGCATTTGAATCAGTGGCAAAAAGATCCACCTCTGGAGTTTCTAAACTCTTTCAAAATATATGGAATATCTTAATTATCAGTCTTAAATATTATTATGATCACAAGGATCTGTTTAATTTGTCTGCTGTCATGTTTTCCACCCATATTATATGCATCACTAATGCACAATAGATTAGCCTTTACCTGTAACATCATCTTTTTCACAATTTCGGAAAGGAATCTCATATAATTTTGTCATAGTCTTGTCTGTCTTCACCACCACTGGAACGTCCTGCATCACATCCTGGAACATCATTAATGCCCGTCAAGTGCTTTCAGTTCCCTCCATTTAGAAGATTGCTTTATGTCATGCTCTGCCACCAGCTGTATGTCTTTTTGGTTTTTAGATTGGCTTCCCACCCAACGCTTCTGGCATCTGTTGTCACAATCTATTGGCAAGGCTCTTACTATACTATACCTTGTGGAAGTATGGCAAGATCCAACATTCACTGTAGGTTTTTTCAACATGCCTTGACACACATTGTCTGGTGAAATTCTTGAGATGTTGGATCCCAGTACTCCAGTGGAAAGTATACCAGAGGCTTCAAATGTGTGGAAAATACATGCATCACCATCTTCTACCCAATGGGGATAGATTGGTCTGGGAAACCAAAGTGAGGAGAACGCCAGTGATGGCAACAGTCACGAATATGATGGTAAGCACCCTGTAAGTTGATAGCTGTCAGGAATTCCCAACCCTGGATCAGATCGAGGATCTTCTCTAGGGTTTCCATTTAAAATTTGGCAATGTAGAAACAATGTAAAATCTAAAACAATGTTTCATTGTATACTTTGAATTTATAAAACGTGCATTTCACAAACCAGTTCAATTACCTCCTTAACTGTTTGGTTACATCCCATGCCCCCAACTCCCTCCCCCAACACACACACACTGAGTTGTTTTTGGCTGTTTGGGGTCGTTTGCACTTAGGGCTCCAAAATGTATTTTCACATAAGCTATCCAAACCAAATTTTAGTCCTTTTTCTCCAACATACTGTGGATTCTAAAGGTGCCCAAAGATGGGGAATTCCCTGTCGGGGAACGAGAAAGTAGGCAAAATATAGCTACATTTTAAGTTTGGGGGTAAAAATGAGAAAAAAGTGCTCAGGATGTCTGTTTTTTTCCCTAAAAATGGCATCAACGGATTGTTTGCTGTGCTAAAGCCACCATCTTCACCGCTTTCAGGAACATGTAGAGCTGAATAAAAAAAACTATATGTTTATCACAGTTTTGGCATTTTTCAAAGAGGTAGCCCATTTTTCCTATTTTTGTGCCCTCAACCTACTTCCAGTTTGTGGTGGAAACCAGTGTAAAACCACGGGTGATCCAGGAAAGCTATAGATTTATAAGAAAACAATTTGAATTCAGTAAGGAGTCATATTTGTAAATCCCAGAGGGTTTTCCCACAGAAACAAAGTGTTGAAATAAATAAATATTGAAAATGAGTGGGAAATAATAGCCATTTGTGACAACCTTGTCATCTGTAACGTTTTGTCACAATTTCTGATTTGCAAAAGCAATATACCATTACACTGGCTAGACCCTTCTCGTTGCTAGGATGTATAGGGGTTGTAGCTTCTACAAGAACCCAATGTACCCAGACCTAACAACTGAGCTGCACCGTAAAATAGCTTTTTATTTGTGTACTGAGTATAGACCAATTCATATGGTGAAATATGCAGAGTGAAAAAAGAGATCAAGAAACCTATGTATTTCTGAAATGGGAACAACATACGGAGTTTGGGAGAAGTGGTTATTTGTACATCTCTGAATTTGTGGGTACCCATACCAGCATATGATTTAGAGGGTATTTTTCAAAATATCTTCTTTCTTGCACATTGGCTTGCATTTGGAAGGCACAAATGCAGAGAAATCCAATTGGTAATGTTGGAAAGTGGATTATTAGTAATGGTAAATATATATCTACCACTAGCAATAATCCCACTAACACAATATAGGGCTCGGAAGAGGTCTCGGAAGAGGTCTCATTATTCCTATGCTCAGCCCTTAGTAACTTGGCTGCGAGCAGGCAGACTTAACTTCAGAGACAGGCATATAAAGCATTTAAAAACACCAATTCAGTAGATAATTAAGACACAACACATAATAAAAGTCCAACACCAATTCATACAAATAGGAGATATTTGTATCTTTACAATGATAGCAAAACAAAAAAAATCCAATGTAGGGAACTGGAGATATGAATTTCTAAAGATTTAGCACTATATAGCAAATAGAAACCTATGGCACCTATTGGAACATCTGGTCGCGCTAGACTGGGACCAAGTCAAAGTTTTAGGATGACCACGATGGAGCCCTGCGCGGATACCCTTCACAGTAGGCCGGTCAAAGTTTTTATCTTCAGACTTAGAAACATTTCTGAAGCTTTTTCTCCTGGGGTCCCTCAAAGCTCTCCACCAGATCGGATGCAGTGACGTTTCGCCCCCAGCTTGCCTAGCAAAGAGCTTGCGGTCAAAACTATGTTAGTCAGACCTCTGGACCTTTCCAGTTGGATGAACCAGAGAGCCAGGTCAGCTTGCGGTTGAAGATGGGCGACTTGATGCTCGCGGTTGGTCCTGGTCACCTCCTCTACCTTCGGACTTAGAAACTTTTACCTAGCTTTTTCTCGCTGGGTCCCTCGATGCTCTTCACCAGGCCGGATTCGGTGAGGGTTTGCTGGCTTGAGTTTTGACTAGCTCCCGGCCAAACTCTGGAAGTCGGACCTCCAAGGCTTTCCAGTGGGACTTACCTGATGGGCAGGACGGCTCACGGTTGAGGGTCGCCAGCTTGGCTGGCCAGGTCGAGTCAGTCCACTTATGGAGCTTTTTTTCAAAGTTGCTACAAAAACTTCTGGAACTTCTTCCTGAAGTTCCTTTGAGGGTCCTAAAGTGTCAAACCTTGCTCCAAGGCTCTGGAAGCTCCAAGTTGGTCTTTGAAAGTCTGAGACTTCAATTCTCCAATCCACTTGAACAAAATCCTTACAAATCCTCTGGAGTCACTCCAGGCTGGGGTTCTTGGTGGAGATAGTCTGGGAGCTTTTTTAACCTGTATCTTGCAGGGAATCTACTCTTTAATCCTTTTAAAGCAGGTTAGATCCACAGGGCTGTTTTCTGGTTTTGAATTATTTGTATTATTTTCCATTTTTTGATTTATATTTCCATTCTGTTTTTGACAATATCTAAAAGGATTAAGGGACTTTAGCTGGGAGGTGGTTTTGATACACTCTTCTTCTGGACATCCCTGTGTCACGCTATGCTGGATTTTTTCTCTGCTAATTGTAAGTGGCTCGTTTAACTATTGGAATTTTTTACATTAGAGCATCTGCATTATAGTTTGTATAAGTATGCATTTGAGATTTAGGCAGCCTGATCAATTGATTTAGATGGGAGACTCTCATTAAAATTCTCTTGAGAGGTAATAAGTATCAGTAAATATAACTTTTATAATTATTTTTTCTATAGGGTGACTTGGCCTCTTTTCATGTAGTTTCTTCTTTCTTGTTTGTATATTAGTTTACACCATCTTTCAGGGTCCACATGGTAAGCATGATTCCCATGATTGTATCTCTGTGGTTATTGCTCTAAGATTCACTATTTCATTTTTCGGTTGTGTAAAATAAATTCACAATTAGTGAAGGCTCTCTACTATTATGTTGTGACTTTCTTTCTTTACACCTTACTATGGCAGGCACAACACTTAGTTGAGTGGTCTTGTGTCATGGTTCCATTTATTCATTATAATCAAATTTGTGGGTACCATTGTTAGAGTAATTGTCCTCATTTAGGACAACTGGCGATAATTATCGCTAAGCGCACTTAGCGCTAGGATAATTATCGCCAGCTAGCGTGGATTTTTATCGCTGAGATAGCGTGCTATTAGCAACATTTATCTCAAAAGCGATAAAAATCCTTGCGCTAACTGCCTGACATGAGATTATCGCTGGAAACCCAGCAATAATCTCACAAAATGTGGTGATATCTTGTTGATAGGGCCCCACAAACTTAGCCATGATATCCACCTTCCATAGGATATCATGGCTAAGTCCGTCCTCAAGCAGGCGTAAGGAAAGTAGCGATAACAGGGCTATGCTTCATAGCGTGGGGCTTGATGATAGGAGAAATGTCGCTTAGCGACATTTCTCCTGTCATATCAGGTCAGGAACGCCCACTTTGCATCTCAATAGAGATGCAAAGCTGGGCGTTAAGAATTTGTGCGCTAATGCAAGGTTTCACGCGTTAGCGGGACCTTGCTAATTATGAGATAAAATTATCGCCACTTTTCGGTCGAAAACGTCCGCAAAAGCGGCGATAATTTTCTATCGCCGCCTTGTAAATATGCCCCTTAGAGACTGAAAATTGATGTTAGATGTCTACGTTTCGTTTTGTCCTGATGATGACCTATTAGGTAACAAGGTAAAAACGTAGTCGACGCCATCCTTTGGCAAAATCAAGAGAAAGCATATATTGTGTTTTGTTTTATCATTTGACAATTTTATTTCTGTATTCATTTTCCCTCTGCCATTGTTTTTTCATTTACACTTAAGTTTGTACTCTCCTAATTGTATATGTTTGTGTAACCTTGGGAGCACCAGTTTATTATTGTTTATTGTTTTGATGTATTTTGTACTTTTTCATTAACAAACTTCTTTTGACAAACAATTGTGGATACCTTATCATTATTTTCTTTCATTTTCTGTAAAATTCTTCTTCATTTCTTGGGTTGTTATATGTTACAATTTCTTTTTATTTGTAATTATTCCCTGAACAATTGTTGCTTCCATAGTGTTTATTGGCCCCAGGTTTTGGGTACA
Organism: Triturus cristatus; assembly: GCF_964204655.1. Classification (NCBI taxonomy): domain Eukaryota; kingdom Metazoa; phylum Chordata; class Amphibia; order Caudata; family Salamandridae; genus Triturus; species Triturus cristatus. The sequence continues at coordinate 635,722,712 of NC_140579.1, read as the reverse complement.
GGGCTGCCCTATTACTTACTTGGGCCTTATAGAGGAGGTCATGCCAATCATAAGGGTACCCTAACCCATAGTGTACCCGAGTGTATGCAGGTGTTTTCACTGTATTCTAAGTTTGCTTTTAGCATAGCACTGGCCCTGGGCCTGGTTAGGCAGGGCCCAGGGACAGTCAGAGTCAGTTACCACCAGTACCAGTCAGCAAAAAATGGGGTTGCCTAGGGCACAAGGATTACTTTGCAACTGGTAATAATAAATGTTCTACTTTTCTATGCTCCCACATGTCTTTCGATAAAAATGGTAACTCAATTGTGTGGATAGGCCTGGTGTCCCGACAGGAAACGGCTCAAAACGCAACATAGATACATCACATTTTTCCACTCTGGCCCTTTTTTTGCAAAATGGGTTACTGTGGCTTTTGGGCCATAGCTCAGCCGGCACCTAGGAAAACAAAGCAAACTTGCATATTTTTTTAAAACTAGACAAGTAGGGGACTCCAGGGGTGCATGACTTGCTTGGCTCTCACTAATTAATTTTACACAAAATCCCTTGCAAACGTCAAACTTTGGTATAAAACACACATTTTCCTCACATTTCTATGACGGGAAGTTCTGAAATCTGCAGGGAGCCGCAAATTTCCTACCACCCCGAGTTCCCACTTGTCCCTCAATAAAAACAGTACCCCACTTGTGTGGGAAAGCCAAGAGACCACGACACGAAAGGCCCTAAAGTGCTCTTGGTAGATAAGCAATATGGGTAGCTTTGCCGTGCTGTGGTGCCACCCATGCAAACATATGAACCACAGACATTTTTGAAAACTAGACAACCAGGGGATTATAGGGTGGTGTTCCTTGCATGGACCCCATGAAGTTTTCTTACCTGCAATACCCTGCACACCTCAAACTTTGCCTGAAATCACATATTTTCATTACATTTGTGTGATGGAAACCTCTGGAATCTGCAGGAATCTGCAAAATTCCTACCACCTAGCGTTACACCACTTGTGCCAATACAAACGCTGTGCCACTTGTGTGGCTGGGACAGGAACGGATCAAACTGAGGTCAACGAGAGTCCCATTGACCATGGTTTGATCCGTTCCTGTCGCAGGCACTAGTCACATTCAAGTATCACAACATTCATATCCAGAGTGTCAATAGGGTCCAGGAAGGAACCCGCATCCACAGGCATCACTTTGAAAGAGGCCTGAAGAGTAAGATCCAAGTGACAAAGATAATCATCCCCAGCCTATTCAGCAGATGCCGACGATGACAGAGTCAGGAGTACAGCATCAGAAGAATGCCAGGGAAGCTGAAGTTGAGGGAGAAGTAGGATTGGCGAAGGCAGCTCATCACAGACATCTTGCAGCAAAAGAAGCAGCATCATTTGACAACACAGCCAATGCGACTGCAAAGGATGCACAAGCAAATTCATATAAGGAACCTGCCACAATTGCGTACAAAGGCATAAGTCGGGTTCACACTCGAATGAGCACCCTAGACAGGGAAACACAGGCTGCACTCTCTGAAACCATATGGGCCAGAAGGACAGAGGCCCGTTCTCATTCAGTTCCAGTAACATTAACTGTCTAAATTACTGTATCATGCATTCATGACACAGAATGATGTGCAGTAATTCCATTTCCATTTGGCCTCGTTGTGGGACATCCATTGCAGAGCACCAAAAATAGAACCAAAATAGCAACAAGACGCAATAGTACAGTCAGAATGCCTCCAACCAAGCTTGAAAACAAGTGTCTAGAAAGGGCATAATAACTCCAAGGGCAGTCTGGAATGTAGAAACCTGTCCAGACCCAATTACTTTTAAAAAAGACCGCAAATCCAGCTGTATCAGAAGCATTAAAAATCCAATGTACAAACTCACAAGGGATTGCACTTCTGACGGAATGTGCTACTTGGAGATCAAACATTTCTCAGGCATGTAAGAGCCACATCAGTTTGAAACCTTAAGGCTTTGAGTCTGTTCAACGTATCAATTTTTTTTTCAGCTACGGGGACCTTGGGCCACAAAGTAACTTCTCCAATAGTATGTGTGGAAGGATACATAACATGCATACAGCAAGTGACTATCTTGCTCTTTTAAAATTAGATAACTTTCATCAGAAAGCAACAAAACTTCATTGTTGATATATTGCACAGGGATACACTTCAAACAGCACGCAGATTTAGACAGAGGCATTACATACTCTATGAAGTGTCATCTGTCTACAGACCAATTAGTGACCTAAAGAAGCTCCACAATCATGCAGGCTAACAAATGCCTCTTTGTTCTCGTGCTTGCATCTGTACTGAAAAGGGAGAAACCAAGCTTCGTGGAAAAAATGTGTACCCATCCCTTTATTTCTGCCTACTTGAAAATGCCGAAGACATGATGTGGAATGAACCATGGAAATTGTAGGAGAAATGAAACCATGAATTAACCAAATGGCAGAGGGAGCTTCAGCAACTGAAAAGAGAACTTTCTTTTAATGTTCGATATTAAGCATAGTGTTGGTGGCTTCTTTTTTAGTCAATATTTTTTGCATATATATTAAATTAAAAGGTTAAAATAACTCTATTGCTTTCAAATAATTCTATGACTCTCTATTTGATTTTAAAACCTGCAGAGTCCAGCTCAATTGCAAAATCAATCTCAACTGACTTTGCCATGCTAATGCATAGACATGTCATTTTGTATGATATCACCTGCAGATGCAACAATATTATTCAATGAATTAATATGAGTTGACAATGTAGTCATGTCATTATCGACAACAGCCAAAACCATCTCTAAATTGCCCTTATCAATTTGTCTCAGACGTTCAGCTTCTTTTTGCTGAGAAATGTTCAAAATGTTTACATTTCATTATAACTGGCATATAAAAATAATTTACAACGAGGAGACCTCAGACCAACGAACAAATCCTGTAAATCAATATTACTTGAAAGAAGGGATAAGTGGTTTTTAACTGCTGACAATGTTGAGTGTTCTAACCAATTGCTGACATAGCTAACCCACACTGTATTTAGTGACAACCCCTGAATGTAATGGTTGAATATACCGGGGGTATGGCTTGCTTGTCTTAAACCCTTTTGAGGAGTTAACATTTTTTGCATTACAGCCATTTGTATCAACTGGCCATAATAACCACCCATCTGAACCAGAAAGTGAAGAGCTGTATGTTTCATTCTGCACCACTTCATTAAGCTGTTCTTCTGTGAAATTAACCAACTGCTGTCAGTTTTGAAACCAGGAAATAGAGGGAATGCTTGATGTATGTAAATTTGTAACACCGCCAAATCCAGGAAATGTAGTCTGTTGTACTGTTTTATTTAGAAAAATCCTTTGTCGAGGGATTAGACATGCCCTAAATAAAACGTCAGTGCTTTGGACCTGCACATAGCGCTTTCCCCAAATTGATTTAAGTTCAGTATTATCTTTCCAATACTCATACACTCCTTGGGAAAATTGTGAAATAAACGAGTTAGAATAAATCATCTTTGTGTGTTGTGAGTATGTTCTTTTTCGGTGGGGAAGGTATAAGCTGGTAATAATTTGAAACCAGGTCTGTAGGAACATGACAAATAAAATAAGGGGACTTCTTCAAATATGCATTAGAACTACCCACAATTGACGTAAAACAGTGTTTCCACTGCATATAATAAAAAACAGCACGTGTAGTACGAACTCTGTGTAAAAAGTGATGAGCATGATGATTCTAACAAACTTTTCACCATCATTTGTAGAATTCACATACAAATTCTCTTTTTCAAATACTGTGTATGATTCAAATTCAGATAGTATATTAGTTACAGTCATCACATCCCATTCATCGCAAATGGAACTTGGGGTAATTATATCATCCATAGTAACTTTAAAGATATACGGAATTTGCAATGTTTCTGTGGGGCCAAAAATATTATACGGAACTTTATCCCATACAATACCATCATAGACCTTAGTCGGCGGTTCCACCCGCAGTATTAGCGTGAGAAAAAACAGGGATCTCAGAATGTGAAAAAAAAAAACAGCAGACGCCTCCAAAGGCGGTTCATAATAAACAACTTCAGTGCAAGGAGCAGCAGTAGAAAAAGGCAAACTCATTTCAGAAACAGACCCTGCGTTTTCATCATCAACCTGAAGAATCGAACGTTCAGCATCCAAAAAGCCAAGCTGGAGAGCAGCAATATTCCAACTACTTATTGTATGTAGAGGGATCTCTTGCAGTGTAAGGAGAGGTGACAAAGAACTACCCAGAAACCCTTGTGGCCTACTATGGAGGACTGCCCACATGGTGTAGCTTGATCAAAAGATTGAAACTTGTTGTTTTTGTTTACAACTAGCAAGCAGTAGCAAAATCACAATTCAAGTACCCTGGATGTCCAGGACTGGCACCGGTGCAAGATAGGACGGGACAAAATCTTTTTTTATCTCTTGGAGTATATCCCCAACTTTAGGAATCCAGCCAGAAACTGTTGGTTGTACCTTCACCTCGTCAGTTGCCTATTGTTTAGAAGTTAAATTCGAGTGCTCATCCCGGAAGTCCTACAATTCCTGTAAGTCAGTGAAATGTTAATTGATGTCAAAATGTGCATCCTCTGCCACTGCACCAGAGGTATCAAGAATTTGTACCAGCATTGGAACCCCAAATAATAATTGATATGGAGTCCGACCACCCACAATTCATCTAGGCAGATTAGCTGAAGCCCTCTGTACACAATACAGGACATGAGTGATTCTCCTACATTGCACCCAAGATATGGTACGACCACCCTCAAAACATCAGAGCCTCCTCCTCACTGTTTGAGTTCGGCGAGAAGCTGGAGACCTGGCACTAGGTATAAGCAACTTGTGGAACTCAAACCTACATACCTGCCCAAGGGCCTGGATACCCTCTTGAGTGATTAGTGCACTATACAAATCAAAATAACATAAAAACTGGGACTGTTTTAAGTCACAGTTCTTCAGTTCCACTATTGACTTTCCCTCAGGATGATAGGGGGAAGAATAATGCACAGCAATACCCACAGTGCCCATAGCGTCCCAGTAAGCCTTAGAGGCAAAAGCCAGGCCCTGGTCTGGGTGGAATGCTGCTACTGCACATGTGCCAATAAAGAATTGCAAATCTTTAATGACAGTTTGAACATCAGCCAATCGTTCTGGCCAAACCCATAGAAATCAAGAACAAGAATCAACAGCCACTAAGATATATTTGAAGGCACCATCCGTATGGCGTTGTCTGCAGTAATCTAATAGACACATTAAAATGGCTTATTTGAAACTAAAAGTGGTATCTGTGGTGGGCGAGCAACGATGAGCCTTTAATTTGTTGACAAATGTCACAACATTGTACAACCTTTCTGGTCTGCTGACAGAGACACTGCCACCACTATCGTTTCTGTAATAAAGAAACTGTAACCGCCACACCTGCATGGGCAGATGCTAATCCCTCATGAGCTGCAATTATTAACTCTTGGGAATCACTTGATCACCCACCCCAGGAATGCAGACAACATTTTGAGGACTCAATAGATAGGAATTCTAAGCTAAATAGCCTTCAGGTAAAGGCTTGCCATCAGCCAAAGCAGGGACTGCAGCCATTGCGATCATCTAGCCTCATATGTAAACGAATAATCGCAACCACATATACAGTCTTAACAGTTACCTTGGAAGCTTCATAAGCCAATTAATTCCCTGAAATGTGTATACCAACATGTTAATGGCCCAATGCATGAATCACATGAGACTGTGGCAAAGCATCTTTTAGAAACACCACATTTCCACAGATAAGCTTATGCTTTACATAATTTCCCTTAGAATCTCTGAATCCTTACAAGCACCAATATGGTAAATGATCATTAAAGACCTGCACATAGTAATAGGAATCACACACTATAAGTGTGAAAAACTCTGAATCCTTATTCTGTAAAACCAGAACCAAACTTTCAAATCAGCCATCTGAGTGATACATTTACCTAAACTTTCTGTATATGTGTTTAGTGCCTGAAATACTCAATGTTTTGTGACATTCTTAACTGCAGCACATGCAGCCGAGTACTTATACTTTGTACCCACCGCTAAATGGGCTGAACCATCAGTATAGATTATGAAAGAATACTGATCTAGAGGCAGAATTTCATTAGACATGGGGTGTTCTTAAATTTGAGTAAAAATTGTAATCTACATCAGTAGCTGTCAAGGAAGAGGCCCACAGGATCCATCAAGGATATAAGGCTTTCACATTTGGGACAGTGGCCTTGATGATTGCCTCTAAGGTGGAAACTGGAGATGCCACAATTATACATCTCCCTTGTGCCGATGGATGTTCCATCAGCACAGCTGTTTCAACTGCAGTCAAAATAATTTGTCAATGCAAAATGCATTTCCGCATTGGAATATAAATGCAATTTATAAGCAATCTGCACTGTTTCTCCTTCATTAAATAAAACATATGTGTTACCACTAGAACCTGCATTTATGGGGATCACTGAATTAGCAGAGTTAACCCAGGTATGTAAGTTTTAGATTCAAGCATGGCTGCCTGCAAATTCTGGAGAATATTAGTATTTTCAGAAGTCCTATGTATATTAGAAAAATCAGGATGAATTAAATTGTACAACGGGCTAACCTGCTGTGCATAATCTAGTATGTATGGTCTATCAAAATTTAGAAATCCTCAAAGGGATTTAAGCTTTTTTAAGCTATTTGATGGTTGCAATAGAGCACATTTCTCTGAGAAATGTGGTGCCAGACTTTGACTTAATTTGATGATTCATATCCTAAAAACAAGACTTTGAGAAAGGCAATTTTAGATTTTGGAAAATTCAATTTATAGCCATGGTCAGTGAATCCTAGATTAATACGATCCACTCTGGCCAAATGTGTGTTTAAATCAGCGTCTGTGATGTAAATGTCATCAACATAAGACAAAAGTCTTTGTAAATTTCTTGTAAAACTGACATCACTCAAGCTGCAAACAGCCCTGGACTGTTCTTACACTCTTATGGGAGTCAACAAAACCCTTGTTGAAGTCCTAATGCTGAGAAACCGGTCAAAATTTGCCTTTCAGGCGCTATAGTGTGAAAAAAAACATTGGACCTATTACGATGTCAGTGGGATGCCATAGCGGGAGTGGAACTACCCGACTATTAATCGGCGGTCCACCCGCCCTTTGGGCGGTCAGAATCATACATTTTTCTATTGCAGCTTGTGCGGCGGCCAGAAAAGAGCAGCAGCACAAGCTGCAATAGAAAATACATCCGGTGCCTGTCACATGGTGCAGGGATGTTTAGGGGTGCACATAGGAGCCCCCCAGGCCCCATAGCGGATGGCCAAGAGGGAAGGAGCCCTTCTAGGGGTCCCCAAAGTAACTTACCGCCTGCCTTTACATGGTGAGCAGACCGCCATGAAAGGGCATGCGGAAAGCGACATCATAATTCCGACAGCGGAGCCGAGTCTGGCTCCACTGCCATTTTGAGATTACAATTCCGAACGCCACCACGACAGGTTCTGTGAGCCTGTTGGAAGCAGAGTGGAATTCCCCCGTGGGTTTCCCTCCGACCGCCAGTATCATAATAGAGCGGTCAGACGGAAACCTATGATGAATAAGGACTGAAAAGGAAGGTATAATTACATCTCCCTTTGTAAAACATTTCTAACGAACTCCGGCTGCCAATTAGTCTGCCAGAATATTACTTTATTAGTACGCGGTATATCTGACCGCCATGTATGTACCATGACATAGGAGATGTCTTGATTATATATACTGTATGATAAGCATTGCTTCAATAAAAAGAGTTTACTTTTTTTTTTTTATAAATAATACGTAGCCTCAATTTGAATGTCCAAATCATAAATTCTATCTGTAGGTCTAAACCCCTCATCTGGAGTTTCAACCTGTACATATTCATCAGTTGGTCTCACCACATGGAATTTTCTAGGAGTCTGAGAGTCTGGTGAATTATTGTGACCTCTGCTGCGCTGTTGAGAAGCGTTCTTGCTTGTTCTGAAGAAGAGTTCTGAGCATTTGTGGCATTTTTAGTGGAACTACCTGCTACTTTCTTCTTTTTAAACTGTGCTTTTTGTTGTGGACATTTTCTTACTTTTTTATAAAGATGTCAGAGGAGAATTGTGAATCCGCCTGTTTGCGATCGCCTCAACTTCCTCTCTCTGACCGCTTGTCTGGAGAGTCCTGCAAGGAAATGAGAGAGACATGTATCAGAATACTGATATCTTATCAGTCTGTAATTTTATCATGGTTACATAAATTATAACAGTTCCCTGAAGACTCTGATTGCAGAGATCTAGTACATGTTATAGTCCTAGTTTTTATTTTTATCCCAGCATTTTTTAAAAGACTAGGGTGCCTGCTTGGTAGTATCTGCTTCTGACTTGCCATCAAACTATGTCGACCTATAGAAGTACAGGTTTCAGAGATTTTTTTAGGTAGCTCACGTTCCTGATTCACAGCAGGAACTAAAGCAAGCCTTTGGCATATTACCAGAGAAGCTGTCTTCCCTCTGATATTACTTAAAATATTTGAGGACACAGTGGAAAAGTGGTCAATAAGTTTCATCCCCAAATCTAGGGCAGGAGCTGCTCCATGTTCAGTTTGAATCTGTTTAAGCACTTCAGGCAAAACAGCAATTGAAGGAGGACCATGAGTAATGGTAAAGAGAGAAGCAAATACAGTTCCCCACGTATTACGGTCCTCTACTGGGGGAAAAGTGGAAGACACATAGTGAGAATTCTAAATTTATCTTGGAGTCCCATATGGGAAAAAACTGCCTCAAGCTGATTTGTTTTTTGTGCTATCCAACATGCGAGCTCATCACATTTGGCTGGGATCTTACCCATAATGTCATTAATGGTGATTGGACTAACTGCATGCACAGCCACCTGCATCTGTGCAACTTGAGGAGCCCTTTCTGGGGCAGAATTTAATGTATACATAATGTACTGTATCAGACGTCGATACAGTCTAACGAATGGTGCAAGAGAGCAAGCCTCTCTCTCACTGTGTTAATACATTTGCATCCAGAAAAGGTGTAAAGCCTGCCAAGACCAACCAGGTAGCCTCTTCATTACTGAGAGGGCCCAGTCTTACATTCTGATGTGTATGTGGGAGGGTGCCTTGGAACCAATTGTGATTTTCCTGGTGTGTTAATGGTATTTATAAATACTCATAAGGTCTACATGCTGCTGGTAAAGCAGCCCCATCATATGTGTGAAATGTTTGTGAATTTGCATCGACTGCAGGAAAAGTAACCCAGGAATACAAACATTCACATTTATACGCTTTGTGAGCCTCAACCACGAAGGTAAGATCACCACCTCTGTTGGCGAACCCATATCAAGTTAAATGTTTATTTACTTCTTGTCTGCAATTAATAGCAATAACATTTGCTTCTGCTGCCATATTAATGAATGTAATTCAAAGAAAGGAAAGACTATAGGGGACTATCCTTTTGAAAGACCAAGCTTGATGAATATACAGAAATAAATAGGTGCTTCCTATTGACTTAGGAGGATAAATCCTTATCACCACAGACATCTCTGTATAAAGGAGCTTTGGGCACACTAGGGAAACTACTCAGGAGACCCATTAAATAGGTACCAAACCTATAACATTGGTGGCACTATGTTATCGCTTCCTACGAATTTAGTAGGACAGTCTATTATGGCAACAAATACTCACAATATAGAGACAGAGTCTACTCATCATCAGAAGATGTTGGTTCAGCTAGCTCACAGTACCACATCTAAACCCCTCAACCTCCAGAGTTGTAGATGCTGTTGGTAACCTAGAACATGACCACTCTTATTCACAAGGAATTCATGGAAACAGATCTAACCATTTTGTTTGTCACTTTTGTATGCCCTGAGTTTTACAAAGAAAAGAAAAAATTGTACATTTTCAAATGTTTATTGAAAAGATCTAATCCTTGTAACTAAAACATGAACTGCAATGATTAGACAGATGAAACACATTATTGTTATGAGCATTATTAGAATGGATAAAACACAAACAATTCAACCTTGTCAATTGTTCCTAATGTTACTCCTACGTATCAGCAATACCCCTACTCTAGCGAGAGCATGATAGGAGTACCCTGTTGCCAGACCCTGTTGGAATGATTTAACCCTATACCTTGGTGTAATGTCTTAGGTAGCCGGTCTCAGTGCATTAACGCATGCACCCTATCTCAGTGGGCAAGCCTGCACACATCTCTGCTTGCGTAGCTATCTTCCTTCTTAGGATGAATTTTGGGCGGTGGGGGCTCTATCTCATTCGCAGCTCTCTGCAACATTCATGATAACTTTGATGTGCAGTGCCTCTCACTGAATTCAAAACAGGGGCTGTTTAGATAATAAAACACCTGCCTTATTACATGCTGTTAGAGACACAGAATTACAACTTTACTTGAACTGAAGAAAAAGAGATGTCCCCTACAAGCACACAGTGAAGCATAATGTGTGTTCCTGGAACAGTGCAGACTACAGAACAACAATCTCTACTAAAAATAAATGCATGCGTGGCATTCTCTCATGTTAGTGAAAAACATGTGCAAACCACCATCTTACAATTATGCTAAGTTAAAATGGAAAACTAAAAGGGAGACTGAATATAATCCCTATAACAGAAGTTACAGCAATCATATAGGCTAAACGTTCAACGAACATTAGTGAACTGAGAAGCAGCATAGGGCCAACCTGAAACAGCATGTCTGACCGCATTGTGCATCTGTTTCCAGTTACTTTATGTATGAACCATGGACCTCACCAAACAGTAAATAGAATTGCTCTAGTACACCGTCCATCTATGAACAGTGAGAAGAAGTACTATCACAATGTAGCAGATTGAGCAACACAGAATCATATTAACAAAAACCGGCCTGCTGCTGCTCTCTTCACCTGCACTGGTGCACAAACAGTCTGCCTAGCACACAGCTTTGCACCATGGTACAAAGGTGACTGCATGGTCTAGCATAGGTTTTGTGCTGGAAGCATACCATTCCAGTCCAAATTCAATCACTAGACAATTTGTAACACACATTGGGTATGTGCTACACAGTGCAGCACACATGTAACGTATGACCTGTTTGGAGAAATAAATATATTTATACAACTTTGGGCATGTTGCTTCCAGGAGGCATGACATGCAGTATTCTCTAAATTCACTCATTTCTTTATGATAGCATGTCTTCCAGAATTTCTTTGCAAAGCTGGCAACAACCAGTAAGAGTAGGCAACCTTAGAGTACCAATTCTCTAAAAATAATCGATTGCTTCCCAATTGTTACATATATTATACCGAAGGAGGTTGGAGGATCAATTAAATCATAGGGGTGGAATGACTACATGCATATGTTTTCTCATTTAACCCAATAATACAATTTTGCAACATTACTGACAGGAAATATCCACAAAAATAATTGTGAAAATGTTTACCTCTTTAGAAGCAAGCCATCTCTGCAAATTAAGTACTGAATTGTTGGCTAAATTAGATGCTTGAAATTTCTGGAAATGACACAAAGGTATTCCTTCAGTTTTGCAACAAAACAGCACAGACTATTCAATGTCCTAAGGATCCTTTCTGCTCTTTTTGATATTTTATTTTTATTTCAACATGTTTTATTACATTTTTTAAACAAGAACACATTAGTAGTTCTGTAACAGTTTTGCATCGCTTCAGCCACATGCTTTTTGCCAATATAATTCTGTGCATTCCCTACCTGTCTTAACAGTCAAGAAGGAAAGGAAAATAGAAAGGAGCATGAAAGCAAGGGGTGAAAGAAGAGATAGAGGACAGGCACACGAGATTTACATTGCTTATACATTACGTCTGACATTGGATGGGGCCATTAGGGCCAGATTACATTCTTGCTAGGGTGGAGCTTCACATAGGGTGCCAGGATGTGTCTCCCCGGCCTATCACGTTTTCATGGGGGCTCAAAAGAGTCTAGGAACGTGTCCAGGGACCCCCACATCCTTCTTGAGGCCGGTTTCCAGGGTGAATTGTATAGTGTCATGTTGTCTGCTCCTCTAAGATGCGTAATCCAATGGAACCATCCTTTGTACGATGTCTTGGTAGTGTCTTTCCAGTTTGTGAGGACCATTTTCACTGCTGCTGTCAGTAGTAAGTCCAGAAGGTCCCTGTCCTCTGCTAACTTCAATTCAGTGCTCATAAATCCCGTGGTGATAGTGGAGAATTATTTTGTTAGAGTGCAGTCAAACATTTTATTTCAAAACCTAAAGATTTCACCCCAGAATGTTTTAAGAGCTGGGCAGTACAGGATAAGGTGTGCTAAATCCCCTTTGTCTTTGTTCCAGTTCCAGCATACTGCCTCCTCCCTGAGTCCTAATGAGTGTAATCGTGCAGGGGTCCAGAAAGCCCATTGATGCAACCAAAACTTAGTTTGTGAGAGCACTGGGGAAATCTTATTGCGTGAAGCTGATGTCCATAGTGTGGCCCACTCTTGGTCATTGAAAATGGCTTTACTTTGATTATTCCAGTAGGCAACTGTCTTGTCGTTAAGCTTGGTGGATTTAGGGCGGAGGAGTTTGTAGAGGTGTGAGACCTGGTGTCCTAATTTATTTATTTTAGATACAAGCTGGAAGATTGACGGTTGCGAGATTACAAATTTGGTTTTGGACAAAGCCGATCTGATTTTTAGGAAGTTATAAAATTTTATATCATTTAGTTTGTGTTTTTCTTTGAGGGCAGCGAAGGTGATGGGGTAGGTTTCGTTTTCTAATTGGAGGGGATAGCAGATCCCTTTCTCAATCCATGATTCAAAGGTTAAGCTTTTCCCCTTGTATAGAATCCTGCTATTGGCCCAGAGTGATTCGTTTTTTGACCCGATAATGCTGTTTTCTAGCTTTTTATCTACCTTTAATAGGACGATTTTAGTGTTTTTAAAGATCCACTTTGAGGTATAGCGGTATCTGTTTGCTGTTAGTAGAGCGAGAAGGCTTAGGTTGTTTAGGATGGCTTTCTCCACCTGCAACCATGTGTAGCCATCTGGCGGCACTATCCAGTAAGAGCCTTGTTTTGCCAGAAATACTAATTGGAAAGTTTTGAAATCTGCTACGTTTACTCCTCCTAGCTTTTTCTCCAGTTTTAGTTTTTTAATGCTTATCCGTGCTTTCTTTCCACGCCAGAGGAAATTTGAGATCATAATATCAACATTGCGATGGAAATCACCTGTGAGGAGGAGTGGGAGCATGCTGATCATATAGTTAATCATTAGCGTGATCATCAATTTGATCATTTTTATTCTGCCACACCACGTTATGAACTTTGGTGACCATGATTCTAGGAGTTTCTTAATCTTCTCTAGCATTAGTCATTGCCACATTTTATGCCCAGGTATTTGATGTATCCCGCTTGCCAGGATAAGCTCAACCCCCCCAGACTGTCACTCGTGCAGTGAATATTTAATGGTTTGCATTCAGATTTGTCTTTATTTAATTTATACCCAGAGAGCTCGGAGTATTCGGCTATCGTGTGCATCAGGCCAACAATTGAGGTCTTCGGCTGTTCTGTTGCTATTAAAATATCGTCAGCGTAGGCGGCTACTTTTATTTCAATGCTGTTGATATTTATGCCCTTTATGTTCTTGTTTAGTTTGATATCTTGAATGAGAGGTTCTAGTGCTAGTAGGAATAGCGAGGGGGACAGTGGGCATCCTTGTCTGGTGCCGTGTTGTAAGTTGAAGGGGTCAGAAAGTGACCCATTAACCACTATTCGGGCTGATGGCTCCTGGTACAGGGCCATCACCCTCCGTATGTATCCTTCACCTAGGTTGAAGGCCTGCATACAGTGCTCCAGGAATTCCCAGGAGACTCTGTTGAAGGACTTCTCTGCATCCAATGTAATGGACACAGCTGGTTCCAATTTGGTAGATGCCTGCTCTATGATATGGCAGAGAAGTTGTGTGTTGTTATTGGACATGCGTGTGCATAAGAAGCCCACCTGTGAGTTACTTATTAGCTTGGGGAGCATGGAATTTAGTCTGACTACCAGTATTTTCGCATATATCTTGCAGTCCACGTTAATAAGGGATATGGGTCTGTAGTTTTTTGGGGATAAGTGGTCTTTACCTTCCTTGGGGATGACTATAATGTTAGCCTCTGACATGGATTGTGACACCCCCCCCCCCCATTAGCTGCAGCGTGGTTAAAGACATGTTTCTTAGTTGGTTTCAATTGGCTTAGGAAAGCCTTGTAGAAGGTGGCAGTGAACCCATCTGGCCCCGGGGCATTATTGTCTTTCAGGGATTTGGCTGCCATTTCAATTTCGGTTATATTAATTTCTTGGCCTAGAATGAGCATCTCCTTGGTGTTTAGTTGCGGTAGGCCAAGTCTATTGAGGTATCTAGAGCATTCCTCTGTATTGAGGTTCTGGTCTTTCTTGTATAGTTCCTGGTAGAACTCTTGGAAGGTCTTAAGGATGTCTCTGTGTTTTGTGTGGGTTCTGTTATTTGAGTCAGTGATGGAAGAGATGGCGAATTGGCTACGTTTGTGTTTTAAGTAGGAGGCCAGTAATTTTCCCACTTTATTGGCCTCACACAGATTAAGGGCTTTGTATTTATTGATCCACTGTTCCGCCCTCTCACTCAGTATTTTGTTGTATTCGTACTTCATCTGTGTAAGTTTAGTTAAAAGTCTATTATCCTTAAGGGCCTTAGCATGGGATAATTCAAGGCTTTTAATCTCCCGCTCCAGCTGCTCTAGTCTTGAGTTTGTGTTTTTGTTTATTTTAGATTTAATCTCAAATATTGTGCCTCTGACTGTCGCCTTCAGGGCATCCCATAGAGTATTTGGGCTTGTCTCCAGGGAGTCATTAAATTTAAGATAGTCAGATATAGTCTCCTCGACCCTTTTTTTGTCCGCGGGGTCTGACAGCACGTCGCTGATAAACCGCCATCTCCGGGGGACGGCTTCGTTACGACAACCGCTCAGCTTTAGACTGATACATGAGTGGTCTGATACTAGTCTAGGGGCTATGTCTGAATATTCAATTAGGTGTGTATGGGATCCAGATATTAATATGTAATCTATCCTGGTGTACGAATTGTGAGGGTTAGAGTAAAATGTTTAGTCCTTTGTGTCCAAGGTGCCATGCATCTTTTAGGTTGTATTTGGAGCAGATATTTTGGAGGACTGCATGTGATTTCGTGGGGTGGAAACGACAGGTCGATTGTCTATCTGTTATGTGGTCTAATGGAATAGTAAAGTCCCCTGCCATCACCATGAGGTCAGTTTGGGGGAAGCTCTCTAAAGATCGAGCCACCTCCAACAAGAATGCTGGGTCATCCATTTTGGGCCCGTATACATTAGCCACATGGATTAGCTCCTCCCCCTTCTCAAGTGCGTCACCAGGAGCCTCCCCTCGCTATCTTGGGATTGTGATCCTATTGTCAAGTTGGATCTCTTGGATACCAGTGTCATCACCCCTCCCCTTTTTTTTACGGCAGGTGAGCATGCCGTCTGTGAGATCTAATTGCCTCTCAATAGTTTGGATCTTCCCAGGATAGTTTGGTCTCTTGCAGTAAGATTATATCCCCCTTAGTTTTGGCCGGGTAGTCTATGATCTTTCTGCGATTAATGTGGTGGTTAAGGCCCTTCACATTGAGGGACACAATGTCAAGGTCTGTTGCAAGATTGAGTGTGTTGCTACCGGCCATCACCTAGGGTGTAGCGTGGTGGGTGTATTCGTTCTTCCAGACACATTAGTCTTGTTGGAGCCAGTCAGACCTATTTGTACCGGTTCCCTACGCCCACGGTCCAGTGCAACAGTGCTCCCCCAGGAATCTGCAAACAATGAACCTAGCATGTCAGGACGTGCGTCTGTGTCAGATCTATTACGGATATTCTCTAGCAGATCGTGCCAGAATATAGAGAGTAAAGAGGTGAAAAAGGACAGGAAAGACCAGAAGATAGATAGCAAAGAACTAAGAAAACGTAGTACGGGTTCCTCCCCCCACCCGTTCACCCCTCCCTCCCTCCCCCCTACTATTCTATCTCGTATATAAGACGTGCGACGACAGGATCAACGTCCCGTCTCTCGGAGAATAACTATCGTGTGGCTTATATATCTGTAGTCCCAAGAGAGATTAAGAGAATTTGCTAGACTCTGTTCTTTAAAGTCACCCCCTCTTTATGCATTACATAAAAAGTAACCTGATTAATGAGCCCGTTGGTAGGTGTCTGAAAATAGTCTGAGAATAGTCTGAATCAAAAAGGATACAAGGGATCGTCTTTAGGATGTACGTAAAAAATCTGTGTCGTTGTCTTGCTGTTGCAAGTTGCCAGATGGGCTTGCGGGTGGGTACAGGATTCTCCCGTGAGGTAGACACTTGTAAATAGTTGAGGCACCCCCCAATGAGGTAGACGAGTTTGGCAATTGAGGTAGATAGAGGTTGCGTAAACTGACTTGACTAAGTTGGTCTTCCAAGGTAGCTGGTGTGCTTAGAGTGATGTTGACCCCTTTGCAGGCAGTATAGGGATGAGCCCTGAGAGTGGTCTAGTAAACTAGCAGCGCTCACCCGATGGCCGGGTCTGGTGATGCTCTCCTTTCACTGGACCCCGGTTGTGCAGTCTCCATTTGTTGAGGAGTAGGGCCATCTAGGTAGGCAGCTAGATCCTTGGGGTCGCTGAAGAAGTGCTGTCTTCCGGAGTCGACTATCCTGAATTTGGCCGGGGCTACAAACGAGAACTGTACGTTTTTGGCCCTAAGCTTGTCGCGCAGGGCAAGAAAGCCCTTCCTGGTATCGACCGTGGGCTTTGAGTAGTCCTGCGTAAAAATGATCTTGTTGCCTTTCCAAGTTATCTGGTTGTTTTTACGTGCAAAGTCGAATATGGCCTCCGTGTGTTGAGCCCTTAGCGGTCTGCAGATGATAGGACGGGCCACTTGTCTTGTTGAGGACTTAAAAGTGGGGACTCTGTGCGCTCTGTTCAACTCAAATTGACGATCAAACTTTAGATTTGTGATTTTGGGATCAGATCCTCAAGAAAGGCCACACAAGAGCCTGCTGGGTCCTCTTCCCCCTCCGGGAGGCCCAGTATGCGGATGTTCCCCCGCCGATTTGGGTCTTCCAGTTCCGCTGTCTGTTTCAGGAGTGATGAGGTGTTTTTGTTATCGCTTTCATCTCCTGCGTCGAGCTGTGGGATGCGTCCTCTACATCGCTGATTCTCTGTTCGGCTGCGGCGAGCCTGTTATTGACAGTGTGAAGGTCTGCCCTGACTGCTGCGATCTCAATTTGTATAGCGTCCGTGGTGTTCTTTGTGGATTTAGCCAGGTCGTGGACCTCTGCTAGCTTCTTTAAAATCATCTCCAGGGTGCTATTGATATCATGCTTCTGTTTAATGGGGGAGTCTGATATTGCCGGATCTCCCTTTTTTTTCTTTAACCTTGACTCTCTTTCCGCCATGGTTGTGTCGTAAGGTTTCCTGGCTTTACAATAAGTTTGTGTTGGTTCACTGAGATTTTCGTTGTTTTGTTGTGGGTGTTGTGTTATGCCTTTCAGCGGTCGCTCCCACCCTAGGTTTCCTGTTCACAGTGTTTAGACGGCAGTTTAGTGGCTCCCCCTTGCGGTACTTGCGACGCTCGTTCTTCCTTTGCTACTTCTGGGGTTTATTTGGTAGCGGGGCCCATCGGCCTCTGTAAGCTCCTCTAAGACACCTCATTCGATATCTGCAGGTTTGTGGGCTCTGTTCACCTCCCTGACGTGTTCCCTTAACGTCAGTGAAAGAACCACAGTTGATAGACGGAATGCAGAACAAATCAAAACATTGATGCACCTCACTGATCTGTGGTGATCCCTGGACTGATGGGCTGCTGGCTGGCGGGAGGGGCCTGCACTGTTGAAGTGTGTCACTGTGCACTCACTGTGTTTGTGGAGTGCAGTGGTGAAGGTACTCGATACCGTCTCACCGGTGCGAGCGCTCTTGTTCAGCCGCTCTCTTTACTTCGCCCCCCTGCATTGCACCCCTTGTGTTTGGCAGGTTCGTTAGCTGTTATGCAGTCTATCCGGCTGATGGGTCCGGTTGTCGCTTGTCACCCCTAACATTCGAGTGGGTGTTCCTCCTCCTACTGCCACCAAAAGCCTCTCTTACCGTTCTCTTGCCGTTCCCTCAGGTCCTCTTTTTTGGCCCTCCCTCTCTGTGGGTTAGTGATGTCAGCGATCCACCCCTTCGTTGAGAACGTCCACTGGATCTGGCGTTCAATTTGGTGAACTTTTTTTTATTTTTTTTCCTCTTGGTGCCTCACTCGGGTCCACCCGGACTCCCGGACTCCTTCACCCGGTGGGAAGCCTGCCACACGCCACCTCTTGCTGCCTCTGACCCCACTTACTGCCCCCTTCCACGCGCCACTCATCCTGCTGTTCTCGGGAGTGGTTGCAGTTGCCAGGGGATACAGCTGGCTACCGGGAAGGGTTCAGAGTATGGTGGTTTTTGCTGTGATGCTGTGACGCCCCCACCGCTTGTGTAACACTTGTGTAACGATGGTGGGCTCACCACCTTTTTGGGGTTTGCAGGTTTCGCTTTCGCTTCCTTTGTCTCCCTTCTAATAGCGGATTGCTGGACTCAGTGCCATATTGTGCTAGCACAGGTTTCGCTTTCATTCTCTTTTATTCTTATCCTTTTGCGGAACGATGGACCCCCAGACTCTCCGTTCGTTGGAACTTTGCTCGGGATCCCTCGGTCTCAGTCCCGTATGCTCGTGCGTCTGGTTGGGGGCTTTTTTACCGCCCTATACAGGGGTGCCGACTCTTATGCCGCGCTGCAGCCACTTTCCACCCCACGCAATTGCATGTTTATACCGGCATTCATTCGCTGACTTGTCTGCCGCCTTAGCTTACTTGTGAGGATTATCTGCTTGCTGGCCCTTTCTCATCACTCGCAGACGAGCAATTGAGCTCCTTAACGATGCAGAGGGGGTTTAGTTTCGGTTCTGTGTTCCTCGGTCCGCCATCTTATTGCTCCTCCCAACGCTCCTTCCTCACTCCGTATTATGCCGATTTTGGGCCATTACTTGGTTGCTGGCGCTTTATTTCGGTGCCCTCGGTTATTGTTATGGTTCCTACGCACCCAAAACCTTTTTGAGCACTTTTCTCTCGCGATCTCTTGGGATTGCTGTTTTAATCTCCGATCCTACGGAGCGACGTTCTTAGGCAGCCATCCACTCTACCGTCCAAGCCACTCCCCCCGTTATTTTTTTTAATGGAGAAGCACATTAGTTAGGGTTTTATTGTTGAAGAGAGTGATCTTGTTTTAATGGAAAACCACATAGTCTTTTTTATAAACTGCATCACTGAGGACTCTAGGAAGTTGTGTATATTTTTTCTAAAGTAACTCTTCCTCATTTTGTACATTTAAATTCAGGGTTTTGGTCTGAACAACAAGAGTATTCCGATTAAAAGATATGCATCGACTAAGCGGTTTGTAACTATATAGAAATATGACAAAGCGGCTATGTACAAGGCCAATATGCGGCGCTGTGGCCATAGAAAGCAATACAAAGCTAAATGGAAAATACCAGTACTCGCATGATCTTATGATAAAGGAAATAAATTAGGGTGTGGTTTCAATAAATCCATAATTCCGAGACAAACTCGCCCTGCAGTGAAAAGAGCTGGACACAGAGGACCCTAGAGTACGAAATAAGAGAAAAGCATGTAGTGCTCAGGTATTAGACCTGTGCCTTGACTTCAGTGGAATGACTGAGCTCGACGAAACTAAAATGTGGAAAGGAAGTATGCGAACACAGTATGCTTAACGCACTACTATATTTTTTTTTAAAAGGAAGTGGAGGAAAGCGAAGGGCACTTAATACTATTTAAGAAAATAAATAAATCACAGAAGATATCAGAATTGTACTCGATACCAGATTAGTGAGAGTTTCACACGCTAATATTGTGCCATAGCCCACACCTTCAAAAGAGAGAGAGAGATGTAAAACATATGCACAAGCAAAATGCCGTCACTCACAGTGAGAAGATTCAGTGACGGGAATGGGCAAGCCCACTGTCCCGTGCTGTAGACTGTGGTGGGCAGAAGTCCATTGCTAATGACAGTTTAACAAACTAAAAGGTGAAGACCACTTGCCTAGGGCCCCTCTATGTATGTATATATGTATTTATTTAAGATTTTTATTTTAAAAACCGAAAGATCTTGGCTAACTCCAGACCTAAAAAGGCCTGTTCGTATTACTGATTCTACCAAACATAACCACTGCGCTCATGTCATTAAACTCCAGATAAGGGCAGAGTTGGAATGGGAAGTCAGGCATTGGGTGATAGGCCGGTGCCTAAGGGTGACATGTGGGCCGTTTTTTAGGTCTCGCCTGACCCAGCGCGTGCACTGGTCTGGTGAGACTTTTTGTGAGGGCTAAAAAAAATTGCTACCATGGCCAGCCTTGAGCTACAGTGCATGTGCGCGGGCGCGCGCTTAGGAGCAGAGGCTGGCAAACCTCGTCATGCTCATTAAGCACCCACGATCACTTTCATTTTCGCCCGCGATCACTTTCGCGGCGCCCCTTTGATGTTTTCGTTCAAAGAACATCAAACATCAAAGAACATGTTATTGTGTTAATGCTTTGCTGCACCCGTTTGACTTACAATGTGCTTTCTCTTTCCACAAACTTGATGTTTGTGTTCCTTTATTTTGAGATGCTTTTAGAATTACTGTTTTGTGACTTAAAGAACATTAAGGAAATGTTACTGTGAAACTGGACAACGTTCACAGTGTTTATTTCTGCGGGCTGCTTCATGTCTGTTGCACCATTCAGGGAGTCCTTTCGTTAGTGCTTTCATGAGGACATGATGAGGAAGCTGGAAACTTTTCGCACATTCTCTTTAAAAGCACAGCATCTAGGCGACTGGTTAATCGATTAGACCTATGTAGCGCTTTAGATCTCAAAGCGCTATGGTGGGTGCAGCAGTTACAACTCATGAAATATGGGGTGCAACTCACAAGGAGGGGGCAGATTTGAGTGCACATTGGCTGCAATCAAACTCTTAAGGTGATGGGCTGTGTGTATCCATTATCAGCACTCAGGCTTCGCTAAGTGATCTTGTTTGTTTTGTTGTTGTGTTAATGCTTTGATGCGCCCGTTTGACTTACAGCGTGCTTTCTCTTTCCACAAACTCGATGTTTGTGTTCCTTTATTTTGAGATGCTTTTAGTATTACTGTCACACACACAACCACACACAACCACACACACAACCACACACACACAACCACACACACACACAAACACAACCACACACACAACCACACACACACACAACCACACACACAACCACACACACACATAACCACACACAACCACACACAACCACAAACACAACCACAACCACACACCCACACACAGACAACCACACAGCCACACACACCCACACACACACTCACACCCACACACACACTCACACAACCACACACACACAACCACACACACAACCACAAAACCACATACAATCACACACACAACCACACACACACACAACCACACAACCACACACACAGCCACACACACAACCACAGACACAAACAACCACAGACACACACATCCACAACCACACATACAACTACACACACACAACCGCACACACAACCACACACACACAACCACACACACAACTACACACACCACCACACACACCACACAACCACACACAACCACAACCACACACACAACCACCCACAACCACACACAAACAAAACCACACACACACAACCACAAACACCCAACCACACACACCCAACCACAAACACCCAACAACAAACACCCAACCACACACACATACAACCACGCACACAACCACACACACACACAACTACACACACAACCACACACACACAACCACACACACAACCACACACACACAACCACACACACAACACACAACTACACACAAGCACATACACAACCACAACCACACACACAACACACAACCACACCCCCACATCCCCACACACAACCACACACACAACCACACAACCACACACACACAACCACACACACACACCCACACACACAACCACAACCACACACACACATAACCATACACACAACCACACACACACATAACCAAACACACACAACTACACACACGACACACCCAACCACACCCACAACCACAAACACTCAACCACAAACACCCAACCACACACACACACAACCACACACACCCAACCACACACACCCACAACCGCAACCACCCAACCACACACACCCAACCACACACACACAACCACAAACACCCAACCACACACACACAACCACAGACACCCAACCACAAACACCCAACCACACACACACAACCGCACACACAAAACCACACATACACAACCACACACACACACAACCATACACAACCACACACAACCACAACCACAACCACACACACAACACACAACCACACACAACCACACACACACAACCACACACAGCCACAACCACAACCACACACACAACACACAACCACACACCCCCACACACAACCACAAACACCCAACCACAAACACCCAACCACACACACCCAACCACACACACCCAACCACAAACACACAACCACAAACACCCAACCACACACACAACCACACACACAACCACACAACCACAACCACACAACCACACCCAACCAAACCCGCAACCACACACAACCACAACCACAAAACCACATACACAATCACACACACACAACCACACACACACAACCACACACACAACCACACACAACCACAACCACACACAACCACAACCACACACACACCCACACACAACCACCCACAACCACACACACAACCACACACACAACCACACACACAACCACACACAACCACAACCACACACAACCACACACACAACCACACACACAACCATTCACACACACACACACACACAACCACACACACACACAACCACAACCACACACACAACCACACACACACACACACACACAACCACCCACAACCACACACAACCACACACACCCAACCACACACACAACTACACACACACAACCATACGCAACACACCACACACACAACCACACACACAACCACACACACACAACCACAACCACACACACAACCACACACACACAACCACAACCACACACACAACCACACACACACACAACCACACACACACACACACACCACCACACACACAACCACACATGCAACCACACACACACACCCACACAACCACACACACAACCACACACACACACACCCACACACACAACCACACCCAACCATACATCCACACGCACACCCACAACCACACCCGCACCCACAACCGCATCCAACAACACACACAACCACACCCAACCACACACCCACATGCACACCCACAACCATACCCGCACCCACAACCACACACACAATCACAACCACACACACACAACCACACACACATCCACACACACACAACCACACACACAACCACACACACACAACCACACACACCCACAAACGCACCCACAACCGCACCCACACAACCACACACACACACAACTACACACACAGCCACCCACACAACCACACACAATCACACACACACAACCACACACACACAACCACAAATCCACACACACCCACAAACGCACCCACAAACGCACCCACAACTGCACCCACACACACACAACCGCACACACACACTCAACCACACACTCAACCACATACAACCACATAACCACACACATACACAACCACACAACCACACACACACACATGACCACACACACACAACCACATACACACACAACCACACACACAACCACACCAAGCATTGGCATAGTCAATAGGTCTCGCCTTTGGGACCTTATAAGTGTTTAGCCACGCAACAGTTGATGTGGTTGCACCAAGGATATTGTGCTGCATAACTAAATACTTAGAAGGTCCCAAAAGCGAGACCTATTGGCTATGCCAATGCTTGTTTTAAGGGCCTTTGCTTCATTCCTGCCCTGCCAGGTGATTTTCTGTCTATGGGCCATCTACATTTCAACAACCTCATCCCCAAGCCCCCCCCTCAGCTGTGTCCTTTTTCTTGTCCCTTCCCCTAAAGAGAAGGCTTCCCATGGGGTTTGTGTACCTGCGTAAATAAATCTTTATTAAACTTTTATTAAACTAGAGAGGTGGTGGTGTTACAACCAAACCTACTGACTTTGGAAGCAGTGCTTAATTTGTAAAAACATAAGGGCCAGCTAGGGCTCTTGTCAGGAGGCCACTGCAGCTTGCACCAGTTATTACTGCTGCCATTCTGCCTGTGACAGAAACAACACGACTACTAACCATCACACTCCTACAAGTGTGACAATTCAGACTATTCCAGGCCCCCAAAGCTACAAGAATGGCACAGGTGGCAGGTAATAGTCATGTGAGGGTATACTGAATTAATAATTGACTGTTGTTGTGGCCATCTCTAAATTAGCCAGACACCGCCACCTTGTGACAGACTGTCACGAGCGCTAGTGTTAACAATTAAGTGCCGGTGCCAGTTCCAAGCACCGGAAACCACCAGCACAAATTAAGCACTGTTTGGAAGTGGGATACCAGATTCTATTCCCAGTGTCGGCTCAACATCCTGTGATTCTGGTCAAATCACATAATCTCCCATGGCCTAAAATAAAAATTAATTTGATCTTGTGTGGTGTAACTGGTGCATATGTATATTGCTCCAATACCCTAGCGTAGAGTTCACCCAATGTAAAACTATAAAAAAAACAATTAAAAAAACAACGATTTATTCATGTTATAATACTTTGTAAGGGCTAGAGCATGATAATTAGAGAGCACTCTTAAAAACATCCATATTCTTTTTTTAAATGAACATGGCTTTTCTGTCTTTGTTTAGTTTAACTATTAGTCACGGATGAGTAAATCAGCTTTAGAACACATTTTAAAGTGCTTTCACCTTACCTTGACTGTTTAAAATACATACTGATCAAAGCAAAACACTTTTGATGTTTTTCTTATTTTTCGTACAGGACAGGATATTTAAAATACTAGTCATATTGATTAAAGAAAATGTCCTGGTGGCAACCCAAGCCAGATAGGTGTTGCGGCCCTTGGGCCATTTTATTTCTCCTAGCCCACCTGGCCAAAATACAGTGCTTCTACTTTTCACCAATCTTACTGGCTTTATAGGCTTTGAAATGCTATGGGTACCAGAGATTTCTTGAAAAATTAGTCCGATGAGACCTGATCCACAAATGTGGGCCACTTTTTCTCGGACTATCCAAGCCTAATTTCAATCGCAATCCAGCCCTGGTGCGATCCTCCAGGTTTAAGTAGACCGCCTAGGTCATCCCAACAGAAACAGCTTTTTTTATTTTCTGCCTGGACCCCAACTTTCCACCCAGTCAACAAGCAGTGCTTTCTTTCAGTTGAGTGATCTGAACTAACTGAAACATGGTGACATGCATGCAAAACTTTATAGAGCTGCTAATAAACGAAGTGTTGCTGAACTGAGAGGAATTCTCCTACACTTCTTTGTAGAGGACTACACGTGGTGACAGAAAGACTGCTGGGCCGCGTCAGTACGGCGTTTTCGGGCAGCCCGCCTCTCCCTTGTCATTGTAGTGCTCATAGGGTGAGAACTATATTCCACCAGCCCCTCTCAGAACTGCTGGGCAAGTAATTTACTTCTGCATGGCTTTCTAGGGCCACTAGCCTCGTAGCACCGCTTGAGCACACAAAAGGTGTCCCCCATAAGAAAGATAGAAGGCGTCTAAAACGCCACTTTGCTGATGCGGGGAAACATACTACCATGACGCCCCTACACTGCAATACTATCCTTCCACTACACCACCAGTCTATGTACATTTTTTCCACCTCTGTGGCGAAGCTTTCAGTTTCTCGTGCATATGTATACCGCCATTTTGTGGCTATCTCCATAACTGCTCTTTAAGTTATTAGAAAGTGGCATGGCCTTGTCTAGAAAGATTTTGGTAATCAGCGTAAGTCAATTATTAAGGAATTTTGTAAAGCGTGCTTTAATTTTCTGGAGAAGGGGTTGGAGCCCAAGTCTGGCATGTGACATATGCCATGACATATGCCACAGCGTGTCACATTTTTTGGATACGTTGTTTCAGGAATAACTGTGTTAGTACCCCCCAGAAGTGGTAGTGGGTTATTTTAAAGAGGTATCTTTCATCTGGGTTGATTTAAGAAAACAAATATTTAAAAAGTACTAAAACACATATTAAATATTATTTGGAGGGTCTT
This sequence comes from Triturus cristatus, assembly GCF_964204655.1. Lineage (NCBI taxonomy): Eukaryota > Metazoa > Chordata > Amphibia > Caudata > Salamandridae > Triturus > Triturus cristatus. The sequence continues at coordinate 635,696,476 of NC_140579.1, read as the reverse complement.
AATCCTTTCCCTAACACATGATTATGTTTTGTACTTACCACTACACCACATAGGGGTATATTCACAAGAACCTGTGATAACTACCGCAAGAGTGGCGTAACGCAACTTTCAATATCGCAGCCAATCGCGGGAAAATAACCCCGTGACAGCGTGCGATTCACAACAAGGCGGTAGCATGCGATAGTCACCAGATAACGTGGTAAATGTCCGCGTCAAAATCAATGCCACGCCACAGAAATGAGATACGCGAACGCAAAAAAAATGCGAATGCCTGCAAATCCCACCCGTCTGATGGAACAATGCACTATAAAGATCACCGAAAAATACACCAAAAACAATCCAAAGTGCGTATCAACATGAATGCACCCTGACACAGCGCAGGGGCCAACTCGAACCCCACAACCCCCACAGACTACCAGCAAGGAACAACGGGGTCGGGGAAGGCCAAGGAGAAGAGGGAGATTAAGCCGGGGTGCAGACCGCAGGAAAATAAGACCAGCATCATGGAGGTGACAGAACACTACCAGCTATTGACCCACTAGCAGACCACCTGGATTGCAGTTGTAGTGGCCAGGAGGCCAATCCAGGAGGCCAATAGGCGCCGGCATGACGGGACTACCTAAACCAGGCACAAACCTGCTGCCAACAGGAAGGCAACAACGGTGACAGGAGGTGGCAGTCCAGCGCCACTGGAGGAGCTGAAGGAAACCCAGGCCACAGTCATCAGTGTGGAGACTGTGCAAGGATTAGGGAGTACGGACACAGCACGAGAGGACCTGACACAACATCAACAGGGACTGGGGGGACGGGGGAGTGGGCACAATGGCACACATGCACAAAAAGGTGTAGCACACTGCACACCCACAATCACGCAAGTCCATGGCCCAGATCCCCTTGGCACACTGCAGCACACACACATAGCATGAACAGCACACCCACATTGACGACAGTGAGGAACAACATGCATAGCCGACACTGCAGAACAGAGGACACAACTGGCTCTGCACATGCACAGAAACATGCCTACAACATCTGACGGAGCCGGAAACTGTGAAATGGAAATGTACGCATACAACCTCACATCCGTCATGTAGACCAAATGTACACTGTCCCGCAGAAGATTCCTGAAGCCCCCAAACAGTCACAATGTACATTGCCATACAGTCTGCATGCAAACCTGCACAATGCGCCAGCAGATATGTCAACTCAAAGTCAATACGCACCTCCCCTTCACATCCCAGAGGGGCACACAACACATTCAGCAGAGCACAGAATACAACACATCCGGAGAGGACCACCACACCGTAAACACCAACGCCCTACAACAGCACATGGATATCCCACGCAACTCCCCACCAGGACCCGTACAGGCCAGCTACTCGGAGGAGAACACCCAGCCTGCAAAAGACCACACAGCAGGAAGCACCCGCAAGCACAGCTGGCTCATGACACTTGACCCACCCACACATCGCACGCCAATGCCATGTTCCTGCACGCCAAAAGGAGGTGGCTCAACAGGTGTGGGTGGGGGCTGAACCCATGGAATGCGACCCAGGACACATACGTAGGTGTCTATCACTCTTCAGGGGCCACCAACACCCCACTAAGGAGACCCACACTGCCATAGAGACACTTACTGATGCACATTCACAGTACAGAACCACGGGCAGGGACACTCAAATAGCAGACACACACCCATGTTAGCTCTGCATACGACAGCCCTGGACACTCCCCTTACGAATTGAGTGGGTGATGACAAAGCTACATGTCCAAGCTACAAGCTGCTGCCTGCGGTGACACGTCTGCATCCAATGTACACAGCACAATGTAATGTCGTAGGGCCCAGGGCCCTCATGCGTACAACAAGACCACAGGGACACACACAGATATTATGTTGATCTGGCTATGGACACGTGCGCCCGGTCTCTTTATTGGCAGGGCCACATGGACAGTGATGCCTGTGCTGGATGTGTGTGGGGTGAGTGTAAGCCAGACCGCACTGAATACCTGGTGCTGGCAACAACTTGAACATTGGACACCAGTGCAACGGAAACAGCAAACACATGCATAACAGAGTCAACTACATAGCAACACGGAGGTAGCCGGAGTAAGGATAGAGGTCACCCGAAACTCAGTCAGGAGGTTCCGTGAGTTGCAGTGCACTGAGTTAGGGGCATTAGAGATGAGCGCACTCATGTGAAGGAAATGCTAGGATTGTGGTGTCCCTTCGTGTTAGTCCTGATGCAGATGCATTGGGTGTGTTACACCTGCATCAACTTCCTCATCAACGCCCCCGGTCTCCCACACTGTCTGAGGTGACATTTGCTTGCGCAGTCCACAGCGCATTACCCAGTAATGGTTCCAGGTGTGTGGCTCGACAACCACCTCCAGACTGCATTCCTGCCTTGGGGGTTTTGCCTCCTGCCCCCCCATTGTCAGAGCCATTTCCCGTCTGCACACTTGACACATAGTCCCAGCTCTTCCCCACTGCATGAAGTGACATTGCGGTGCACTGAGTCACTGGCACCTTGAGTGCTGAGCAGGGTATCAGGACGATGATAGCATCCGCGAGAGGTCTGAGCAACTCCGTAAGTCTGTCAGGACCACCGTGTCGACTGTGGCAGATGGCTGTTGGAGGTGGTCCTTGCAGTGGTGCCGTGTGCCTCCTGTGGTGATGCTAGGTCCGGGCCGGTCAGGACTCAATTTGGTGTGTGAGCCCTGCTGGGACGCTCTTGGGCCCGGAGGCTGCGTACAGTACAGGGCCACAGAAAAATGGCGTTGTTGACCCCAAGGTCAATGCTTCAGTGGCCATCCAATTTCTCAGAAGAAGGGGTCCCGGACCTGACTAGTACAGAGTTAGTGGCCCCGGATGCACAGCGGCTGGCACAGGCACCCAGCCACAGGACAGTGACTTGCTGTGCAGTCAGAAGGGCCATGCGACCTGAGCGGATCACCATCAATGTCCGAGGTGTATGTTGCGGAGGGTTTCGGGGGACTGTGGAAGATGTCCTCCATGGCATGATGGCGAAAAGGTTAGATTTTATCCAGAAGCAGCAAATGGAGGAGTGGAATGCGACAGCCTTGTTGCCACCACCAATTCGGTATCAGCTACATGAGGATGAAAAGCTGCCCCCTGGTCCATGGACTCAGATGCCACCAAAGTTAGACCAGAGAGTGTCCGTGATTGTCGGGGAACAGACTTAGTGGCCCCTGGGCTGAGAGGGGATGCAGTCTGCGATGATGCCGGTACGCTGATATGAACTTAGCCAATGCAAAATGAAGAGTCTGTGACCTACTGGACTGCAGTGTAGGCCGGAGGCAGCGGTCAGCACGGGCCAATCACAGAGTGTTGCCGGCATAGGTTGGTGGCCCCACCGGCCTGCGTATTTCAGGTTCAGTAGCACCACGTGTTCGCTCGCCTCCGTGACTGTGACCTGGCTTTCGTCCGGACTGAGCCGCATCTTCCTATTACTCCTCTCCTTGCGAGCAGCGGTGTGTACTCTGCCATTCGTGATTTGCGCCAAGTTGCTGGATGTGGGACCTACTGGTCCGCAGGGTAGTACTGGTCCCTCATCCATGTGTTGCTGACTGGCGTTGAACAGGGTTAGTGGCTCCACATGTCACAGGCTGACATTGAACAGGGTTAGTGGCACCACGTGTAGCAGGCTGGCATTGAACAGGGTTAGTGGCACCACGTGCCGCAGATTGAAGTTGAACAGGGTTAGTGGCATCATGTGTAGCAGGCTGGTGTTCAACAGGGTTAGTGGCACCCCGTGTAGCAGGCTGACGTTGAACAGGGTTAGTGGCACCACATGTCGCAAATAGCCCATATGGAACTATGCCTCACTGATCGGGGTGGGTCTGGTGCTGTGGCCACTGGCCCGGAATTGGGGTTACTGTCATTCATAATTCTGGACACATTTTCGCACATGTGACCAACTGGGCCGAAGAGTAGTCTGAAGGTGGCAGTAGAGTACGTCAACGAGAATGGAGTTAAACAGACCTGTGTCGTGAAGGCCGTGATGGACTGAGGAGGCTGCCAAGGTCACGGCCCTCAGGCTCGGAGCTTGCGCCGGCACGTGGTGGGCCCTCCTTGACACACGACGGTGTCGGCAGGTGATCAGTGTGGCCTGGCTGTGCATGGGCAGGCCTGACGGGTTCGTGGTCCTGCGTGCTGGGGTCCAGAAGGCGCACGGCATCGCAGGCAACTCCGCTAACGAGGTTGGCTTCGGCCTTGTGGTGGAGTGAGAGGCGCTGCCCTGGCAGAGACGTTGTGCTTTCCAGAAGAGGACCACGCCCAGGGCTACGTGCTTTTTATTCACACCCCAATGCTTGCATGGCATACGCCGGGCCATCCCACTCTGGTCACGCTTGGGGGGGCGTAACAGGCAACATTTCCACAAGGTCCCCCACTGGTAGGGGTGAAATGGTTGCGTCCACTGGACTCCATACCCTGGAGGTGTGTGCCGCCATAGACATGGGTGTGTTCTGCATACTGCGGTCTGTCCAGCACATCTCCGCCACTATTGGCATTGTGTACTTTCCCAATCATGGTTCTGCTGCATCCTTCACACATGCCTGGTTGCCACCTCTCCACATTCGGATGTTGTGTGGCTGAGGTGCCATGCTGTTGATGGCTCATGTTCACGGCTTGGCCAGGTAACCATTGTGAGTTGTTCTGGCGTGTCTGGTGGGTGGTCATGTTGTTGTGCATGTTGGTAGTGATTTTGAGACGTGTGCATTGCCAGGGTTGTGAGTTGCATTGTTGTGGAGATGAGGTGAGTAGGGTGTCCATTTGAAACTTGCCATGGGGCTTTGCATTTCCCTTGTTTCCATCCTGGATACTCTTGTTACTGATGGACTGTCGGAGGATGGAGGACGCATGCACACTGGCTGTGTATTTGCAGGCGACATTGTTGGAGGTTCCACGGTGTTCTGTTGTTGCCTGCACATTGATGTGAGATGTGTGCTTCCTGTTGCGGTCATTGTGTGCTGGATCACCAGGGGGCACAGGTGGGACATGTATGTGGTGGATTGCCCCAACACGTGCGTGCATCCTGCTATGGCGTATGGTCCTTGCTTGGTCTCCAACGGATCCTGCACATTGTGTTGGACGTATCTGGACAGGGGTACCAGGGTGATGGGGATGTCCAAGACAAGTGGGGGGGCTTGGATGTGGCTGGCTGTGGGACTCCTCTGACTCTGGCGGGTGTTATTTGGGGGGTGCCAGGGGCCAACAGGTGCAGCCAATCCAACAGCTTGGTGTGGGGTGGGATGTTAGTTGTCCGCTATGTTGGTGCCGTAGGCCTGTTAGGCGATGATGGTCAGGATGCGTAGGATGGTTGTCCCTTTCAACCTGTAGTGGACGGTGACATTATCAGATGTTGGGTCTGTGAGGCTGGTGCATTTCCTGTAGGTACGCTGTCTTTGTCTTTGCGGTGCCTCTGTGGTTGTCCGGGGGGAGGTGTTCCGGGTGTGGGGTGGGGTCCTGGGGTGGTGTCAGTGGGTGTTGTGGCCCTCTTGGGTATCCAGGCCGCATGATGAGTGGCTCCTTGATATCTGTTGCACTCCCAATGTGGCCCTGGGCAGGTCTCCCTTTTGTGGTGCCGGCTGTCGTCCGACTTAACACCAGGTCAGAGCAGGTGTAGATTTCCTTGTGCTAACGCGCCTTATCGCCTGTTTTGTGTTTTTATCGCCGATCTGTCTGGTTGTTGAGAATGGTGAGGAGTGGTGTGGTCACGGCTTTTGGCACGGGAACGCCCACTCTGCATCTCATTAGCGATAGTTGCGGGGATCCTCTGTGGTGATGTTTTTTGCGGCTGCTATCGCGTGTAAACTGGTGCTGTGGGCTGTTAGCACCAGCTTGTGAAGGGGGAAGTAAATGTATCACGACTTTGGCTGCGATAAAGTGCCGTTAATTCGGCGATAGCTCCTTGTGAATATGGCCCTTACTACCTTAGTTATAACTTGTGTCTGAACATTTTATGACACTGTGCACAACACAGAAGTCCGTCTTCTATTTCCATGCTGTTTTGCTTTTACATGCCACAAATCTACACTTGATTTTCGTGATTTATAAACAAATAGCCTCTCTTTTCTTTCACTCTGGCACTTACCCCATGCATTTCTTTTTCTTACACAACCATTCCCAAAGTCTCATTCCACAAATTAACGGATTTCTTTCATAGCAAGCCTTGCCCCCCCTTCCACATGCCACAGCATGTCACAAATGTCTGATATGCACTGGCTTGATTAAAAATGCTACAAATCTCACAGACACTGCTAGGGGTGATTTACAATAGGGCATCTTTCATGTAGTTAAAATAGAAGAAAAATAGAAAAAAATAGAAAAATCGAATTTCCCCAGCTGGGGCTTGAATTGAACCCTTGTCAAAAAGCATTCCAAGTCCCTGTGAACTACCACTGGACTATTTGGTCTACATTGAAGAAATCTGCCCAAAGCATTTGTCTCATGGAAAAAATGTGCTGTCCTTCTTCTATTTCCATGTCGTTTTCCATTTACATGCCACAAATCTACACTTGATTTTCGTGATTTATAAACAAAGAACCCTTCCTTTCTTCCACTCTGGCATTAGCCCCATGCATTTCTTTTTCTTACACAACCATTCCCAAAGTCTCATTCCACAAATTAAGGGATTTCTTTCATAGCAAACCTTGCCCCCTTTCCACATGCCACAGCATGTCACAAATGTCTGACATGCACTGGCTTGACTAAAAAGGCCACAAATCTCACAGACACTACTAGGGGTAATTTACAATAGGGCATCTTTCATTTGGGTGAAATAGAAGAAAAAAATATAAAAAATGAACTTCCCCAGCTGGGGTTTGAACCCTTATTAAAAAAAACTCAGCATCTGTTAGTTACCACTGGACCATCTGTTCTCGATAGCATTTTTATGTCCAATGCCTTTGTGTCATTGAAAAAGGGTGCTGTCCCTTCTATTTCAATGTCGTTTTGCTTTTACATGCCACAAATCTACACTTGATTTTCGTTATTTATAAACAAAGAGCCCTTCCTTTCTTTCACTCTGGCACTTACCCCATGCATTTCCTTTTCTTACACAACCATTCCCAAAGTCTCATTCCACAAATTAAGGGATTTCTTTCCTAGCAAACCTTGCCCCCCTTCCACATGCCACAGCATGCCACAAATGTCTGACATGCACTGGCTTGACTAAAAAGGCCACAAATCTCCCAGACACTGCAAGGGGTGATTTACAAAAGGAGCATCTTTCATGTGGGTCAAATAGAAAAAAAATATAAAAATCGAATTTCCCCAGCTGGGGCTTAAACCCTTGTCAAAAAGCACTCCAAGACCCTGTGAACTACCACTTATCAACAAAGAGCCCTTCGTTTCTTTCACTCTGGCACTTGCCCCATGCATTTCTTTTTCTTACACAACCATTCACAAAGTCTCATTCCACAAATTAAGGGATTTCTCTCATTGCAAACCTTGCCCCCTTCCACATGCCACAGCATGTCACAAATGTCTGACATGCACTGGCTTGACTAAAAAGGCCACAAATCTCATAGACACTGCTAAGGGGTGATTTTACAAAAGGGCATCTTTCATTTAGGTAAAATAGAAGACAAATAGAAAAGAATATAAAAATAGAATTTCCCCAGCTGGGGTTTGAACCTGTGTCAAAAAACACTAATTTCACTTGTTAGCTCCCATTAGACCATCAGTTTTGCATAGAGCTATGTTTGTCCAAAGCCTTTGTGTCATGAATAAAGGAGGCTGTCCTATTTTCATGCCATTTTGTCGTTACATGCTACAAACACACACACTTGATTCTTGTGATTTATAAACAAATAGCCCTTCAGTTCTTTAACTCTGGGATTTGTCCAATGCATGTCTTTTTCTTACACAACCATCCCCAAAGTCTCACTCCACAAATTAAGGGATTTCTTTCATAACAACCTTGCAGCCCTTCCACATGCCACAGCATGTCACAGATGTCTGGCATGCATTGCTTGACGAAAGAGGCCACAAATCTCCCAGACACTGCTAGGGGATGATTTACAAAGTGACAGCTTTTTGTTATAACTTTATTTATCATTTTCGTATTGCTTACATCATTGCATGGTCATTCACTGTGATCATAGAAATCTAGTAAGGATAAAGACAAGTATGATTTGCAAAACAAGTGTACTCAAGCGTGCAATGCATCAATGTCTCAGGGTAGCATATATATCATAAATTGTGATATCAACATCTGACCAACCCGGACCAGCGGGCTCTCCCTCACTGTCTGGCATGCACTTTCCTTGACATAATAAGCACAACAATTGAGCAGTTGGGTGAAACATGATTTACCCCACCCCAGTGGGGACTATCCTAGCAGGCTGTTGTGAAATAGGGGCAGCACTAATCTCCAATAAGTAATTTTTAAGAGGCTCCCAAATGTCATTTTGCCTGGATGCTGAGGGTTGGGTTGAAGCATGAAGGTCACAATTAGTATTACAGTATGTGAGGCTATTGAGCCATTCTTTCACTGTGGGGTATGCCCTACTTCCCCATTTGAGAGCTATTTCCCTCTTTGCAAGCAAAAGGGCATGGGCCATGAATTTGCGCACCTTCTTCAGGAGACCCCACATAGCCCAACAAGGCAACCTCAGGTGTACGGACCATCTCAAGGTGGGTCATTTGTGTTATTAATCTGAAAAAGCGTGTGGTCGATTGTGAACCTTCACTGGGGTCACATAGACCCTCCACAAATATTTGAAATGTATAAGCTTATGTCTGCTGTTTAAGGAGACCTATTTCATTTGTGGACAACAAAAGGACCAGTAAGAGTCTTGAATTGGGTTCCCAAGGTGTCGCTCCCATGCCTCCCGTATCTTGGCCTCCCTGCTAGGAACTAATGACATACAGGCTTTGTATAGCTTCGAGGTTAGGTGTTCTCCCCCAGAACTTGTGATTAAGAGAGTAAGCGGAGGGAAGGGCTAGGGCTCCAATGGGTACTCCGGAATCTTAATTCTGAGTGCCCTCCATGTCTGGCTAAATACAAATTGATCCATGGATGTTGCCTCACTGAACCTCCCACCCTCTGTGCTAGAAAAAACATAGCCCCCTGGGAACAGATCCCCAATCTTATTTATTGAATATGTAGTGAGTACGCTGTGCCAGTTTTTCTTCCGTGATGGGGATCCAGGGGTTAGTAGTGACAGGGATCTCCGATGAGTATAGAGCACCACCTCTAGTTACTTTCGTCAACTTATGCCAGGCCTAGCTAGTGGTGATCCCGGGGATCCCTGGCAAAGCCCCGCGGCAGCACGTTACATAGGGGCGCCGGGTGCACCAGGTCAGACTGAGGTCTAGTGTAGGGGATCCGCGCCACCGGGTGATACCAGGAGTGTGCAAAACTGCAGTGAGCAACCAATTAGTAGATCTGAAGATTGGGGACCCCAAAACCACCTCTCTCATATGGTAAGAACATGGTGTCCCAGCTAACTCTAGGTCTTCCTCTCCCCAGATCAATCTGATGAGATAAGAATGCAAAGTGCGTAAAAAAGTGTTGGGAAGCGGGATAGCAATGTTGTGAAACAGATACAAAAACCTTGGGAGGACAATCATCTTCACAAGTGCAACTCGACCAGCAAGGGGAAGCGGGAGTCTCAACCAACGCTCGACCTGCTGCTCCAGGTTATTCGCCACAGGGCTGTAGTTTAGTCTAATAATTTGCTTGGTTTCTTTGTGGCTCTGAACACCCAAATATTTGGCCGACTCCTCACACCACTCACATTTCCCAATGAACAGTGCTCGGTGTCAGGGGGAAAATTTAGGATTTCCCCCAATTTATACCTGTAGGAGAGTAGGATCTGCACTTATGTTGCCCCCACTTTTTATCTGATGTTAACACTGGTTTCTGGCTATAGTCTGGCTGGGTCCCTGCTAATCAGGGCCCCAGTCTCTCTGTTCTCTCTAAACAACTTGGAGTGCATATTAGATGCACTAGTGATTGGATACTGTGGTACCTTATGAGCCCCTAGTATATGGTACCTTAGGTACCAAGGGCATAGGTACTTCACAGGCCTACCAGATCAAGAAACCAAACAATTTTTTAGTCAACACGACATCATCCTGCGCCAGGAAACCTGGAACTAATAGATCATCATTGTATGGCAGAAAGATATTCACGCTTCGGACATCCGAGAGGGGGCCTATCAACATTTATTTCACACAAACTGAACTGGGCAACGGAAGAATTAGACACCGGGGTAAATTGGATTCAAATGATCAAAGTAAGTAGTAATCAGACGCCTAACGAATTAAACTGGCAACTTCTACTAATAAATGTTTATATCCATCCAGAAAGAAAAAAGCAGAAGGGAAAACACAAGATTTTAATTAAACTAATAAAATCAATGCAGAGAAACCATGAGAACTGTCAATTATTGATCTCAGGAGATTTCAATAGCAACCTTTTAGTTAATCAGCAGGGAAGTAAAAGAAAAGCTACTCATAGAATTAGAGCATTTGTGAATAATTTAGATACTCACGACTTGACAATTCTGAACGGAAACGTCATGGGGGACAGCCCAGCTGCCATAACATATTTAAGTGGAAAAACCTCTTCAACGATAGACTTTATAATCATTAGTAACAACATGCTCTCACAAATTAACAAACTTTGTATTACTCCACGAGCCGAAAGTGACCATTTGCCTCTGGTCTTAAACATGACCAAAAAAGTGAATAATGCACAAAAAAACAAACCCATCGTGCAACCGCCCAAAAAATGTAATCTCCGAAAACTAAAATGGCAAGGAGTGGTACCCCAAGCCATTCAGGAGACAGTCAAGGTTTTCGTGGCTGAACAGGGCTGCAAACCAGAGAAGGATCGTGTTAAAAGTTGGGAGCATTTGGCTCAGTTTTTAGTTCACAATTTTCCGGCCTCCCCGGGACGTATTCCAAGAATGGTGACCAGAAATGATCCCTGGTTTAACCAGGACCTCAGACATCAAAAAAGAGCGATTGCAAGAGAAGTGAATCTGCAATTACAAGCAGAAAAAATGGGATACAAAACAGGAAAAACGAAGCTGTATGTACTGAGGCGCACCTACAGGAGGAATCTGTGGAAAGCCAAAACAGCGTATAGAGAATTCATTTGGAAGAACTTATTATCCGCTAGTAAAAAGCCCAACAGCAGTGAGTTTTGGGGTATTATTAACAAACTGTCAAATGGTCCAAGGCTGCTGCAAGAAGCAGGAATCGGAGCAGACATCTGGGCTGAACACGTGCAATCATTGTATAACAAGACAGGGACGGGACTTGCAGGAAGGCCCACCGGGGAAGATTACGACCAAAAAGAAACACAAGACTCCACCATCCCAGCTTATGTGGAAGATAGCTCATTTGGAAGCAAAACTGTACGCCTCATGCCTGTTAATTCAGCTGAAATGTTGGATGGAGGAAAAAAACATACTCCCAAAATTTCAAACAGGATTCAGGCAAGGTATGGGCACTACAACCAACTTCGTAACCCTTGCTCTTTTAACAGAAAAAGCGCAAAAAAGGAATCTTCGATTGTTTGCTTGCTTTATTGACATTAAATCCGCATTTGACAGAGTGTGCAGGAGCCAGCTCTGGAAGAAACTTAAAGAATGGGGCCTGCCAATTACAACGCTCAACGCTATAATTACCTTGCACACGGACACCTGGGCAAGAGTCAAGTTGGGCGATGGCTCGAGTACAACTGCAAGTATTCAGACGCAAAGCGGCTTAAAACAAGCCTGCGTTTTAGCACCCAGTCTATTCAATTTGTTTTTGTCTGACATTGCACCTTACATCGAAAAACCAGAGTCACATCCTCCGAAACTGGTCAATGTGCCAATTGCCATACTACAATATGCGGATGACATAGTTCTGTTGAGCCAAACTCCCATCGGCCTACAGAGATCAATAAACAACCTTGTAGCCTACCTGGACAAGGAACAATTAGAGTTAAACAAAGAGAAAACAAAAATAGTGCACCTAGTGGATCGCAAGAAACTTAAGTTCAAATGGATGGCCAAGGGGGCAATTGTTGAAGAAGTCAGTTCATATAAATATCTGGGTGTAATAATTGGGCCAGGGCGCAACTCATAAAGAGCACAAACTGGCACTAAAAGCAAAGGCACACTCATTAATTTATGCATATAAATTACTACGCAAAAAGATGGACTGGCCAAACTTCTCTCACTTGCTCAAAATAATGGCCGCCCAAATACAACCCAGTTTGTCCTACGGCTTGGCCCCTTGGTGTGGTAAAGAAGCGCACTTATTGAACAAACTGCAGACAAAGATCTATAAAGCAGTCTTTGATTTGCCAAAATCTGCTTCGCCCTCCCAGGTCAGACTGGAATTCGGCCTCCAGCATCAGAAGTTCCGAGGAATGAGCTGTTTTATTAAACTTTGCTATACACTACGCTCTTCTGACCCGGATACCTTGAACAGCTTATGCTGGGAAGAAATTAAGCACCAGGGGGATTTAGTAACACCGAACTCCTGGGGAAGCTTTCTGAGAGAGTCCCTGGCTGAGATGGATTTACAAGCAGCATGGACCAATGGGTAGGACAGAGGAAGTTTTGGTAAAATAGTAAACAGCGCAGCTAAAAAGAAATCTTTGTGGGCTGACAAAAAAGCGCTTACCAAGCGGCGGCACGGGTGGACAGTCATAAATTCTTACAGATTTCTGAGGCCACAACCATATTTATCCGCCCATTTTAACTCTCAGTTAAAAACGAGTTTTTTAAAGTTTCGAATGGGCGTGCACGAGGCAAAGGACTTATATCCACAGTGGAAAAAGCCATTTAAATCAGAATCCTGCAGACTTTGTGGTTTTAAAAAGGAAACCTAAAATCCACTTATTATGTGCCTGTACAGCCGTTTTAGACCAAAGGAGACAGTATTTGAAATCTATCTTCAATGAGCTGAACATTCGCTCCAGTAGGCAAGCGGTGATTTGCTGGTTAGAGGGTACGTCGATTATACTGGCATGCCGTGGAATTAAATACATGAACTTAGTCAGTAGACTTTTACGGCAAGCCGACGGAGATACTAAATAATATGAGTATAATGAGATTATCAGTGTCCTCAACGGGTTTTTTACTTTAATAACTCTGCTGTTCCAAGTTTTTAAGTTGCTAATGTAAGCATTTTTAAAACTTAAATTTTATTGACAAGTGATGTGGATTTTATTCAGAACAACAAGTTTCCAGATTACGTAATATTTATTTACTTGTTCCAGGGGGGGGGGGGGGGTTGTAATGATTTTAAGTAATCAAACAATAAAACTTGAACTCACAGGCCTACCAGGGGCTGAAGCATGTATTATGCCACCCATGGGAAGCAGACTAAATCTGACACCACAGGCAGGCCTGCTACTGCAGCCTGGGTGAGGTAGTGTTAGCACACACATATAAACCTATCAGTCACCCCTAAGGCAGGCCCTATCAATCCTGAGGGCAGGGTGCTTGGTTTACAATGTGAGGGGGTGCCTCTGCCTGAGCAGGGCCCCTCTGCAGCTGGCAGAGTCTATTCTCTGTGGCTGTTTGTGGATGCGGTTAAACCATATACTCTCAAGTGCATTATAACCTAGCGGTAAATGCTAACTTTGGAATGACTGCATCAAAACATGTCGTGTTTGGTGTCAAACAACGTGGAATCATACCCCCACACCAGTAACTGGTGTGGGAGTATGATCCCACCCTTCTCGAGGGGACGACATGTACCTCCTGTGGAAACACAGTAGAAATCTGAAAGAGCCCTGGCATCACAAAATGGATGCCACCAGCACAGACACTGGGCTGCCCTCCTGCTGCTGACTGAAACTCGCAGTGGAGGAGGCCCAACAATAGGCATCCTGTCACAGGGAGGTGTTACCACCTTCCAGACAGGATTTAGTGTATTGGGGCTGGGTGGGTGCACTCTTAGATTGCTTTGAAGTCCTGCACTGGGGGAGCAGTAGGCTCCTCTGTGCATATGCCAGCTCAAACCGGTTCAGGGGCTACCTGCCCCTGCTCTGGCGTGAAACTGGACAAAGGGAAGTGGGTGTAACCACCCACTCCCCTGACCCACCCAGAGGAGTGGTCATAGAGCTAGTCCCTTCCTTTCCTTTAGTATAAGATAGGGAAACCTTGCCATTGCAAATCAGATATCCCTGGATGACGCTCTACAAGAAGAATCCTGGCCCTTCGACGTTCCACTACCTTTGGAAGACTGAAGAATCTCCCTTGGAGTCAAGGAGTGACTCCCCCGCTTGGCAGGCACGAAAAACTTGAATCAACAGCCGCAAACTTTCCCGCTCCCGCCGGAGTCCGAAGTCCCTGCAGCCCCGGAAGTGGATTTCCTGACTTCTCGACGGCCATTGTGAGTCCCTAGCAGAGCTGAGGCGAGTGGACCCCACGAGTGACAAGTGCAACACCTTCCCGACGTTCAATGAACTTGTGCATTGGACCACGTGTGGTCCAAGTCTCCAGCAGGATTTCCCTAGAAAATCAGAGGCCTACCTCGTCCCGAGTGACCGTGGGCTCCTGTGAAGCAAATCCTCATGAGGTGTCTTTGCGATCCCTTGCTGGCTGGCTTGTGGGTCCCCTGAAGACTTTCTCATCGAACCAAAGGGCTCCCCTGGGTGCTACAGGCCTGCCCTGACTTACCCTTGCTGGGTGAGTCCCTCAGACCTTGCTGGTCTGCACCGCTGACTTTCTTCAATTTCCACGAGACTTGCTGTTGCCAAGGCTTGTTGGCTCCAATCCGGTTGCTGACACCTCAGTAAACTGCTGACTTTGTGGGATACTCCGAATCCAGCTCCTGGTCATCGTCTACGGCTCCTGGACCTCATGGCTGAAGAGTCAAAACACCCTTGATCACCTGAAATCACCCGACTTCCGTGGGCATCCATCTTCCTGGCCCCGGATCACTGGCAAGTGACTGTGAACACTATCCCTTCTGCTTTCAGGTCTTCTTCATCTTGAATCCAGCCTTGGATTCCACCGGACACTTCTCCAGTCTTCACAAGCAGCAAATCCTCTTCGGCTTCCATAGAAAACGACGACGTGACCCGACACCAAAAGACACCTATGTACCCGGCTTCCCTGGGTGAGGTAACTCATGCACTCCGGTGCTCCTGTGGGTGATGGCCCTCGAACTACTTACCTTGTAAGTGGCGTGCTTGTAGACTCTCTAGAAGTACCCTAAAACTTTAAAAATCCAACCGCGACTTGCTCCATTGAAATCAATAGGGAACCCGCGGCTGTGTTCTTACACTGCACGCGTCTCCTGTGGGTCCTTTACTTACCTGCCTTGGGTGGATTAGTGAGGCCCCAGCGATTCTACAGGCCCTAGGCCTTGTCCCCTTGCAAGTCGACATTCCTAAACCTCTTTTTTAGTATATGGTCTGGAATGCCCCTAGGACCCCAGCCATATTTGTGCTTAACTTATTGTGAAACGTTGATATTTGCATATGTTCCGGACTTCTAATCTCATAAAGAGATTAGTAGAGTGTGTCTAGTAATAAATACATATATATTTGATATATATACCTGTGTGGTGTCCTTTCATTTGGTAATTCAAGAGATTATAAGGTAAAACAAGCTGCTTTACATTCCTCTGAGACTTAGCCTGAAGGCTGCTCTCCACAGCTACCACTAGTATAGCTTTCTTTAAAAGGTTGTCTTAAACCTACCTACCATAAGAGTCGAATTTGACTGGTGCAAGGTGGCCACTATAACTAGTGACCAGCATATGCCAGGCCAACTTCTCACAGTGGGATAATGGGTGTACGTGGCATCTCCCGGGTTGCGCTGCTGCCACACATCCACCAGGCCAACAGAATCGCACATATTCAGCAAAACGTGGCATGCGCGGGGTTTGGTGTCCGACGAGTTGGACGTACTATCTCGCGCAGGGTCCAACGGGAGATTAAAATCTCCACCCATGCATATACATTCTACATCTAATTGTAGGAGCTGTGTGTGAAGGCCTTGGAATATCTCTGGGCTATCCACATTAGGAGCGTATACGCAGATGTCCGCCATATGGTGTCCCATCAAGTGACCCGCCACCATCGTGTAGCGACCCTCATTATCAATGTGTGCTTTTAAAAATTGGAAGGGCAGACATTTATGAATCAAGACAGCCGTTCCCCGCACATATGTGTTATACCCTGCAAAGTAACGATACGGTCCCCAGACTGACGTGAAAGTGATGGTGGCAGCCTTGACCAGGTGTGTTTCCTGTAAGAATTCAATGTCCACCCTGTGACGCTGTAAATAATACAAGACCTGCTTCCTCATCCTAGCATTGTTAAGCCCCCGGACATTCAAGGTATTCAGTGTCAAATCTGAAAATGTTGACAACCTACCCCGCTCCGACATCCCAACATAGTACCAGTGATTTGAAGTGTGCGTCGCAGTTTTAGCATACCATGCTGCAGTGAATAAACAAGGTTAGAAATAATGGTAATCCAAAAAATGCTGACAATCCGTCCTAACTTCCCCTACCCATCCCTGCGCACCCTTTCGCAGGGAATATCCCCAGTTAACACGTAAAGACATGCATTATGTAAACGCCCTAGCAAATAAAGAAGGAGCAAAACTAGATACATCTCCACCATTGAAACAAACGCAAAGTGATCAACACCTGGGGTGTGGCAGCGCCATGCTAGTTACCCAACTTTGTAACGATCATTAGAGTCACAGCATTCGCCCAAAAATAAAAGGTCACTCAAAAATTTGGCTGCAGCTCTTCAGTGCAGGCTGCACTGATTACTCATTGGAGTATCAGTCCACGCTGGCCACCGAACCACTGTTAGGGGGAGGCCCTGGATGTGTCCTTGTTCTTGTGGCTGCTGTTTCCTTTATAGTCCCTATAAAATTCTTGCACCACAGTGGGGGTATCACATATGTGAGAACGACCCTCAACATCTACTCGGAGGCGAGCTGGATATAACATGCCATATCGAAGACCAAGATTGCGCAGTGTTGCTTTCATGCTGGTGTATTTTCGCCTGGCCTCCTGCACCAAGATAGTAAAGTCCGGAAACAGCCCCAATGTTGAACCTTGCCAGGATATGGAACTCTCTCGCCAGCCTTAGCACTGTATCTCTGTCTCGGAAATGTAAAAGGCGGGCGATGATGGGCCTAGGTGGACAACCCAGTTTGGGGGGGGGGGCCAAGCGAGCGATGAGCTCTTTCTACAAGAAAAGTGGAGGTGAAGGTCTCTTTACCAAAGATGTCTGTAAGAAAGGTTTCCACGACGAGGTCCATGCACCCTGAGATGGATGATTCAGGGACGCCCAAAATGCGGACATTATTGCACCTACTGCGCGCCTCCAAATCCTCGTTCTTTATGGCGACGTCTTTGAGAATCTTTTCCATGCGATCTAAGAGCTTGGTGGATTGTGCCGTGCCATCTTCTAGGTCCGACACCCTGCTCTCTACAGTATCTAGGTGCTTCTTGTGTCTCTCCAATTCGGCACCCATAGTGTCCAAGCGTTTTTCAAGGGTTTCGAAGTGACAATCGAGGGCCTTTAAGCCTGCCCTCATTTCAAGGAGCAGTGCTCCCGACCCTGCAGAGGCATCGCTAAGGTTGGCTTCCTCTGAACCCCCCTCAGCCATGTTACCACCAGACTCCACAGACTGCTCAGCAGGCTTACCAAATTGGAGTAGCCGTTGTTTGAGGTCTTTACGCCCTATTACGTCCCCGCAAGGCTCGTTGGTTGCCAGCCTGTCCTCGGGACCCAACCGGAGCCTTCAGCTGCCAAAATGGTGTGTAAGCCTGGCCCACTGTGACCCAATTTTCTTATCGGGCCCCACAACAGGCAGCCCGGCATGGCATGGTATCAGACAACCACTTAAGGGTCACGAGGCCCCAAAGCTCTGAAACTACCTACACGGGACCTTACAAGTACAGTCTCACCGCAATTTGAGCCCAGAATTAAGTGCAGCAGCTTAACGGTGGATCAAGGAGCGTCGGTGGGCAGGAATTTTCTCCCCCACGATGCTAGGCCGGAGTTGTGCACTTCATTGTTAATCGCCGTTATAGAAAACATCACTCGGCAGGCACACGCACAGCCCAGCAGGCACGACCCCCGCGGCCCACCCGGCTGGCCCGAACAGCCGAATGGCTGTCCCACAAGCTCACCAGAGGTCCCTCTCACTGCGGGGCCTCCCAGAGCAGGACAGGCTGGAATGCAATTGTAGGTGCAGGAGGGGGCTGAAAGCAGGGGGGCGGGCCGCAAGCAGAGCATGCTCACCTAATGGCCAGCGGGGCCCATCTGATTGATTATCAGTCAGATAAGGCTACCATAGTGCCGCGAACCGTCACTGTATTTCGCGCGGCCTAACCTCTGGCCGCACCCTGCTCCCTGGTCCAGTGCCGTCCTCGTGCTCCCAGAGGCCTCCGCATGCGTTATTTCAGGTCCTCAGTCGCCCTAGACTGCTCCAACTCCTGTGGACACTTTCGTGCATTTAGGCCCAAAGTCTTTTTAGCCTAAAAACAGTGTGCTGGTCCTTCGTCTATTTTCATGCTGTTTTGCTTTTACATGCCACAAATCCACACTTGCTTTTCATACTTCATAAACAAATAGCCCTTCCTTTCTTTCACTCTGGCACTTGCCCAATGAATTTCCTTTTCTTACCAACCACCCCCAAAAGTCTCATTCCACAAATAAAGGAATTTCTTTTTTTTTAACAAACCTTGCCCCCTTCCACATGCCACAGCATGTCAAAAATGGCTGACGTGCACTGGCTAGACTAAAAAGGACACATATCTCCCTAGACACTACTTGGGGGGATTTACAAAGGGACATCTTTCATTTTGGTAAAATAGAAAAATTAAGGGAAATATTATAAAAACAAATTTCTCCTGGTGGGGTTTGAACCCTTGTCAAAACATATGTTTATCCTTCAGTAATAACCACTGTACTGTGGTTCCGTGAATTCTGAACCCATTCAATGAAGGTTGTCGTATCGTGATGATTTTGGTATCAGCGAACCGCGACTGACAAGTGCGGTATGCGTAAGCGTTTTCGTCATGCTACACCGATGGATTCACTGTGTATTTGACGATCTAGTCTGCACCCGTGGGTTCCATTTTGTGCATAACCGCCATTTTGTGGTTGCCCTCACATAGGCTAATGACTACAGGATGACTGTGGCCAAGCGAGCCTCTAGGGACGCATACACCTTAGTTCGAGTTCGTGTTGACTTCAGTTTGACCTGAGTCAACTGACCCTGTTGCCCGAGGCTAAACTTGTTGAGCCAGTACCTTGTTAAGCAGCTGGTCGGATAGAGATCAAAGAGCAGGGCATTATTGATTCTATGGCACACGCACACACCCCTCTAGCTTTCCCTTCATCTGTTTCTGCTCTTTCCTTTTATGGCCTTATGGCCTAATTATTGATTTGGGTTGAGGTCTTTTATGATGGGCCCGTCCGGCCTGTTCGAACAAGAATGCTGGATTTTTGCCTTGTCATTGGCGATGGGTTGGATAACTGAAAGTGGGTTTGTCGTTATGTGATGCCTCTGTAAATATCATCCTCTGATTGGTCAAATTTGTGAGTAATTGATGCTAGCCAGGAACGTAGTTTTTGGCATAAAAGACGATGCTCCGCTCTATTATGTTGAGCAATCTCCTGAGAACATACACCGTGTTGTACTTCTAGGACCTCTGTTACTGGCTGCAGCTAATAAAATTGATCTTTGATGTCAACAGAAGAATCCCGTGTCTCTGTACTCTAAGACAGGTGAACCCGAAGACTTCGGGCGTGTCCCCTGCGCCGCTGGGATTAAATCCCAGTTCTTCAGTTGGCGCCCAACATGGGGCGACTTCAGCGGTACTGGTCCAAGCCTGAAGATCGTGAGGAGCTTCGTGTGAAAATTCTGGAGGGAGGCCTACGACTTCATCGACCCCTTTATGTCGTTGTGGTCCGAAAGTCTTTGCTGCGAAGTTCCCCGCATTCCGACGGCTACGAAGGACTGCTACCCTGACTGTCGCCCTGTCTTGGAGCCTTTGATGACTTGTAAAGCGAGACGATAGACGGGTCTTCTGGCGACGTCATCGATATTTCAGTTAAGTATGAGTGGAGCATCTCCCAGTCCTTAGTTTGTTTTGGTATCCTTCGGGATCGCTTTGATTTGGTACCTGCAGGCCCCAAAGCCGAGGGACTCGTGTATTCACGAGGCTATCATTTTGATATTCCCTTGAAGTTTGAAGCTAGACTAGTGAGCAAGGATGCCTGGTCTTAGCAGACTTGGAAAGATATTTTGTTATGGTTATAATAGGGATTCCCGATTGGAGGACTCGTGTCCGGTACCTCCGATTGGAACTCCGACCTATGAGCTCTATTTAAAACACGGCATGGGCCCCATCACGTTTAATGATGTATGGATTAGGTATACTAGGAAGGATGATGTCCTAAAGTGGCCCCAATATGGTAGTTACGACACGGAAATTTTAGATAATTTAGAAGTCAGACTCTTCAAAAAGAAAGCCCGGCCGGCAATGTTTGACTCTTTCCGCCTTTGGCGAAAGGAAGCCAAACAAAAGGAAATTAAGTTAGCGAAACGAAATAAGCGTGCACGAGGTATGTCGATGGTGCAGGCTGCTATACAGTTTAAGGATAATGAGGAAGAGCAAGAAAGCGAACAGATGTTTAGGCAACGTAAATTAGCGGTAGACAAATGTTACCCAGCTTTGCCGCCTCAACAGCAAGAAGAAAAGAAAGATCTTGCGAAAGATCCTTTAATGTCACATCTATTAAGTTCACCACCCCCTTATGCTCAGAGTGCTACCGCACCTCCGCCACTTGTAGTTGCACAACCCCCGGTTGTTTTACCTCCAGTGGTTCCTCAACAGCCAGCTCTCCCTCTACTGGCTACTACTGCCTCGGCGCAGCCTTCTCAAGGGCCGCCGTCTTTGCTACCTCCTTCGTCTGCTACTCCTATACCTGTGTTGTCTGTTCCCTCTGTCACTGTTCCGACTTTGGTTCCTTCTCATTCTGCTTTGTCTCCTGTTCTTTTGTCACCTTCTCCTTCTGCTCGACGGAGGATGACTGATGCGGTTGCTAGTCTTTTTTCTCCTCTAATGGGTTCATTGGGTATGTCTCCTGTTGTAGAGCGTAAGCAATTGCGTAGTCAATTGCCTGGTCCTGATGAACGGACAGTGTTAGATCACTTGGCGCGTAAATGGGTTACCTTTCCTTCGTACTATGATCTTGAGGGTGTTATGGATGTTTTCCATCAATGGGAAGCACCGAAACAGAGATACGTATTTGATGTGATGTGTTCTTTCCTTCGTGAACAGTGGGAAGGTAGCGAGGTAGGGCAGACTCCGCATGAGTTGTTCCGTGTGCGGTCCGAGTTTGCGAAAGGAACTATAGTGGGTCTTGATGTTGAAAGAGCAGTCGCGACATTGTTGTCGTTTAGGAGTGAGTTTCCTTCTAGGTCGTTATTTGAGCCGGATTCTTCAGTTAGGAGAAAGGCACGTCAATACCCGATGCGTGAGGTTCCTCCCGTTTGGAGACCTGGTGATGCGAATGCTAATCCACCTGTTTTGGCACATTTCCAGCGCGTATGGGTACATGTTCCATGGAAGCGTGCCGAAGTCCTAGCTCTAAAGCAGACTCTGCCTGATCCACGTAAAAATCCTGCGGGGTTTTATAAGGAGCTATCTCAAACTGCGGGTTCATGTATTATGAATTTGGCTGATATAGATATGTTATTTGGGAATGTGGTTCAACAGCCTATATGGAGTAAGATTCGTCATACGGATCATGCGCAGGAATTAGGAGATACATGGAATAACCTTAGAACTGCAGATGAAAGACAAATAGGTGGTGCTAAACCCAAGAATGTGATTGCTGATCTCCCTGGTAGAATTATTGATTATATGAAGACTTTGATGCCTGCTATGCGTGTCAATTGGGACAAGTTGTCTGCATGCAAGCAGAAGAAAGATGAAACTGTGTCCGACTTTTTCACTCGATTTGAAGAGACATTTGCAGACCACAGTGGTCAAGACATGAGTACAGAAGGTGGTCAAAGGTTGTTCGTTGACAAGTTTGTGCATAATTTGCTTCCCGAGTTGTGCAATAGGTTGAAGGATTCTGAAAGTGCCTGGGCTGTTTCTTCGTCGGCACAGATATTGGCTACTGCCCAGTACTATGAGAATAGAAATAAGGATGAGATAGAGAAAGCGGACAAAAAGACTAAAGAACTGAAGACTAAGGTTCTTTTGCAGCAAGCATACCCGCCTCGCAATACCCAGCGTGATTATCAGCAACCCCAACAATATCAGAGAAACTCGCAAAGGTTCGAGTCTTCTCAACAGCGTTTTTCTGTAGGTCCTAATCAGTGTTCGTATTGCAAAGAAGAGGGTCACTTCAAGAATATTTGCCCGACTTTATTACAGCGCACGAATGGTGTTTCTGGTATGAGAGGTCGAGGTGTTCAACAAGCTCCGCGAGGTCGAGGAAGTGGTATGTCTCCGATTGCGCGTTCCTTGCCTCCGCAGAATTCGATGAATTGTTTTGATCAACAGAATGGTACGTCTGGTAGGACGGCTCAATACTATGCGGATGATTATTACATTGCAGGTGAGAATATGGAAGGTAACGATTGCTAGGACAGCCACAGACAAAGAGAGGGAGTCATTTCAGTTCCAGTAGATCAGAGTGGACCTTCTGTTGAAGTGATTGCATCAGGTGTGTCAGAGCCTTTTCTGTTGGATACTGGTGCCGCGAAGAGTTCTATCATGCACTCTAAACTCCCTGGCGCACCTTTGTCTGGCTCAACGAATGTTTCAGAA
Organism: Triturus cristatus; assembly: GCF_964204655.1. Classification (NCBI taxonomy): domain Eukaryota; kingdom Metazoa; phylum Chordata; class Amphibia; order Caudata; family Salamandridae; genus Triturus; species Triturus cristatus. The sequence continues at coordinate 635,673,660 of NC_140579.1, read as the reverse complement.
GGTTTTTCTGGCGCCCCGGTTAGAAATCCGATTTCTAGTCCTTTGTCTCTTTCTGTCGGAGCTTGTGAATTCGAAGCACCCCTCATTCTGACGATAGGTTGTGGTGAGAACTTGTTGGGATTGGACTTGTTGAAGAGATTGGGAAAGAGAGTGATCTCTCCGATGTATTTGGCTAAAGACCAACTTCCAGCTGAATTGTCTTCTCTTCCTGATTCTCTTTGGGCTACTGGTCCTAATGATGTGGGTCTTTTGGAGATTCCGCCTTATGTTGTGACATTGATGGCGAATGTTAGATTGCCACGCATTCCACAGTATCGTATCTCAAGTGATGGTGAAAGAGCACTCTTGGCGATCATCTCTGATCTGATTGAGAAAGGTGTGATTGAGGAAACGAGAGGTAATGTGTGCAATAGTCCGGTGTTGCCTGTTCTGAAAAGAACCGACTCTTCACAACCTCCTGTATATAGGTTTGTGATCGATCTTCGCGAGGTGAATAAGATCGTTGTTCCACAATTCCCTGTTGTGCCTGATATCACCGCTTTACTGACTTTGATTCCGGCTACAGCCACGTGGTTTTCGGTGATTGATCTGAAGAATGCTTTCTTCAGCATCCCAATTGCTGTGGAGAGTAGAGATATGTTTGGCTTCTCTTTAGGAGGCCGAAGTTTCTGGTTTAAACGCGCTCCTCAAGGCTATTGTGAGAGTCCATCGATCTATAGTCAAGCCTTGAAGACGCAACTTGATTTGTTGGTTTTACCTGATGGTGCTGCCCTTATTCAGTATGTTGATGATCTTTTAGTTGCTGCTGACAATGAAGAGACTTGTAGAGAGGCTACTCTGTCGTTGTTACGTCACTTGTCTGATTTCCATCATAAGGTTTCTCTTTCAAAGTTGCAATATTGCCAACAAGAAGTTACCTACTTAGGTCACCTCTTATCGAAGGAGGGAAGAAGATTGACCCCAGAAAGAATTCAAGCGATTGCGAAAATAAGTGTGCCTACGACACAGAGAGAAGTGCGTGCGTTTCTAGGTATTACATCGTACTGTAGACAGTGGATTGCTCATTTTTCGTTGCTTGCAAAACCTTTGATAGCTCTTACTGTTAAGGATACTCCGAATCCTATTCCTTGGACTGACGAATGTCAGAAGAGTTTTTCAGAATTGCGTGATGCGCTGTGTTCGGCTCCTGTGTTGGGTACTCCCGATTACGGTAAACCCTTCACATTGTATGTCCACGAGAGAGAGGGATGTGCATTGTCAGTTTTGACTCAACAGTTTGGTGATAAGCAACGTCCATGTGCTTATTTTTCGTCGACTTTGGATCCGGTAGCTAGAGCGTTGCCGAGTTGCTTGAGAGCTACAGCGGCAGCGGCTGTTTCAATCCGACAGTCTGCTGGTTTGGTGATGGATAATACACTGATCGTGATGGTTCCACATGCAGTGGATACCTTGATGAACCGTACCAAGACACATCACTTAACTAGTGCTCGGTTGTCAGGTTACGAATTGACATTGTTAGCAAGTCATGTACATATAAAGAGATGCAACACGTTGAATCCAGCCACGTTGTTGCCAATCTCAACTGAGACAGATGATACCGAACAGCATGATTGTTTTCTTAGGACTGAGGAAGAAATGAAAGGGAGGATAGACCTTAGGGACACTCCTCTTGCGGAATGTGATGGTACTTTATGGGTTGATGGTTCGTGCTTCAAGCTTCCGAATGGTGATACGACTGCGGCATATGCGATTACGACTTTGCATACGATTGTTGAAGCTGCTCGTATCCCACATAATTCAGCACAAGCGGCAGAGTTGATTGCATTGACAAGAGCGTGTGTGTTGTCGAAAGGGAAAAGAGTGACTGTGTACACTGACAGCCAGTATGCGTTCGGTGTTGCTCTTAGCTTTGGACGATTGTGGAGAGAACGTGGGTTTCTGACTTCGCATGGGACCAAGATCCAACATGGTCAATTGGTGAATGAACTGCTTGAATCCCTTACTCTGCCGTTGCAAGTTGCGATCGTGAAATGCAGTGCGCATAAGAAAGTCACGGATGATGTTGGTCGTGGTAATGCGTTTGCAGACGAAGTCGCGAAAGAGACTGCGAGAGATGTGATGAGTCGAATGTACGTTGCGGGTCCGGCAAGATGGGTTCCAGATAGAAGTATGTGTGAAGATACGATTGAGAGTGTGAAATCCATCCAAGCTGAAGCTACAGAGAAAGAGTTGAAGGAATGGAGAGAAAGCTAGGGTAAATTGGACTCGAATGGTTGTTGGGTTGAGTTGTCAGAGCATCAGCGATGGTTGTTGCCTGATGCGTATGTACTTCCAGTGGTTACGATGGCACATGGAATGGCCCATATCAGCGTGAAAGGAATTTGTAAGTTGTTGGCCCCAGTATGGCAAAATGCTGGAATTCCTAAGTGTGCAGAGAATTTGGTCAAGAACTGTATGGTCTGTTTGATGTACAATCCTGGTAAGGGAATTCCAACCCCAGCTGGTCATTTTGCTCCTCCCACGTATCCGTTTGAGGCTTTGCAGCTAGATTTCATCCACATGGAGAGGTGTAACAATCTGAAGTATGTCTTAGTGGTTGTTTGCTCCTTTTCTAGATGGGTGGAAGCCTACCCGTTGAAGGACAATACTGCCTTGCCCACAGCTAAAGCCCTTATTAAGGAATTTTTCCCTAGGTATGGGTTGCCGAGAATAGTCTGGAGTGACAATGGGAGGGAATTTGTGGGTCAAGTGATGAGGAGAGTGTGTGATGGGTTAGAAATCCGGCAGAAGTTCCACGCTGCCAATCATCCCCAGTCAGCTGGTCTAGTTGAGTGCTACAATGGCACGTTAAAATTGAAATTGGCCAAAATTCAAGCGAGCTCTGGTCTACAATGGCCTGATGCTTTGCCGTTAGCCCTTCTGTCCACAAGAATGACTGTGCATTCGCGAATGGGTCTGAGCCCTTATGAGGTTGTGTTTGGTCGCCCGGCAAATATTTGGCGAGTGCCGCGGCCGACAAAATTTAGTGAGATAGAACGCCCAGTATTGCTTGACTACCTGTACGAATTGACGGCTAAATTGCGTGTTCTGCATCAACAGGTTCATGATACTTTGCCACAGGTTTCTGAAGATCCAGGGCACACCATTGAACCTGGCGCGTGGGTGCTCGTGAAGAATTTTCAGCGAACCAAAAACGAGCAGCCCCGCTGGACAGGACCGTATCTGGTGTTATTATCCACCCGTTCTGCGGTACGAGTGTACGGTAAAAAGAACTGGATTCACGGCGTACATTGTAAGAGGGCCCCTTTGCCTCTGCCGTACGACCGGTGGGTCCAAAAAGGACTTCCTGATTCTGAGACTGAGACCGTGCCTCGTTTTCTGCCTTTCAGCGATGCCCGTTTGATTGGAACAAACACTGAGCCAGAAAGCGATAATCTTCTTCAAGAAGCTGTGCCTCCATCGAACCGTTTGAACACTGTTAAACCTGAGCTACTTTTCCGAGAACAGACATTGCCTGGCAAAGAGCGTTACAATTTGCGACCAAGAGTCGCGGGACAAATAACAAATTAAGTTCCTTCTTTGCTATTTTTTTAAGGTCAGCTCCCCTCCGAGAAACTATTTTTGATCTTTGGTTTTCGAACCACCATCCGGGTTCAGCTGTAGGGTCGCGGTGCAAAGTCCTTGGAGTGCAAGCCGAAGACGTTAGGTCGACGGTTCTGGTTGGTCTAAGGGCGTTCCCTGGACCAACAGGCGCATTCCTTAGCACGGAACACCCATCCGCCGCGAGCAGCGCGGTTAGAGGATGGAGGTTTTCGGGATGGAGAGACCTACTAAAAGAATGAGCTTCACGAGCGAAATGTGTATAATAATGAGTAGAAAACGTTTTTTAATATTATGTCTGTTTATACTGTTCAGTTTAATGATGTTTTTAATTGGATATGTGACATTCTCTATTCAAGTGACATTCATGCCCACTGCACAACCCATGCCTCCTCCTACTGTCTCTTCGCATTCTTTTCACCCCCTGCCCGAACATGAGTCCATTAGGAGAATGGAATTTGCTAATAATTCCTTTGTTCAGCTTCTGCACCAACACCAGCTAGTAGTGAACACAACTAATTGTTGGGTGTGTGGCCTTATGCCCCATACTACCGATAAAGGTATTCCTTACCTGGTCCTGCCATTTAGCTACAATGGTTCTGTGTGGGCATACAGAACAATGTTCATTTTTGCCCGTGAAGTTAACCCCCTACGTTCTGTGAAGGATAATCCGAAGAATAGTGCTCTGGTCAAGGGAATTGTCGACATGATTAGAGGAATAGGTTCTTATGAGACTATCCGAGAGATGAGACGCTAGCGTATATTGGATGGAACGTTACTGGATATGGAACTAGTCTGAGTGGGAACCAGCGAGCGAAAAGATCCTCACCGATTTGGATAGTACCCCATCAGGGTCATTACTGTCTGCAAGGCAATGGCAAGAATCCTAGAGCTCAGTTAGGGAAGAGTGTTTGCATTGAGACATATGTTTTTGCATCCGAGACTTCCCCACCGTTTCTAGCAGCTAAGGGTACCTACTTAATTTGCCATGACAGAGCGTATACATGGTTGCCCCCTGATTTCTCGGGCACATGTTTTGTCTCGTTCTTGTTACCCCCTACATTTACAGCTGCGGCAGATTACCACAAGATGAGAGTCGTTAGAGGTGTCTTCAGAAAGGAAGATACCGCAGGACAAGAATTGGGAGATTTCTCGAAGGGTTTTCTGCCGTTTTGGGGACCTATGGTTAACAGCAGGAACATACGGCAATTGACGAGAGTAGTTGAGTCCACCATAGTCGAGACTGCCGGCACCCTTAGTAACTTGACTGCTGAGCTCCAGCCGGATCGCCTTATGACTCTTCAGAACAGAGTTGCGTTAGATGTCATACTTGTAGATAGAGGAGGGGTCTGTAAATTGATCCAATCAAGCTGTTGTGTTTTCATTCCAGACAACGCTCCGACAGTTTTCCAAGCCATCTCCAAGCTCCATAAGCTCTCCGAGTCCGTACATGTGGACGAAGGAGATTGGTCGTTAATGGGATGGTTCTGGGGATTGTTATCAACCTGGGGATGGAAGATTCTGATGGTCATTGGGATGGTATTAGCTATCCTTTTCCTGTTCTGTCTTTGTATACAGTGTGCTCCTGCTATCTGTGCCCTTTTTGCTACCTCGTGTTCGAGGAGACCTGTCCAGAGAGAGTTACTAAGTACCAGGATGATGCTACAGCAACATCTCAATGATCTGATGAATATAGACCTGGACTCAGATTGACGTGAGTTTAGGTTATTGCCTATGTAAGGGCAAAAGGAGGGTCTGTGGTTCCGTGAATTCTGAACCCATTCAATGAAGGTTGTCGTATCGTGATGATTTTGGTATCAGCGAACCGCGACTGACAAGTGCGGTATGCGTAAGCGTTTTCGTCATGCTACACCGATGGATTCACTGTGTATTTGACTATCTAGTCTGCACCCGTTGGTTCCATTTTGTGCATAACCGCCATTTTGTGGTTGCCCTCACATAGGCTAATGACTACAGGATGACTGTGGCCAAGCGAGCCTCTAGGGACGCATACACCTTAGTGCGAGTTCGTGTTGACTTCAGTATGACCTGAGTCAACTGACCCTGTTGCCCGAGGCTAAACTTGTTGAGCCAGTACCTTGTTAAGCAGCTGGTCAGATAGAGATCAAAGAGCAGGGCATTATTGATTCTATGGCACACGCACACACCCCTCTATCTTTCCCTTCATCTGTTTCTGCTCCTTCCTTTTATGGCCTTATGGCCTAATTATTGATTTGGGTTGAGGTCTTTTATGATGGGCCCGTCCGGCCTGTTCGAACAAGAATGCTGGATTTTTGCCTTGTCATTGGCGATGGGTTGGATAACTGAAAGTGGGTTTGTCGTTATGTGATGCTTCTGTAAATATCATCCTCTGATTGGTCAAATTTGTGAGTAATTGATGCTAGCCAGGAACGTGGTTTTTGGCATAAAAGACGATGCTCCGCTCTATTATGTTGAGCAGTCTCCTGAGAACATACACCGTGTTGTACTTCTAGGACCTCTGTTACTGGCTGCAGCTAATAAAATTGATCTTTGATGTCAACAGAAGAATCCCGTGTCTCTGTACTCTAAGACAGGTGAACCCGAAGACTTCGGGCAAGTCCCCTGCGCCGCTGGGATTAAATCCCGGTCCTTCAGTACCATCTACAACTATGGTGAAGTATACTGCATGCGATTGTGTTTACACCACACTTTTTCTTCTTCCCATGTGCCACAACATGACACACATTTTTTACATGGATTGGCATGACTTGAGGGGCGCTTGAGAGTCAACGAACAAGATAGCTGCACTGCCGTGAGGCTCTGTTAACCCAGGACCATAATCCGCCAGAATCCTCCTTCCTAAAGTGGCAAAAACTGCCTTTAAACACTGTATGCCCAACTCACCGGGGAGCTGATGGGATGAGTGCGGACTCCATGACACCATCTAAGTGATCCCACGCATCGCATCCCTGTTTTGCGGCCTACGGCTGTTCAAGATGGCGGCGATGGGATTAAGCTAGCCGGGTCTGCATCGCCTGGCCCTGCTGTCCGGAATTGCCGCAGAGAGACCCTGGCCGCAGTCACTGCCAGGAACCAGGAGCGTCTCAACGCGGAGCTACACTACGGGGAGAGGGTCGCCTGCTGAGTGAGATTGGGACTGGCTGAGGTAGGCCTGCGCCGACGCTAAGGCTAAGCCGGGCTGAGCCCTCGCTGCTTCCCCTAAGCGACCTTGGGCTGAGGTGATGGGCCACCCTGATGCGAGTTGTGAGATTGCTAATGCGGCTGGCTCCCCGATCCCCATTCGCACACTCACCTGGGGCCTGGAGGGGACGCGCTGATAGAAGGGCGCTGATAGACCCGTGCAACCTGTACAGTGCCAGGAGGTGGCACGTGGAACGGTGAGGCCTTGATCCTGGGGTGCAGAGCGGTCTTGCTGCTTTGTAATACTCGGTAAGACAGGCTGAAGTGGACATTACCTGCAAAATCCAAAGCAAGACACGCTGCTTTTTGTGGGCCCGGGCCCTCTTCAGCAACACAAGAATCAGTGCGGAGGGTGAAGAGTTGGGCAGTGGCAGAGCCAGGGCTCGCCAAAATAACCGCACGAAGGCACAAACTGTCTGTATAACTGCCCAAAGGCACAAACAGGCACCTGTTGACCTGAGTGGGATCTGCACACCCTGAGGGACAAGCGGATCTTCCTGAGAGGCATACCGTGCCTGCCCATCCCACACAGAGGGGAGAATCATTGGTCCAAAGGATGGCAAACAGGCCAAACTCCAATTCCCGGTCTGGAAAAACACTATCAATACCACTGAAGACACAGACTCAAGTCTGGAAGAGGAAAGCACAGCATCAACTACCCCACTAGATACAGATATAAAAGAACTTCTCATGATGTGCCAAAGCCTCAATTCCATCGAGCCCAAAATGGACGCCATGAATATGCACATGGACTACATCACACAAAGGTTGGAGAAGCATGATGGCTGCATTACCAAAACGGAACAGCGGATATCCACCCTCGAAGACTCTTCCTCTGAGAGCCGTGAACGACTCCACGAGATGGATAAACTGTTAATAATGATTGCTGCACAGAATGAAGACTTGGAGGCGTGTTCACGCAGGAACAATGTGCGTATAGTGGGGATCCCGGAGTCTACCACAACTGGCTGCATGGAGGACTATGTAGAATGACTGCTGCTTGGGATCTTTGGCGCAGAGGCACTCTCCAGAGTTCTAGTGGTGGAGAGAGCCCATCGATCACTTGCAGCCAGACCGCCACGGGGCGCGCCTCCCTGGCCCATACTGGTGCGGTTACTTAATTACAAGGACCACAACACGGTACTGAGACTAGCAAGGATAAAGTAAGAACTGGTATACGAAGGGAACAAACTCTCGATCTACCCAGACTTCAGCATGGCAGTACAAGAAGCGCGCAGGAAGTTCCTTCCAGTCAAGCGGAAACTCCAGACAAACCAACATACAGTACTCGATGCTCTACCCGGCCAGACTGCGAATCCCCTACCGTGGGATGACACATCTTTAACACCCCGCAAAAAGCTTAAGATTTCCTAAAAACTGTTGAGAGACGGTCACCCATTACTCGGAATGGTGATCCCAGCTCCCGACGGACGCCACCTGCTCCTGAAGAAGACTAAGGCCAGGTCATTGTATGGAATTGGTCACCTGCATCACTAGTAAGACTATGCATTCCCTATTTCATTGCTAATCGGTTTGAAAATATGCGCCGGCCCTGGCGGTAATGGCCCTGATGGAGCCTGCATGGGCGGTATTGCCGGGACTAATGAAATCGCCAAGCAATAATGACTTCCCGCGCACCCTCGCTCTTGCGAGGTGCGCTGATCGCCTCTCTGGTGCATTCCCCCAGTGGGAATTCCCTGAATGATGTTGAAGTTATGTTACTAATTGACTCATACGTTAGTATACTGCTTTTACCAGTCTTAGTTTTGTATAAGACACACCTCTTGCATGTTACTAAAATGTCGTTAATGAGTCTATTCTCCTGGAGGTGCCAACATCCATCCTTGCACAACACGACAGGCAGAACAAATAATGGGGGGTTTGGGAGGGATACTATTTACCTACAGGTTTGGGCCGCAGGTGTGGATGGGGGGGTGGTTTTTACTTTTGATACACATGGTAGCGCTGCATGGATTAATACTGAGCACGTACACTTACAAAAGATAGAGAACGATTCATACAAACTCACCATGGCAGAACACACTGACCCCTCTGGTCCCAGAGAGGACAAGACAGATATAGCGGAGCAAAGAGCAGACAAGACCCACTTCTACACCTTCCTGAGATGGAACATGTGAGGACTCCGAGACCCTCGCAAAGACAGTGAAGTACTGGGTTTTTCAGAACCAACCCAGCGGTGCCAGGGGACACACCCGAAGACTTCGAGTTCTTCCTGTTTCGGACCACAGAAACACAGAGTCTTCTAGGTGAAGTCAAAGATCGTATTTATTGGCTGCAGACCAATCACAGGTATCCGAGAAGTACAACACGATGTATGTTCTCAGGAGACTGCTCCCGACCAAAAACCAGTCTTTTCTTTTATACAAAATATTACGCTCTCGGCAACACCGCCCCTATTTTACAAGTGGTCATTCACATATTTCCGCTTCAAAGAAAGAGCACAGTCATGATGATAATCCCACATTTCGGCTCGGTCAGCACATAATTATTTACCCAGCGAGGCTCAGAACCCTCATCAGATATCAGCAGACCCCAATAAAACGGACACCTCCTACTCGTAAAACAAGCCATAAAGTAGGAAACAGAGTCAGGTGTGAAAGGGATTAGTCAGGAGTCGCGTGGGATACACGACTTTATGATGTGTTGGGCCCTGATGCTAATCCCATAAGGCCGCAGTAAAAGGAACCGGCCGGGCAGGACTGACCCCGGGCAGCGGAGTCAGTTTGCACAGGTCACAAAGGAGTCACAGAAAGATTGCGTGTCCTTTAGGCCTAGGCATGGCCTCAGTGCGCAGCCTATGTGAGGGCGACCACAAAATGGTTACCCTTTTAAAATGGAACCCGAGGGTTCGACATGTAGTATCGTATACACGGTGAATTCATCGGTGAAACATGACGAAAATACTCATACATACCGCATTAGTCATTTGCGGTTCGCTGATACCAAAATCGGCAGGGTAGGACCATGCTACCAACATGGTTCCGAAATTTACAGTACCACAGACCCTCCTTTTGCCCTTACATAGGCAATAACTATTCTCATACTAATCTGAGTCCAGGTCTATATTCATAAAGTCATGAAGATGTTGCTGTAGCATCATCCTATTGCTTAGTTCGTCCCTTGATACAGGTCTCCTTACACATGATGTAACACAGAGGCTACACACTACAGGAGCACAATGTACACATAGACAGAACAGGAAAAGAATGGCTAAGATCGTCCCAGTGACTATTAGAATCTTCCATCCCCAAGCTGATATCAGTCCCCAGAACCACCCCATTATCGACCAGTCTCCTTTATCCACATGAATGGATTCGGAAATCTTATGCAGTTTGGAGATGGCTTGATAGACTGTCGGAGCGCTATCTGGTATGAAAATACAACAGCTTGATTGGATAACCTTGCATACCCCACCACGGTCTGCAAGTATGACATCTAGAACCATACGGTTCTGCAACGTCATGAGGCGATCCGCTTGGAGCTCAGCTGTCAAGTTACCAAGGGCCCCAGCCGTTACATTAACAGTGGTTTCAACTACACGAGTCAGTTGTCTCAGGTTCCTACTATTGACCATTGGTCCCCAAAACGGCAGGAAACCCAGGAAAAAGTCTCCCGCTTCCTGACCGGCAGTATCCTCCTTACTAACATTGCCTCTCACAACTCTGGTCTTGTGATAGTCAGAGGCGGCAGTAAATGTCGGCGGTAGCAAATTTGCAACATAACACGTGCCCGAGAAATCAGGGGGCAACCATGTATATGCTCGATCATTACAAACAAAGTATGTACCCTTGGCAGCCAAAAATGCAGGGGAAAACTGTGATGGGAAAATGTACGTTTCAGCACAGTCACTCTTCCCTAACTGAGCTCTTGGATTCTGACCATTACCTTGTAAACAGAACCGACCTATGTGGGGTACGACCCAAATCGGGGATGAACTTTTACGCAGTTTCTCGCCCAGACTAATGCTATACCCCGTCGCGTTCCAACCCACATAAGCTCGCAACTCATCCTTGGGAATAGATGAATATGCATCGATATCTCTGCTCATATCAGCAATTCCTCTCATCAAGGCTTTATTGTTCGTGCTAGGTCTAGTGGAACGCGGTGGTCGCGGGGAGTAGGTTTCAAGCGCAAACAGAAACATAGTCTGGAATGCCCATGATGACCCATTATAGCTAAACGGCAGCACTAGATATGGGATACCCTTATTAGTGGTATGCGGCATCAAACCACACACCCAGCAATTTGTCGTATTCATAACTAGTTGGTGCTGGTGCAGAAGTTGAATAAACGAGTTGTTTACGAACTCAGAACGTCTAGCTTGTTCGTGTTCAGGCAGAGGGTGGAAAGAGTGTGAGGAAACAGTAGGAGGAGGTATGGGCTGTATAGTGGGTGCAAACGGCACTTGAAAAGACAATAATACATAACCTACAGAAAACATCATCATGCTAAATAGGACAAACAGACATAATATTACAAAACGTTTGCTATTCATTACTTTACATAATCTGCTCTTAAAATTTATTTCCTCAGCGGGTCTCTTCATCTCGAAAAACTCCATCCTCTAATCGTGCTGTCCGCGGCGGATGAGTGTCTTCTGCTAAGGAGTACACCTGTCAGTCCAGGGAACGCCCTAGACCAACCAGACCGTTGACCTAACGTCTCCGGTTTGTACCCCAAAGTCTTGGCACCGCGGCCCTGCAGCTGAACCCGGATGGTGGTTCGAAAAAGCAAAAATAAGAACGTTTTTCAGATGGAAGAGAGAGCTGCACTTCTCAAAAAAAAAATATCAAAGAAAAATAATTTTTATTTGTCCATAGTTCTCGGCCTCAAATTGTAGCGACTTCTTGTAGGTACTGTTTGGTCTTGAAACAAGAGTTCAGGCTCTGTAGTGTCCAATTGAATTGACAGTGGCACAGTTTCTTGCAAGATGTCATCGCTTTCCTTCTCAGAAAGCGTTCCTTTTACTCGTGCATCGCTAAACGGCAGGAAACGAGGCACAGTCTCAGTCTCTGAGTCAGCGATCCCTTTCTGGACCCACTGGTCGTAAGGCAAAGGCAAAGGGATCCTTTTGCAGTGAACGACGTGTATCCAGTTCTTTTTCCCTTTTACTCGGACAGCCGATCTCGTGGAAAGAAGGACGAGATGGGGGCCGGTCCAACGGGGCTCATCATTCTTTGTCCTTTTAAAGTTTTTGACCAGCACCCATGATCCAGGATTGATAGGATGTCCTGGAGCTTCAGAGACCTGGGGCAGAGTATCATGCACCTGTTGGTGTAAAACACGCAATTTAGCTGTCAATTCATACAAATAATCAAGCAGTACTGGGTGTTCGATCTCACTGAATTTTGTCGGCCTGGGCACTCCCCATATATTGGCTGGGCGGCCAAACACGATTTCGTAGGGACTAAGTTCCACTCGTGAATGCACAGTCATTCTTGTTGATAGGAGTGCTAAGGGCAGAGCGTCAGGCCATTTAAGACCAGAACTCGCTTGGATCTTGGCTAATTTGAGCTTTAATGTGCCATTATTACACTCTACTAGTACAGCTGATTGGGGGTGATTTGCAGCGTGGAATTTCTGCTTTATACCTAGTCCCTCACATACATTCTTCATCACTCGTCCCACAAATTCACTCCCATTATCACTCCATACCATTCTTGGCATTCCAAACCTAGGGAAAAATTCCTTGACAAGGGCTTTAGCTGTGGATAAGGCAGTATTGTCTTTTAGGGGATATGCTTCTATCCACCTTGAAAAAGCGCAGACAACAACAAGTACATATTTCAAATTGTTGCACCTTTCCATGTGGATGAAATCTAGCTGTAAAACCTCAAACGGATACGTTGGAGGCGCAAAATGACCAGCTGGAGTTGGGGTTCCCCTACCAGGATTGTATTTCAAACATACCATGCAATTTTTGACCACATTCTCTGCACACTTGGGAATTCCAGCATTCTGCCATACTGGAACTAACAACTTACAAATCCCTTTCACACTGATATGCGCCACTCCATGTGCCATCGGGACCACTGGAAGCACATATGCATCAGGTAACAACCATCGCCGGTGTTCTGACAGATCAATCCAACAACCATTTTCATCCAATTTACCCTTACTTTCTTTCCACATGCTCAATTCTTTCTTTGTGGCTTCAGCTTGAAGGGACTTCACACTCTCTATCGTGTCTTCACACATTCCAACATCACCCACCCATCTTGCAGGGCCTGCAACATACATTCGATTCGTCACATCTTTTGCTGTTTCTTTCGCGATTTCGTCAGCAAACGCATTACCACGACCAACATCATCAATAATCTTCTTGTGTGCACTGCATTTCACAATCGCAACTTGTAATGGTAAGGTCAGTGATTCAAGGAGATCGTTCACCAACTGACCATTCTGAATCTTAGTTCCATGCGAAGTCAGGAACCCACGTTCTTTCCACAAGCACCCATAACTATGGGCCACGCCAAAGGCATACTGACTGTCAGTATATATGTTCACTTTCATTCCTTTCGACAACACGCATGCTCTTGTAAGTGCAATTAATTCCGCTGCTTGAGCCGAATTATGTGGTATACGTGCAGTTTCAACAATCGTGTGCAAAGTCGTGACAGCATATGCAGCAGTCGTATCACCATTCGGAAGTTTGAAGCACGAGCCATCCACCCATAAGGTACCATCACACTCAACCAGGGGAGTATCTTTAAGATCCACTCTCCCTTTTGTTTCTTCTTCTGTTCTGAACAGACAATCATGCTGTTCAATCTCATCTGTGTCTGCTGAAATCGGTAATAATGTAGCTGGATTCAACGTGTTGCACCTCTTTATGTGCACATGACTCGCTAGCAGTGTCAACTCATAACCTGACAATCGAGCACTAGTTAAGTGCTGTGTCTTGGTCCTGTTTAATAACGTGTCCACTGCGTGTGGAACCATCACAATCAACGTGTTGTTCATTACTAACCCAGCAGACTGTCGAATAGAAACAGCTGCTGCCGCTGTGGCTCTCAAACAACTTGGCAATGCCTTGGCTACCGGATCCAAAGTCGACGAAAAATATGCGCATGGACGCTGTCTGTCTCCAAAAGACTGTGTCAGCACTGACAACGCACAACCTTCTTTCTCGTGAACATACAATGTAAAAGGCTTACTGTAGTCGGGGGTACCCAACACAGGAGCCGAACATAATGCCTTACGTAATTCCGAAAAACTTTTCTGACACTCTTCAGACCATGGGACGGGATTTGGGGTATCTTTGCATGTTAATGCTATCAAAGGTTTTGCCAGCAAAGAAAAACTCGGGATCCACTGCCTACAGTATGAAGTAATACCCAAGAAAGCACGCACTTCTCTCTGTGTTCTTGGCATGCTTAATTGTGCAATGGCCTGAATTCTTTCTTGGGTCAGTTTCCTTACCTCCTTTGACAAGAGATGACCTAAGTAGGTCACTTCTTGTCAACAATATTGCAGTTTTGAGAGAGACACTTTGTGATGGAAGGCAGACAAATGACGCAACAATGACAATGTAGTTTCTTTACAAATCTCCTCAGTATCCGCGGCGATTAGTAAATCGTCAACATACTGAATAAGGGTAGCACCACTAGGTAAAACAATTGTATCAAGCTGCGCTTTTAAAGCCTGACTGTATATTGATGGACTTTCACAGTAGCCCTGCGGAGCGCGTTTAAAGCGGAAGCTGCGACCTCCTAAACTAAAACCAAAAATATCCCTGCTTTCTTCTGCAATCGGAATGCTAAAGAAAGCATTCTTTAAATCAATCACTGAGAACCAAGCAGCGGAAGCTGGGATCATAGTTAACAAGGCAGTTATGTCAGGGACAACTGGAAACTGTGGCACAACTATCTTATTTACCTCTCTAAGATCGATCACAAATCTGTAAACAGGTGGCTGAGAAGGGTCAGTACGTTTTAAAACAGGCAAAACAGGACTATTGCAAACGTTGCCTCTTGTCTCTTCGATTACATCCTTTTCAATCAAGTCATAGATGATCGCTAACAACGCTTTCTCACCTTCGTTAGAGATCCTGTACTGGGGAATGCGTGGCAATTTAACATTGGATTTCAAAGTGACCACATATGGAGGTATTTCCAAGCGACCCACATCGTTAGGACCAGTAGCCCAAAGGACATCCGGAAGAGACGACAATTCAGCTGGCAGTTTATTCTTCGATAAATACATTGGAGAAATCACTTCCCTACCCAGTGTAAGTTGTACTCCCGAGGGGGAACAATATAATGTCGCATGTAATCTCTTTAACAAATCCAATCCTAACAGATTTTCACCACAACCAGTCGTTAGGATAAGGGGTGCTTTCAGCTCACAAGGTCCAACAGAAAGGGGCATAGCACTAGAGATCGGGTTCCTAACCGGGGCGCCAGAAAAACCTACTGAAACATTCATTTCGCCAGACAAAGGCGCGCTAGGTAGTTTTGAGTGCATAATTGAACTCTTTGCAGCACCAGTATCCAATAGAAAAGGCTCTGATACACCCGCTGTAGTCACCTTGACATACGGTCCACTCTGGTCCACTGGCACTGAAACAACTCCCTCTCTCTGTCTATGGCTGTCCTAGTAATCATCACCTTCCGCGTTTCCATCTTCTGCATAATAGTCGTTATTATAGTACTGAGCTGTCCCACCAGTTACATTGGCCTGCTGATCAAAACTGTTCATCGTATTTTGAGGCGGAAGAGGACGCGCGTTCTGGGGAACATTCCCACGCCCTCTACCTCTAGGAGCTTGCTGACCACCTCTACCTCTCGTGCCATAAGAATTATTCGTGCGCTGCAACAATATAGGACAACTATACTTAAAATAACCTTCTTGTTTGCAATACGAACACTGATTGGGACCCACAGGAACATGCGGTTGGGAATGCCCGAACCTTTGCAAGTTACTCTGAAACTGTTGGGGTTGTTGATAGTTACTCTGACCTTTCTTATAGTTATTCTGATCTCCACGTGGCGGGTAAGCCTGCTGTAGAAGAACCTTCGTTTTTAATTCTTTTGTTTTCTTGTCTGCTCTATCCTTCTAATTTTTATCCCTATTTTCGTAATACTGTGCAGTAGCCAGTATTTGCGCTGATGAGGAAACAGCCCAAGAACTCGCTGAATCTTTTAATTTCTTACACAACTCGGGAAGCAAATTATGCACAAATTTATCAACAAATAACCGTTGACCACCTTCCGTACTCATGTCTTGACCACTGTGGTCGATAAATGTTTCTTCAAACCTGGTGAAGAAATCAGACACTGTTTCGTCTTTCTTTTGTTTGCATGCGGATAATTTATCCCAATTCACACGCATCGCTGGCATTAAAGTCTTCATGTAGGTAATAATTCTACCAGGGAGTTCTGCCACTAAGGGCTCAGGTTTCGCACCACCAACTTGTCTAGTGTCTGTAGCAATGATATTAGCCCATGTGCCACCTAGTTCTGCTGCATGATCTGCATTACGAATCAACCCCCATAAAGGCTGCGGAACGACATTCCCGAACAACATATCTATGTCAGCTAGGTTCATGACACACGATTCTGCAGTCTGTGATAACTCCTTATAATATCCTGCGGGGTTTTTACGGGGGTCAGGCAATGTCTGCTTAAGGGCTAAAACTTCTGATCGCTTCCAAGGAACATGTACCCAAACACGTTGGAAATGAGCTGGCATAGCAGCAATACCGTTAACGGCATCAGCCGCAACCGCGTCCTTCCATACCGGAGGGACTTCTCTCATAGGGTATTGTCTAACCTTCCTATCAGAGGAGTCACGTTCAAACAGTGACTGAGAAGGACCCTCGATCCTAAAAGACAATAATGTCGCACCTGCTTTCTCAACATCGGGACCCACAATCGTACCCTTTCCAAATTCAAACCGTACATGACACAATTCCTGCGGGCTTAAGTCCAAACCATGATCTTCCAATTCCTCACAGAGGAATCCACACATTTTCTCGAAAACGTATCTCTGTTTTGGTGCTTCCCATTGATGAAAAACATTTACAACAGACTCTACATCATATCTTGAAGGAAAAACAATCCATTTATATGCCATGCGGTCTAATACTTCTTTCTCCTCAGAACCTGGCAGCTGACTACGCAACTGCGTACGTTGTGAACCAGGGGTCGTACTAGATGACCCAAAGAGAGGCGATATAAAACTAGTGACCGCACTAGCTATTCGTTGTCGTGTAGAAGGAGAAGTTGAGGCGAGAACAGGGGGAAAGACAGCGGGAAGAAAAACGGGTGCAGATACAGGTACAGGGGTCGTATCAGGAAGAGCGCCGAGGGGGGCAGCTGATGTACTAGGAAAAGTCGCAGGAAGCGCAGAAGACATAGGCAGCGAAACCGGCGGCCCTTGAGAGGGCTGCGCCGTAGGCATAGGAGCTGGCTGAGGAGGAGCTGGCGGCTGCGGGAAAGCTTGCGGCAAATTAACTAGAGGCCGTACATTTAAAGGCTGCGGAGGCGCTGTAGCGCTCTGCGCATACGGGGGTGGCGAACTCAGCAAATGTGACATTAGGGGATCATTCTCCTTTTCTTCTGACGCATCCTGCTGAAGGGGTGGCAAAACTGGGTAACATTTATCAATCACTAGTTGACGTTGCCTGCGCAACTGCTCATTCATTTGTTCTTCCTCATTATCTTTAAACTGTAAGGCTGCTTGCATTATCGACATACCTTTCTCTCTTTTATTTTTCTTCGCTAATTTAATTTCTTTCTGTTTGGCTTCCTTTCGCCATAGGCGGAAAGAATCAAACATCGCCGGCCGGGCTTTCTTTTTAAATAATTTAACTTCTAAGTTATCTAGGATTTCTGTGTCGAAACTACCATTTTGGGGCCATTTTAAAACACCATCCTTCCTGGTGTATCGGATCCATACTTCATTATACGCAATGGGGCCCACGCCATGTTTCACATAAAGCTCATACGTTGGAGTTCCAATTGGAGGAACCGGACACGAATCCTCTAATCGGGAGTCCCTATTACAACCCAAACAAAACAAATTTCCAAATATACTAGAACCAGGCATCGTCGCTCACTAGTCTAGTTTCAAACTTCAAAGAATTATCGAATACGATAGTCTCGTGAATACACGAGTCCTTCAGCTTTGGCACTTGCGAGTTCCAAATCAAAGCGATCCCGAAGGGATACCAAACCAAACTAAGGACTGGGAGACGCTCCACTTATACTTAACTGAGGTATCGATGACGTCACCAGAAGACTCGTTAAATCGTTTCGCTCTACCAAATCATCAAGGGTCCAAAACAGGGCGATAGTCAGGGCAGCAGTCCTTTGTAGCCGTCGGGACGCGGAGAACCTCGCAGTAAAGACTTTCGGACCACGTCGACATGCAGGGGTCGATGAAGTGGCGGCTTTCCTCCAGAATTTTCACACGAAGCTCCTCACGAACCTCTGGCTTGGACCGGTACCGCTGAAATCGCCCCGACTTGGGCGCCAACTGAAGTACTGGGTTTTTCAGAACCAACCCAGCGGTGCCAGGGGACACACCCGAAGACTTCGAGTTCTTCCTGTTTCGGACCACAGAAACACAGAGTCTTCTAGGTGAAGTCAAAGATCGTATTTATTGGCTGCAGACCAATCACAGGTATCCGAGAAGTACAACACGATGTATGTTCTCAGGAGACTGCTCCCGACCAAAAACCAGTCTTTTCTTATATACAAAATATTACGATCTCGGCAACACCGCCCCTATTTTACAAGTGGTCGTTCACATATTTCCGCTTCAAAGAAAGAGCACAGTCATGATGATAATCCCACATTTCGGCTCGGTCAGCACATAATTATTTACCCAGCGAGGCTCAGAACCCTCATCAGATATCAGCAGACCCCAATAAAACGGACACCTCCTACTCGTAAAACAAGCCATAAAGTAGGAAACAGAGTCAGGTGTGAAAGGGATTAGTCAGGAGTCGCGTGGGATACACGACTTTATGATGTGTTGGGCCCTGATGCTAATCCCATAAGGCCGCAGTAAAAGGAACCGGCCGGGCAGGACTGACCCCGGGCAGCGGAGTCAGTTTGCACAGGTCACAAAGGAGTCACAGAAAGATTGCGTGTCCTTTAGGCCTAGGCATGGCCTCAGTGCACAGCCTATGTGAGGGCAACCACAAAATGGTTACCCTTTTAAAATGGAACCCGAGGGTTCGACATGTAGTATCGTATACACGGTGAATTCATCGGTGAAACATGACGAAAATACTCATACATACCGCATTAGTCATTTGCGGTTCGCTGATACCAAAATCGGCAGGGTAGGACCATGCTACCAACATGGTTCCGAAATTTACAGTACCACAACAGGCAGATCCTAGGATACGTAGACCGACACCAAGCACAGGTGGCTTTGTTGCAAGAAACAAACTTGGACCCTAAAGCAGCACCCTCCTTTGGAAAGAAATGGGCAGCACACAGCTGCTTCTTGTCCTACTCGACATATGCTACAGCACAGCAATCCTCATCAAAGATAGCGTTAGATACTGCCCACTAGGGACACTACAAGATACGCAGGGCAGATTCATCGTGATGTGGGGCAGATTAGAGGGACACATAGTAACCCTTGTTAGTTGTTACGCCCCCAACATTGATGATGGCAGCTACTTTGACAAGGTATGGGGTCACATATTAGCAATAGGCTCCACTTTCATTATATGGGGAGCTGATTTCAATGTAGCACTAGACTCTCTTTCCGATCGCTCACATGGCACCTCATCCTCACATCCACAGGCAACCAAACACTTCACGGGCATCATGACAGATCACCAGCTCTTTGACCCCAGGAGGTCCCTCCATCCATCACGAGGGGAGGGCACCTTCTCTTCTAGCGTGCACTCCAGCTAGTCCTGAATAGACCTATGGTTGCTGTCGAAGGGACTAAACACTTGGATCCAGGCTGTGACGCACTTGGCGCAAATCTCCCAAGACCATTCCCCCATGCTCATGAGACTATACCCACCGGACAATGAATCCCCATATCGTTCCTGGAGACTCCAGCCCATAACCTTGCTAGTTAGAGCCTTCTGTGAAGAAATACGTCAGGAAATTCTTCAATTGTTCCCTCACAATAAAAACAGTGTCTCAACACTTGCATGTGTATGGGAAAGCTTCAAAGTCACCATTCGGGGGCTATGTATAGCCAAAAGCGGAGGGATCCTACGTTCCATCAGGGGGAACACTAAATAGACTAGCAAGAGACATCGAAAAAACAGAGGAGGTCCTAACTTCCACCCCTAGTCCACAGAGAAGTGTTCAGCTTAAAGATCTCCTAATTGAATATTCCAATGAGGCGGAATGTGAATCTAAATTCCAATCTAAATATCATATGGCCAGATCATTCGGCGAAGACGAGTGTCCAGGAAGAACTCTGTCCGAGGCAACTAGACCCCCCAGATTCGCTAATCAGATTTTGGAAATAATAGACGAGGAAGGCACTAGGCATATCGAATCGCAGGAGATCCTTAATATTTTGACTGCCTACTATGTAAAACTCGAACGCATAGAAAAGTACCTCCTGACATAGCGTCCTGCTTAGAGGACACTGCTCTTGGGTGGACCAACGACTCTTGCAGAGAGTTTCTGTCTGCCGATATAGTGGAGGACAAAATCCGGCCTGCAATAATGGGCCTGCATTCCGGCAAGGCCCCGGGACCCGATGGGCTCCCGGTAGACTTTTAGAAATGTTACATAGATGCGCTAGCCTGCTTTCCTTAATCGGGTCTTCAAGGAGGCCAGAGAGATTGGGACTCTTCCCATGACATTGCGGCAAGCCATGATCATATCCCTGCTCAAACCAGGCAGAAAGGCCAGCAGCTTTGAGGCCTAAAGACCCCTGTCGCTCATCAACTGTGACACCAATGATCCAGCGGTGTACCAACAACAACAGATACTCCACTACCATATACTCACCTGGGCCCATAAACACATAATTGAGTAAACCGCTGGAGTCAAAGTTTATAATTTTCACAATGTTTAGGATTAGTTATTTCATACTCCTAACTAACCTTTCACTGATCAAAAAGTTCTTTCCTCTGGTCAATGAAACATTAGTTGAACTAGTTGATGGTGATAATTAACACTAACTCTAACTTATTCATTTAAAATAAATAACCACAGACTCTGGACATTTTTACATCTTTATCTAAAATAAATGAATGTGAACCACTTAAAAAATATAATACAGTCACCATCATTCATAGGAGAGAAAATGCAATTGATCAATCAAGTCAAAGATGGCTTTATTCGATAACAGGTATCTTAAAAGCATTAACATTCATACAATCATCAATAAAATACGAGTTATCAAAAAGCAACAGTTAAAATATGCAAATCCATAAACACAAGATAAAACTTGATACACAATAAAATTAATTCGATTCCAACTTGTATGCAAGATATTATATAAAGCAACAGTGCAATATAAATAAGCAGACCAATTGAGCTCAGGATAAAAATAATATAAAAACATGATAATTCATTGAGATGTCCCACGTGAGAATTTAAACCTTACTATCCAAACGCGGCCAAGGTACTTGGCCACACCTCAGGCAAAGAGGGTCCTTGCATCCGACTTCAGAATATGCAAAGCAACACTATGTTCATAGGTGCCCAATTGGCTGCAGATGGGTTTGAGCCATCTTGTTCTAGCCCTCTTATAGGCAGGGCAAGCAAACATAAGATGGGCCACACTCTCAGTCGGACTCATGCAATGATCAATGCTCAGGAAATGGAGAGGACAGAGAGAAAAGAACATCTGCAAATAACGTGAAATTATAGTGACCGAGAATGGTGTGAAGACCAACCCCCTGGCCAAAAGAGCAGGTAAGGGTCCCCCGGGATAGGTCAAGCGACATAGACTTCAGGACAGGATAGTTGACCTCTCTAGAATACCAACGGTTGCGCCGCACCCCTCTCTAACACTCTTACTCCTCGAGATTCTTCCGCGATCGTCTTATCTAACCCAATTAAATTAGGATAGAAGGTTCTGCATTCGGCTTCTTCAACAGCATCTCACAGCATCTCTCCCAGCATCAGCATCTCCCGCTCCAAGCTCTCAGCATTTTGTTCTCTCAGCAGCCTCTGTTCTGATTAAGTAACTAAAACTATCTTAATTATACCTTTCGTTCTTCATGTACCACCCACTAAAGTTTCAATATCGTAAAAATACTAAATTACATTTGTCAGGCAAGGGGGAAGATCATCACACCATGCTTACATGTCATCTAAATCAGTTCGACCATTGTTCAAAATCCCATCTCCTTAATTTTTATTCAAAATGTTATTTCACACACGCATTCACGTTTTATGTGCAACATTTTTATTAAGAGTCTGAATGTGAGTCCACATCGTTGAACTTTTCACCATCCATTCCCTGGATAGAACACTTTGCGACCTTGGCTCCCGTTCAACATCTAAGTCATCATTCCGGGTTAACTTTCAGTGGACCTGCGCAGTCATCACGTGACTCAGCTTACTTACTAGTGATAAAGTCAGAAAGACAAATATTAATTTTATGAATAAATGGTTTCACTGTAAACCACCCATCTCTACTCAATTCCCCTTTACTTATTAATACTTTCCCCGCATTAGCATTAGTAAAATAGCTCGTCTTTCTTTCAGCTAAGCAGATGCCATGCACGCGTGTCTTCAAGACTTCATTTTAGTGCCTTTTGCTCATGCGCAATAATTTCCCTCCAAGCGATCGCTCGTCATACTGCGTAGATGCAGTTGACGCATGCGCAGTAAAGATTTCCCGTTTAAACGGTTTTAGTCCTTCGTTCATGTTATTCGCGTTACTAAATACATAAGCAAGCTTCACTAACCCGCGTATTCATGTGGTGAACATTAGTTTTAAACAAAGCAATTTTAATAACTTGTCAGCGAGATAAAGGAGCGGATTGCTTCCGAGCAAGTCTTGCTCCATCAATCCCCTCTCTGATGGCATTTTGAGCCGTCACAAAATTACCCATCCTTTCTCAGATGCCAACTCTCAGCATTTCTCACTCTCATTCTCCTCTTTTCCTTTCTTATTTTCATCTTTGTTTTCTAAATCTTTCATCTTTTTGTATATCCTCCC
The DNA here is from genome assembly GCF_964204655.1 of Triturus cristatus. NCBI lineage: Eukaryota > Metazoa > Chordata > Amphibia > Caudata > Salamandridae > Triturus > Triturus cristatus. Next base: position 635,650,743 of record NC_140579.1, on the reverse strand, counting down.
TTTCATTTCCTCCATTTGTATCTCCTTGTATTCCCTATTTCTTTTCTTTCCATTCCCATTCACTTTATATTTTCTTCCTTTTCCTTTGTTTCTGCAACATTTACACCAAATCATTATTGTTAAAACCATTATCGTTATACCAACTATTGAAAGAATTGTTTGACCTAAAATACTTTTCCCTAAATCAGAAAAACAAGTCCCTATTGAAGAAATGCTTTTTGTTAGTCTCTCCCATACACTGTCAACCTTGAGTGGTTTCAAATCTTCATGAAGTTTTGTAATTTTCTTAATATACCCTTTGATTTCCTTACTTTTATCAGGAATGTAAGTGCAACAATGATGAACTTTCAGTATTCCACAGGCTCCGCCCTCTTTTGCTAATAAAATATCAAGCGCAAGTCGATTTTATAAAACCATAGACCTAATTGCAACCATTTCTGTATTTATCACCAAGAAACACCCAGCAGTATCAGTCAAGAGACGATCAACTACTGTCGACATTTTACAAATTCTATGTGAATTCAGAATGACTCCCACTGAAGGTATCAATACACCAAATATATCGCCAACTATTTCTGAAAAACTAGCTCTCTTTCTCCCTGTTAGTCCATTAGTGTTTTCATTGTTTCCAGTGATTCTTTTTACATGATACATTTTCAGAAATACTATCCCAAAGTAGCAACTTCCATACCACCTTGCAGGCAACTTATAATAAGCATTATTCCCACACACGTAGTAAACCCCAGGAAACACAGGATCAGTTCCTCCTTTTAGTCCCCAACCTCCCAAAATTAGGAAGTTATGTTCACATTCACTGGAACCAATAAATACATTTTTATAATCTGTTTTTAACCTATGGAGGCAGGTTTTCCCTTTTTTCACCAAGTCCAGGGACGTCGCAGCATGAGCCTTGCCAGTTGCATAAATTCCCTCTTTCCCAGCCCATTGTGATACATGGGTTTTCAGCAGCTTTCTTTTGAAAATCCTGTCTCCTTCCCTCTACTAAATTCAAAAACACTTTCTCTGCACGTAATATACATGTTAAATTATTCTTGTGTGCTTTGACTACATCTATTGATTTCATCGTTAAGAAAAATTAACCCATGAACTGTGCATCTTGACAACTAAGTACTGGATTCATATTCTTTCAAATAGGAAGCTCTGGAAATATTACATCTAAATTTAAATAATAATACTGAAGTTTTTCCATTGCATAAAACAGATTTGCTAGAACACTACATGATATCCCATATGTTAAAGGTAAATGGTGATATGTAACTCCCTCTGACACTGACGCTGGTAATTTCATACAGACATAACAATCACTAATCTCCGTGGCTCGTCCTTGACATCCCCCGCCAAAGCCTCATCCCTGCCAACCTTAGAGACCTGCACTGGCTCCCCGTCAACAAGAGGATCACCTTCAAGCTCCTCACCCATGCTCACAAAGCACTCCCAAGACGCCAGACCCACATACCTCAACAAACGCTTCACCTTCTACACTCCCAACCACCAGCTGCGCTCCGCTGACCTTGCCACCGTTCCACGCATATACCGAATGACCACCGGTGGCAGATCCTTCTCCCACCTCGCCGCAAAGACCTGGAACACCCTCCCCATCCACCTGCGACAGACCCAGGACCTGCTGACCTTCAGGAGACTCCTCAAGACCTGGCTGTTCGAGCAGTAGCAGCCCCCCACCTTAACGCCTTGAGGCCCTCACGGGTGAGTAGTGCGCTCAACAAATGCTTGATTGATTGATTGATTATCTACATGTTGAAATAACAATTTTGTAAAAACATTTAAAGATGTATCATTATCTAATAGTGTGATGAAAATCTGCCTCATCTGCTGCTTCTAATTCTACTCTATCTCCTTTTATTGTCTCATTAGTAACTGTATTTTTCTTCTTATTTGTTATCATCAATAAAGGCACTGCCACTGTTAGAAATAACCTTACTGAGATCACTAATAAAATGCTACATATGCAAGCTCTACAACATCTTCGTTTTAAACTTCGTTTCGGTTGCTCAGTGACTTCATTTTTCGCCATTTTAATCTGAGAAGATATTTTCTCTTCTTTCTTTCTTAACTTGGAAATTCTCTCTTGTTTCTAAGGTGGTCTCAATTTTCTTTCATCAATTTGTGCAGCATCTACTACTTCTGATTCTTCACTTAAATCTAAATTCTCAAATTCTTCTAATATTACATAGGTCGACTCAGGGGCCTTGTATTTATTGTTCAAAATTCTCAGTCGTGGGCTTCTTCGTGTGTTTCTCACAATTGACTGTTTAGACTGAGTTTGACTAGTAACCTCATTCACTTGCTCTGGTCTTTCGTTTGTTTTTCTCAGATAGTATCTTAGTCTTTTCACTCCACTTGGCCAGTTATCACCCTTTCTGATCTGAACTGCACTTTCACCCTCTTCGTCTTTTTCTAGAGCTCTTTTCTTCTCAGTATGTCTAGGCACAATCTGTTCTCTTTCTGAATCCCTCTCTAACTGTTCCTGTTCTGGTCTTATTATTGTTATTTTATCCACCTGAACCTGTTCTTCTTCTTCTATCTGGTCCTTTTCAGGTCTTATTTCAAATTGATCTTCTTCTGCCCAAACTGGTTCCTCTTCTCCTGACTGGTCCTGTTCAGGTCTTACTACAATTTGTTCTTCCACTGCCTGAACGTGTTCTTTCCTCATCTGGTCCTGCTCAGGGTCTCGAGTAGCTTTTTTCTCTTCTTCCTGAGCATGTTCTTCTATACCTATCTGAGCCTCACTACTTTCCTGTCTCTCTAATCTGGTTCTTCTTCTTGTTTGAATAACAACTTCAGGTGTGTCAATTACTGGTGTCCAACCCTCCTGACTTGTGCTCGGTTGTTCCTTGTCTATTACTTCAGAATCTATCACTCTAGATTCTTCGACTTCACAACCTTCAGCTGTTTCAACTGGTTCAATTAGTTGCTGTTCTTCAGTAGGGCCTGGAACTCTTTTGGTATGATTGGAATGAATCCAAATGGGTAAACCTGCACACTTCACTGCTGTGGTAGTGACCAGTATGACTTGATGTGGTTTATCCCACCTGGGTGCTAGGCACAACTTTCTGGCGTGTTTCTTCACTACCAACCAGTCTCCAGGATTCAAATCATGTGCCTGCGTTGGCTGCCTGGCAACTGCGTCTTCTCCAACCAGGTGAGAGACAGAACACACTAGGTCAGTCAATTCTTTGCAATAGTCGAATACCAGATCATCAGTTATATTCATCAATTTATGAATAATGCTTGTCTCATTGCCCTTCCCATGAGTATTTCATGTGGACTCAATCCTGTTTTTCTGTCAGGAATACTTCGGAGTCCCATCAACACAAGAGGCAATGCATCTGGCCATTTCAGTGATGTGGATACACACACTCTCCCTAACCTTGACTTAATTGTGTCAATTTAGTTGCTCAACCACTCCAGAAGACTCTGGACAGTATGCACAGTGCAGTTTTTGTTCCATATTGAATGCTTCACAGATTAATCAAATTATTTCATTATTAAAATGAGGTCCTCTATCTAATTCCAAAGTGACTGGGAAACCGAACCAAGGAATCAACTCGCTTAACAGCAATTTAGCAACTGTTAGACATTTCTCCTAGTGGGGTATGCCTCCACCCATCTTGAAAACAAACACACTATGACAAGGACGTACTTCATTCCGTTGCTTGGAGGCAACTCTATGAAGTCAAGCTGCAGTCTCGTGAATGGTCCTTCTGCCTTTCCAATTTTTCCCCAACTGACCACTGTCTTCCTACCTGGATTTAACTGCTGACAGATGAACATCTTTGGCAAAGACTATCTGCGACTACCCTGAACTTTGGATTGTACCAATTCTGTCTGAATAGCCTAATCATTGTATCCCTACCAACACGTGGGTCCCCATGATACATTTTTGCCATTTGAGAGAGTAAGCAGTCTGGCATGACTGGTCTGCCATTGGTGTATACCCATACATCATCTTCTGTCCTTCCTTCACAACCTGACTTTATCCAGATTTCCTTTTCGTTTGCCTCAACTTCATCCTGCAACTGTCTAACATCATCCTATGTTTCTAGAGCTGAGAAAAACATAAGTTGATAGTTGATTTAATTTGTTTCAATTTTTCTGTTAAGTGCCATGTTATTTTTTGCACAATATTGAGCAATTTGGTCAGCGTATCTGTTACCTGCCGCCACATAGTCATTTCCTGACTGGTGAGCAGCACACTTGACCACTGCCATTTTGTTTGGCAATTGTATTGCTTCCAACAATTCTTTTACATTTTTGTCATTTCTTATAGGAGACCCTGACGAAGTCAGAAATCCCCTCTGCACCCATAGCTGGCCAAAGTCATGCACAACCCCGAAACCATATTGACTATCCGTAAATATGGTTATTCTCCAATTTTTCCCACATTTGTATTCCTTTGTTAAGGCCACCTTATTCGGCTACTTGTGTAGACTTGACTCCCGGTAAACAGGATGGTTCAGTGACCTTTCAAATCTTACATACAGCATAGGCTACAGTAAGTCCTCCTCCCTCTGTTCTCATGCATGACCAGTCTACAAATAGTTCATGATCTGGCTCTCTCAAGGGCACTTCTTTTATGTCGGGACGGGGCTTGGTACACATCTCAGTAACATCCAGACAATCATGATCCACTTCATCTTTCACTTCTTCAAAACATGGCTCTGGCAAGAATGTGGTAGGATTCATTATTGTACATCTTATTCTGTCACATTTTCTGCTCACAGATCACTCTTTCATACTTAGTCATCCGACTAGGGGTAAGGTGCTGTGTGCGAGTTCTTGTTAAAAGAATCTCAACTGAATGTGGGACGTAAACTTTGACTGGATGTTCCATCACAATCAATTCACTTTGCTCCAGACTCATACAAGTAGCAGCTACTGCTTTTAAGCAGCCGGGTAAAGCTGAAGCCACAGGATCCAGATTAGCAGAGAAATATGCTACTGGATGTCAGCTTAATCCATGCCTTTGAGTCAAAACTGAAAGTACACAACCTTCTCTCTCACAACAGAACAGTGCTAATTCTTTTGTATAATCAGGCATGCCTAAGGCAGGGGCCTCGCACAGACAATTTTGCAATTTCACAAACGCTTCCACGCACTCCTCATTCCAGACAATCGGATCTTTTGCTCTTTTCCGGGTCAATTGAATCAATGGTTTTGCCAGCAGGGAAAACCCAATAATCCACTGCCTACAGTACCCAACCATTCCGAGAAACATTCTCATTTCCTTTTGTGTCTGAGGTAATTTCATTTGCTTGTTTATTTTTATTCTCTCTGGGGTCACTTTTCTAACAACTCTAATTTATGCCCTAAATAGCTAACAGTTTCTCTGGAGACACCTTGTGTCCTCCTTCGGCCAAATGGTTCAGTAATGCAATTGTGTCAGTGACACAATCTTCTCGTGATTTTGATGCCACTAGTAGGTCATCAATATACTGAGCTAGGACAGAATTTCCGGGCATGACCAATGTTTCTAGACACTTTTTCAGAATTTGATTAAAAATTGAAGGACTTTCTGTATACCCTTGAGGAACTCGGCACCATGCCAAAACACGGTCTTCGAACCTCAAGGCGAATAAATATTGGCTGTCTGGGTGCAAAGGAATAGAGAAAAAGGCTTGGCATAAATCAATTACTGTAAACCAACCTGCATTCTAGGGTATTTGATAAAGAATCACTGCTGGATTTGGCACTACTGGGCAACAAGGCACTGCAATTTTGTTGATGTTCCTCAAATCCTGTACTAACCTGTATTTTCCGCTAGGCTTTGAAGTCCCATTATTGGCGAATTACAAGGACAACCCATTATTTCTTTTAAAATACCTTGTTTAATCATTCGGTCAATTTCTGGAACGACTCCTGTTTTCACTTCTGGACTAATTTCGTACTGTTGTGTGTTTGGATAAACTGCACCCTCTTTCACAGTTACTTTCACTGGATCTACATTTGACATCAGCCCAATAATCCCACACTTCTGGATTTACTCTGGTTCTCAACTCTTCTGGTAATTCATTTTCGGTTATCAGTGAAAGCATCTCATCTACTTCTGTACCTTGCTTAGCTAGCATCATTTTGTATACAACGTCTTCATCAGGGGTTTGGATCTACTGTACACCATCTGGTGTACAGTAGATCGTGCAATTCATTTTGCACAACAGATCTCTTCCTAACAGATTTACTGACTGGAATCGCAAACAGATGCATGTCTTTAAAATTTCCGATATGTACCTCCATTGGTTTTGTGATCGGGGTTCTAATCTGTTGTGTCAAGACTCCTACAACTCGGATATATTCTCCCGAGAGGGGTAGGTTTGGGATGTCTGCTGTTCTCACAGTAGACCGGGTAGCACCAGTATCCACTAGAAAAGTGATATCACTACCTTCCACTTTCCCATCAATACATGGACCTGACTGATCTACCGGCAAGGATGCGCCAAGCACGCACTCCTCTTCCTCCCCCCTGAGGCACCATCATTGTGCATAGTCCACTTCATCATTATCATTCTCTAAAAAATATTGTGTAACCACAGAATTTTTCTTACCACTACCTCCGTGACATCCGGCGTCCGCACTGTATTTTTGAGTGTTCACAAAGTTTGGCATAAGAGCTGGTGGCACCTGATACTGTGGAGTAACTACCTGCTTCGGCTGATTCATAATAACTTAATTCTGCGTCTGTGGATTTCAATTTTTGTTTGACCCATTATTTATTCTGAATAGTCTTACACTCGTTTTTCCAATGTCCAAGCTTTCCGCACGCATGACAAGGAAATTTCTTCTTCGCTTCCTCTCTAGTCATTCATTCTCTTACTTTACCAGCATTCGCCACTTGATCATTCTTATTCTGCTCTTTCACCTGATTATCCGTCTGGGTATTTAATTTATTTTCCTGCTGTTCTGCTAATTTCACTTGTGCCCACATCATTTTCTCTTTTAGCTTTCTATGCCTTGTCTCAATGTCATCTCCGCAATACTTGGCATACTTCAAGATTTTGTCGATCGTTTTACTCTGCCAGCACAACATGTGCTGCTGAATCATCTGACTAATCTCTGGTTTCAGACCATACACAAACCGATACACAAAATGTCCCATATCCTTATCACCAATGTTCTCAAAACCACTATACTGCTTAAACACTTGCAGCAACCGCTCATAATATGCATGTACAGACTCATTTGGCTTTTGAGTTGTCCTATCTATCTTTAGCCAATCTGTTTCTTTAGAAGGGATTTTCCCTTTCAGAAAAGTAATTACTTGATGATATTTCCTCATAACATCCTCTGAGGGTGCTCCTGTTTTTGAGTCTCTAGCATATTCCTCACTTGGCCAATCAACTGTGATCTTACACTAGGTCCATAAGTCAGCCGGTACCACAATATCAAACAAACCATCCAGATCCTTCAACAGAACCTTCAGAACTTTCACAAATCTTTCAACCTGTTTGTACCATTCAACGGGTTTCTCTCGGGGGAAATCATTTGCAAATGACAAAATATCCTGTCTGCTCCATGGAACGTGAACATATCCACCACCAGGAACCTCTCTCATGGGGCACAATCTCTCTGCTTTTTCTGATTCTTTTAGTAAGAATGCAGATGATGCTTCCTTTGCTTGTGCTTCCTCTTTCTTTCTGTTCCACCTAGTCCTCCACTTGTCAATGTATCCCCACTTCTGCAAAATGTTTATTAACTCCTTTATCTGTAGTTTTTTACGAGACACATTCATATTCTCCAGATCCTTGTCAGTAAACTCCACTCTATATGGTTTCTGTAATAATTTTGATCTCCTTATATCCACTCCAATCTCTGAAGCAACCTCTGTCAATCTCTCATGAAACAATTTTGCATTTCTGGTATACTTCTACATATAAACAACAACTCCTCATCATTGTAAAGGTTCAACATTTCTATTCCCACATTTCCAGCTATCATCTCTTCCAACTCCACTTTCAATCTGTAAATATCTAAAATCTTTGGTGTTGAGCTTCGTTTTTCTATTCCCTGTGCCCAACTTTCTAAATCTTCTGGAGTGACTGCTGTTGAACCTCTAGTTCCTAAAGGTACCATAGACCATTTTTCTTTCAAATTTCCGGGTGTAACTCTCTTTGGAGTTTCAGTCAAAGGTTCCCTCATTGGAAGGTTCATTAATGAAATGACTGAATCACACTCACTGGTCTGATCATCAGTTATTATTACCTCTTTTCTGGGATTATTCAAAGGAACTGTTCCTTCTTGAGGTTTTGGGCTACTCAATTTATCTCCATATAATGGGATAACAGGACTTATAGTCACAGGTACTGTCAAAGCTTCAGTATTTAAATTCAATTGACTTATTTTCTGCAATACTTCCTCCCTAGTTCTGCTTCTTTTTCTTTATCTTGACGGACGCTATTACCTAATGTAACATGTAAAATTTGGGGAATTAAGGGTGTTCCCATTATCGGTGCACTTGGGTTGACTCTACTGGGTTCTTCATGATACGGTGGAGGATTTTTAGTTAGAATTTCCTCCAACAATTCATCATCTGGTTCACCATATCCTGTCATATTCATGTGTTTTGTTTTCTCCTTACACTTTCTTCCCAACTGTTCCACAGCCATTAACACTGGGTATAATCCTTCTGATACCATAGCTCTTCTCCATCTGACCTTCACGTGACTCATGCAAATATCTGGGAACAATCCTCGATATCTCTTACCACCTCTGCATTTCTCTCGTTCAAATGACTCAGTCTCCCATTCTTCCAAAGCTTCATACAGAGTTAACCTAGATCTTGGTTCTAAATTATTCATTCTCATTCTTAGATTCTGTAGAATTCTCCTATTAAACGTACCATGTTCTGGAAAAGCTTGAACTCCATCACCTTTTGTATATTCTATCCAATTCTCCAACCATACACAAGTATGATATCCTCTTTCCATCATCATAAAGGAAGCAGTCGTCTTTAGTGGCAGAATAGGAATTCCCTCTCTAGTCAACACAGGCTTATCTTTCTTAAAGAAATTCTTAATTTTCTTTATTAACAAAATTTTTCTCTTTTCTCAGTACATTCTAGATTAACGATATATGAAAGAATAGTACGCAAACCCTTAACCTCTACTATCTGTGCGACTCACACCAGCAGTCAAATCAGAATCCAACATACAATTCTTCTTAACCAATGCTAACAAAGCTTCTATCTAATAACCAATTAAAGGTCAGGCGTGCACGGTTTGTTTAACCAATACTAGCGTTGCTTCTATCTAGTAACCAATCAGGCTCACGCTCATGGTCTGACCAATGCCAGCGCGGCCTTTTGTGACGTCAGTTTTGCTCCTTACTACTGACCCCTCCTTTTCAATCTGCTTCTGTCTCACCCCCACTGTTTCAACCAATCCCAGCACGGCTCTGTGACATCAGCACAACTCCGGCAACTGACCCTCCCTTCACAAGGTAATATGAAAACTTATCTCTTTACTTTTCTCAAAATAACATTTGTTAGTAACAACATACAAACATTTGCTACTCTGCCTGTTCCTCTAAACAAAGGATAGATTTTCGACTTATTCGGAGTCTCAGAATTACTCCTTCTTCTACTGCGAGTAAAACCCCTGTTTTCTCTTCATTCAAGCTCGGGAGAACCTGTTACTCCTTCAGTGTTACCCCTACTGGGAAATAAGAGTACAGTTTCACCAGCGAAACCTCTGCTATCACTCACACTCTACTTTTATATGAAATAGTCCCTAGTTTAATACGGTCAGCCCTACGTAGCTTCTCAGTTTTATTCCAACAGACGAGTAACCTCACTGCAGTGTGGCTTCTGTCACCACCCGCTATTCATTTCCCCTGGATTTCCAGACAACATAAAACAAGACGCTAACTCTTTTGTTAAACATAAATCAATAATCAATATTTATCACCAAACTAGTCGATAATAACCATAACTCTGCTACCAGAAAACTGATCCAGCTGCGTACCAACAACAGCAGATACTCCACTACCATATACTCACCTGGGCCCATAAACACACAATTGAGTAAACCGCTGGAGTCAAAGTTTATAATTTTCACAATGTTTAGGATTAGTTATTTCATACTCATAACTAACCTTTCACTGATCAAAAAGTTCTTTCCTCTGGTCAATGGACCATTAGTTGAACTAGTTGATGTTGATAATTAACACTCACTCTAACTTAGTAGTTTTAAAAAACAACAGACTCTGGAATTTTTTAAATCTTTATCTAAATTAAATGCATGTGAACCACTTCAAAAATACAACACAGTCACCATCATTCATAGGAGAGAAAATTCAAATGATTAAACATCAAACACATACCTCGGACTCTTGCATTGATCAATGCTCAGGAAAGGAAGAGGACAGAGAGAAAAGAACATCTGCAAATAAAGTGAAATTATAGTTACCAAGAATGGTGTGAAGACCAACCCCCTGGCCAAAAGGGCTGGTAAGGATCACTCGGGATAGGTCAGGTGACAAACACTTCAGGTCAGGATTCAGAACAGGATAGTTGACCTCTCTAGAACACCGACGGTTGCGCCCCTCCCCTCTCTGACACTCTCTTCCTCTTCGAGATTTTTCCGCGATCTTATCTAACCCAATTAAATTAGGAAAGAAGGTTCAGCATTCGGCTTCTTCATCAGCATCTCACAGCATCTCTCCCAGCATCAGCATCTCCCGCTCCAAGCTCTCAGCATTCCGTTCTCTCAGCAGCCTTTGTTCTGACTAACTAACTAAAACTATCTTAATTATACCTTTTGTTCTTCATGTACCACCCACTAAAGTATCAATATCGTAAAAATACGAAATCTAATTGGTCAGGCAAGGGGGAAGATCACCACACCATGCTTACATGTCATTTAAATCAGTTTGACCATTGTTCACAAACCCATCCCCTTAATTTTTATTCAAAATTTTATTTCACACACGCATTCACGTTTTATTTGCAACATTTTTATTAACAGTCTGAATGCGAGTCCACATCGTTGAACTTTTGACCATCCGTTCCCAGGATAGAACACTTTGCGACCTTGGCTCCCATTCTTCATCTAAGTCATCATTCGGGTTAACTTTCAGTGGACATGCGCAGTCGTCACGTGACTCAGCTTACTTACTAGTGATAAAGTCAGAAAGACAAATATTAATTTTACGAATAAATGGTTTCACTGTATACCACCCATCCCTACTCTACTCCCCTCTACTAATTAATACTTTCCCCGCATTAGCATTAGTAAAATAGCTAGTCTTTGTTTCAGCTAAGCAGATGCCCTGCACGCGAGTCTTCAAGACTCCATTTTAGTGCCTTCTGCTCATGCACAATAATTTCCCTCCAAGCGATAGCTCGTCATACTGCGTAGGTGCCGTTGACGCATGAGCAGAAAAGATTTCCCGTTTAAAGCGGTTTTAGTCCTTCGTTTATGTTTTTCGCGTTAGTAAACACATAAGCAAACTTCACTGACCTGCGTATTCATGTGTTGCGCATTAGTTTTACACAAAACAATTTTAATAACTTGTTAGTGAGTTAAACAAGCGGATTGCTTCCGAGCAAGTCTCTTTTCTACGAGTCCTTGCTCCATCACCAAGATCCTAGCTAAAGTTCTTGCAAATAGGTTGACATTGCTGATGGAGGGCCTGGTCCTCCCAGACCAGGCAGGTTTCATACCTGGCAGGGCCACCTCCCATAATCTGTGCACAACATTTGCATTACTACACGACATTGACCCGGACATCAGTGCAGCAGATATCTGCTTAGATGCCATCAAAGCCTTTGATTCCCTGGAATGGGATTACATGTTCATAGTATTGGGTAGAATGGGTCTTCCCCAGCCATTCCTGGCATGGATAAAGCAGCTGTATGGCCAGCCTATGGCCATTATACAGATTAACGGTCTATACTCCAATCCGACCCCCATTATGCGAGGCCCACGCCAGGGCTACCCTCTGTCCCTGTTGCTTTTTGCTCTCGCCATCGAACCCTCGTGGCCAAGTTACGGCAGCATCATAGAGAGCATGCTATACCATACCCCTCACGTCAGATACTAATATTATATGCCGACGATGTCACCCTTTATTTACGGGACCCACAGATTAGCCTCAAACCGATTTTAAGAGAGTTCATCAGATTTGGTTCTCTCTCCGGGATAGGGATGAACTAGAGTAAATCGCAGATTTTCCCGCTCACACCCAGCACTGTTCAGTTCCCCTTGAAATGGTGCGAAATGGAAAACAAATATCAAGGCATGATAATAACAAGAAATAAAGAAGAAACGCTTCGCGCAAACTGTGGCACTGCGATTTAAACCATCACTAACTTGGTGTCTCGATGGATCACAATGCCATTCTCATTGGCTGGCAGAGTGGCCTTGATGAAAATGGTCCTATTACATAAATTATTGTATCTTTTCATTAATATACCCTTTAACCTGGGACGCCCTTTCTTCTACACCCTCTGATCATTACTCATCAGACTAGCATGGGACGAGAAACAACCCCAAGTGGGATGGTGGACCATGACGCAACTATGCCTCAATTGGGGTTTTGAGGCCCCAGATAGGGAGCTATATTTTCTGGCCGCTCAATCCCACTACACAATATATTGGCTCCATCCGCCACCCTTTATGCCACACCTGGTCATCGAGTAAAGATATATGGCTCCTAGGCCCACGACCTCCTTTCTGTGAACGCGCGTCCCTGGAGTAGCTTATCACACGGTAACCTGCACTAACCAAGCCTGGGAGCGCCTAGCTAAAATAGTGGGCAAACCGACACTGTACTCCCCACTTGTGCCTCTCCCGTACCTCTCGTGTGCGCCAGTCACACTTGAGGCTGTATGCTGCGATATGCTCAGTAGAAGAGACCAAAACTGCTGGGGCGACCTTTACCGGGGCTGTGACACCCTCACAGCCGCCAAACATCTTCACTTCCAGATACACACCGACCCCAAGACCACACTCAGAGGCACCCTTATCTACAGACCCCCAGGACCCCGCACACAATTCAGCGAAGACATCGCAGATTTCATCAGCCCACACGCCCTCCCCTCCGCTGACTACATCCTCATAGGGGACCTCAACTTCCACCTAGAGAACAACAGCGACAACACCACCACCACCCTGCTGGACAACCTTGCCAACCTCGGACTTAAGCAACTAGTGACCACCCCCACCCACTACGCCGGACATAGGCTTGACCCAGTCTTCTCCTCCAGCAAGCACATCTCCTTCAGCCACTCCACCGGACTCCACTGGACAGACCACAGCTGCGTCCACTTCAGCTTCAGAAGAACCATGACTCACCACCACCAGCAACAGGTTCCCCGCAGGAGCTGGAACAAGATCACCACCGACCAGCTCTCCACATCACTGAGCCAGAACCCTCCCGCCAGCTCAACGGACCCCAACCAAGCAGCCAACAACCTTACACAGTGGATCACCGACTGCGCCGACGACCTCGCACCCCTGAAAAACCATCCCAACAGGCCCAACAGCAAGAAAGCCTCCTGGTTCAACAACGACCTCAAGAACTCCAATAAGAACTGCTGTACCCTCGAGAAAGCCTGGCAAAAAAACCCGACTACAGACAACATGACCGCCCTCAAGCACGCCTCCCGCAAACACCACCAGCTGATCCACACCACCAAAAGGACAGCATTCAAGGAACGACTAGACAACAACGCACACAACAGCAAGGAACTCTTCAGCATCGTTAAAGAGTTCTCCAACCCCAGCGCCGGAAACAACGACATCACCTCCTCACAAGACCTCTGCGACTCACTCGCCTCGTTCTTTCACCGCAAGATCGCCGACATACACAACAGCTTCGGCGCACAGACCACGCACCCAACACCGAACCAACACCCCCCACCACCACCCTCCGCACCTGGACCCCGGTCAGCACCGAAGACACCATCCACACGATGAACACCATCCACTCCGGATCACCAACCGACCCATGCCCCCACCACGTCTTCAACAAGGCCGACTCCGTCATCGCACCCCAAGTCCGGGACATCATCAACTGCTCCTTCAACACCGCCACCTTCCTGGAGAGCTGGAAGCATGCCGAACTCAGCGCCCTCCTGAAGAAACCATCAGCAGACCCCACCGACCTCAAGAACTACCGCCCCATCTCGCTCCTCCCGTTTCCTGCCAAAGTCATCGAGAAAACCGTCAACAAACAGCTTGCCGCCTTCCTCGAGACGAACGGATCCCTCGACCACTCGCAGTCCAGCTTCCGAGCCAACCACAGCACCGAGACCGCCCTCATCGCAGCCACCGACGACATCCGAGCCCTACTCAATAACGGGGAAACAGCGGCCCTCATCCTCCTGGACCTCTCCGCAGCGTTTGATACTGTCTGCCACCGCACCCTAGTACAGCGCCTCAGCAACATCGGAATCCAAGAGAAAGCTCTAAAGTGGATCATCTCGTTCCTCGCCGGAAGAACCCAGAGAGTCCGCCTCCCCCCTACAGATCCAAGGCCACCGAAGTCATCTGCGGCATACCACAAGGATCTTCACTCAGCCCCACCCTCTTCAACATCTACATGAGCCCCCTCGCAGCCATCGCACGCCAACAGAACCTCAACATCATCTCCTACGCCGACGACACCCAGCTGATCCTCTCCCTCACCAATGACCCAGCCACCGCCAGAACCAACCTACACGAAGGGATGAAAGACGTAGCCGAGTGGATGAACAGCCGCCTGAAACTGAACTCAGACAAGACGGAAGTCCACATCCTTGGATCATCGCTTTCTGCCTGGGACGACTCCTGGTGGCCCCCTGCCCTGGGCAGCGCACCCAAACCAACGGACCACGCACGCAACCTGGGCTTCATCCTGGACTCCTCCCTCTCGATGACCAGACAAGTCAACGCCATCTCATCATCATGTTTCAACATCCTACGCATGCTCCGAAAGATCTTCAGATGGATCCCCACCCAAACCAGGAAGACGGTCACCCAGGCACTCGTCACCAGCCGACTGGACTACGGTAACACCCTCTACACCGGAACCACAGCCAAACTACAGAAAAGACTCCAACGCATCCAGAACGCCTCCGCACGACTCATCCTGGACATCCCCCGACACAGCCACATCTCCGGACACCTGAGAGACCTGCACTGGCTCCCCTTCAGCAAGAGAATCACGTTCCGACTCCTCACCCATGCACACAAGGCCCTCCACGACCTGGGCCCCAGGTACCTCAACAACCGCCTGACCTTCTACACTCCCACCTGCCAGCTACGATCGTCCAGCCACACCCTCGCCGCCATTCCACGCATTCAAAGAGACACTGTGGGATGAAGATCCTTCTCCTACCTGGCAGCCAAGACTTGGAACTCCCTCCCCATCCACCTCCGTCTGACCCAAGACCACCTCTCCTTCAGGAAGCAACTCAAGACCTGGCTGTTCGAGCAGTAGCAGACCCCCCCTACCCCTAGCGCCTTGAGACCCTCCGGGTGAGTAGCGCGCTTTACAAATTTCTTGATTGATTGACTCCATTGGAGTTATTTCTTTATTTAGGACTGAAACACAAACTTAGGGCCAATATCCCGGGATTCCCTCAGGAACCCCCAACTCTATAAACACTGCACACTCTTTTCAAAATGGCTGGACCGGAGCACTCGTTTTCCAGCATATACCGGGACGCACTGCTCAAGAGGACACAGCCGAAACACGGGGTCAGGAAGGCGTGGGCTCATGACCTTGAGCGGTCCTTGACGGACGGGCGGTGGACCTATTGCTGCACACAGACGTAAGCTATTACAGCAAGCAGTCGCTTATGAATCATAAACTTCAAATACTCGCATGAAACTTTCTATACACCCACGTGGCTCTACAAATGCAAATTGAGAACCGACGACCTATGTGAAAGATGTCGTCAAGCGGGGGCCGACTTCTTACACCTGGCATGGCAGTTTTGCGAAGTTCATGGGTATTGGCGTGAAGTGATTGCTGCTCTGTAACAAATGATAGACACCCCTCTTGCTGTGTCCCCCCTACTGGCACTTCTGGGCTACACAGCTGAAGTACAAATATCATGCAGAAAATTTGTAGCAAAGAGTATGTTGCTCGCAAAACGGAGGGTGGCGTGCAGATGGGGCAGAGGGCGGGCTCCCAAATTTGAGGAATGGCAAGCAGACCTTATTTATTGTAAGGATCAGTACATGAACTATGCGGAACTCCTGCCAGCCTTGTCTCGCCCAAGAGACATCTGGGATCCCCTAATGGATTATCTGAGGGAACACTGGATCGGAACCTGTGTGCTTTGGGTTTGGGTGCACAAACTGGACATTCAGCTGGTGGCCCTGCGGGTGGGGAGGAACTCACGATAAGTGTATTTCATTTGTCTGCCTATGTTTCCTTATGAACAAACTGGAAGTGTGGAATTGTTTGACAACGTTGTGCCCATATCATAGTGAAGTTCTTTGCTTAACGTTAAAATGCTATTGCGATCCGCTGTAGATACTACATTGCAGAATTACTTCTAGCAGTAGGTATGCTTATTGTCCGTGCTGTGCATTTATACACTGCATTGATGTATGTTATATTTCTATGTAAGTTGAAAAACCCAATAAACACGTAAATAAAATGGCTTGGCATAACTAAATAGGCCACAAATTTCTCTGACAATGCTCGGGAGTGTTTACAAAGCTATCACTTTCACATCAGGAAAGTAATTAAGAATTTAAAAAATAGATGAGAGGTTAGGACCCTGGTCAAAAAGCATAACGGCAAACTGAGGGCCCTTGTGATAAAATAGAGAGAGAGAAACAAGGGGAAATGACACAAGAAGGATAAAACAAAACTCAGATCTTCCTCGGAGGATCAAAAAGATTCATTATACATTGGATTTTACATAAATGTAGCAGTTATATAATGATTACATTCTGGGAAAATTTACTTGAACAGACTGTAGTATCTTGTGAGTTAATAGTGACGGAACCCTTTTGGGTCCTGATTGTCTCCCTAGAAACGTGAACTATGTGTTAGAGCGTAATGCATCGATTGCTTTTTCAGTGTGGCGAGTTGCAGTTGCACGTACACTAATAAAATCTTCTTGTGTGGCATAGTCATTGGCATGTAACTGGGCTGGGAAGACACTGCAAAGACCATATTTTATGATTTCTACTTCTCTTACTATGCTGATTTTGTCCTACATGCCACAAATTCTCAATGTTAGGCTTCAAAGAGAACTAACCAGTACTTTCACACTAATTAAGTACATGTAAAATATGTCTGACATGCTTTCTAGTATCTTGTCATGTAATAAACCTCTCACACAGTGCCAGTTAGTGATTTCCAAGGGCATCACTTTCACGTGGGTAATACAAGAGTTAGAAAAATAAGCAAGGGCTCTGAAATAATGGGTTAACCCTGGCCACAATATATCACGTATTAGTATCTTTGCCATTGTAGTGTTCTTCTGAACACAGAACTTAACTACCTTTCCTTAGCAGCTTTATTGACACCCATCCATTACATGCATCACCAAGTAGGTGACACTGCTAATAACGGGCTGGGTGCACAAGTCTGGGGCAAGTTCCATGATGTAACCTGTGTCACTTTATTTACTAGCATATGGGCTGTGGGTCGACAACACCGTAGCCATGACACTAAGGGGCTCATCACGATACGGCTCGGATGGCGAGCCGCATCGTAATGGGCCGGTTGGATTTCTTTCCAATCGCCTCATTTTGATGGAGGTGATAGGAATGGAATCAGACCGGTCATCCCGGTTGGCTTCCAACTGGCTTGGAGAGCCCGTCTGCCAGACGGAATGCGGCACGCAATCTCAAGGGTGGCTCTTTTCGCCCTTGAGATGATGATCATTGTTTCTGACATGGTTTTCATGCCGGTCTGTCGGAGATGGAAACCATGTTGTAAAGCATGTTCGGGGGCCCAGCAGGGCCCCCTCTGGTGCACGGCCTCCCATTTGAGGCTGAGAGGATCCCTTGAGGTGCCTACCAGGGGTGCAGGGATGAACTACACCTCCCATTTTACAATGGGAGCATGCATTACAGTTGGTTTGCGACCGGAATGCATGCTCCTATAGTAAAATATAGGAATGAGACAGAACAGGGTTTGGTCGCATCCTAATGGGGCGGTCAGGCTGACGAGCGGGTGTCTGTCGGTCCCATGACTGAGTCAGTGTCAGGCGGAAGTGATAACGCCCAACATTCTCTCGAGCCCCTATATCTTTTTGGAGTTTGGTGGGTGGCCGTCAAAAACGATGTCCGCTTTACACAATGCTTTTTGTACCTTCATAGGACCCATTGTGACAGCTGTTCCTCTGAAGGCACAGAGAAGAGATCATTGCTGGGCCGGAGGTTAACTCTAAACCTGGTGTGCTGCAGTTCATCATAGTGGCTTATGTAATTTTTTCCACCACCCTGACTGACAGACCACCGCCTATCAAACTATGCATTGGGCCCTTAAAGCTCAAAGATCTTTCACTAGTCCTGTTCTGACATTAGGAGACATTTTAGTTACATTTGTTCTGTAATGAAAGACACAGTCATCAAATGAATACAATGTAACCTTTTTAGACAGGATACAACCAATATTCTCTCTGCTCAGGGACTAATACTTCATTCTAGGTGCAAACCCTGAACTTTGAAGAGCTTGTAATGTGCTCTTGCTTCAAGTATTGGAGCTTCTCTCTTCCTTGTTGTTTTGCAGAAGAGTTTAAAGTTGCTATGCGCTGGTGTGTGTAGGCAGTATTTAGCACAGTCTATATTAAACTTTCACAAACTCTGAGATTGTTGGCAACTCTGACAATCCAACAGTTGCATAGCAGGGTGAGAGAATGTAGTGTAGATAAGAACCACATAGAGTACCTGTAAGAAAATGAATTATTACTTTTGAGTGGGTAATGGGTGAGCAAAGTAATAAAGTCACAAACATTTTTGGTCCATGCTATGGTTTCAGTAATTTAAGCCTAAACTAATCCCCTGGTAGATATAGCGCAAAGCAAACACTGTCAAATTAGAGAAAACGTGCAAAGCATTCAAAAGAACCCAAAGTCCTAAAAGTTTAAAACACAACACAAAAGTATTCCAACTCCAATCTACATTAATAGATTCAAATTGAATAAACAGGTTAACTTCAAAACAATGAAAAACCAGTAAGAGGAACCTGAGGTATTATTTTTTCACAAGAAAGTGTGTCAAGAATATTTCACTGTTCTTGGGGGACCTGGAGCCAGGTGCAATTTGAGGCAAACCAAGATGGAATGCAGTCAGATACACGAAACAGGTTCATTCAGGTTGAAGATTTTACCTTAGGACTTAGAAATGGAAGTGGAGATCCTTGAGCTTGGCAATGTTGCAGGCTGTAACTGAAGAAGTTTTCTGGAAGCCAGATAGTTTTTAGGAAAAGGTCATGCTGAAGATGTTGGTTTTGGAGGGGAAAGGTCTGGGTGGGAGATGTCTGAATTTTGTGTCAAGTAAGTACTTTTGTTGGACGAGTCAAGATTTATACCTTTGGACCTAGGGCCTGGTTATGAGTTTGGTGGTGGGAGAGCAGACCGCCACACCATGCCACTGCCCCCTCCCACACTGCCATACCTCACTGCTGGCCAAACACCAGATTAAGAGTTATCTTGTAGTCTGGCAGGTGGTCCTTTGGTGTTCCCACAGTTGTGCCTATTAAAAAGGCCTCGCAATGGGAACGCCAAAGCCCGTTCCTGCATTGCATGGATTATAAAGTCCATGCTGTGCAAGAAAGGGGGTGCATGCAGAAAGTGCCTCCATGCATGCATCCCATGGCTCTGGGGTAACCGGGGGCCCTGTAACGCCCCCCCCAAGTTGCCTCACCGCCACCCTTTATATGGTGAGCTCACCGCCTTGAAAACGTTGGATGTGAGGAAACTAGTAATAAGCTTGTCAATGCTGTAGAGGTACGGCCAGCTTATTGTGGTCCTCAGGCCACTGATCCACTGCCAGGGATCGCGGATCTGGCGGTCCTATGGCGGTCTCACTGCAATCCTTGTAAAACGGCAGTCCAACCACTGGTGTGGCGGTTACTGCACTGCCACCGTGGGTTTGACAGTCCATCTCACCACCAAACTCATAATCAGTCACTAACAGGCACATGCATCAACTATTTTTGCGAGCGCAAAATGTGCGATTCGCAAAAATCGTCCGTTTGCGCCCGCAAAAAGGGCTTCTGCGATGCATCAACCTGTCAGCCTCTCACAATTTAGGAAATCGCAAATTATTGAGATTTCTTAAATTGCGATTGCATTTAAGGAATTGCAAATTGCGATTCCTTAAATGCAATGCATGATGGAATCGCAAATTGCGATTTTGCTAATGGGGACGCAAATTACCATCAATTTGTACTTGATGGTAATTTGCAAAAACTTTGAAAAATGCACTAAAGTGCATTTTTCAAAGTTGTAGGTTACACACACACATACCCTTGGTGCATGTGTGTGCGCAACATGTGTGCACAGTTCAATTTCAGGGGTGCAACAGGTTGTCCTTTTGACACCCTTGCACCCTTGAAATTGCATGCGCAATTTGCGAGTACCTATTGGTACTCGCAAATTGCACATGCAATCTCCCATAAATTCTTATGGGCCTATAGGCTCATAGAAATGAATGGGAAGGCATTCCTTAATTGCGAATCACAATTTGCGAGTCGCAATTAAGGAATATTTGGGAATCGCTAATTTTAAAGCGATTCCTACATGCATAGGCTTTTGCAATTCCTTAATTGCGATTCCTTAATAATCGCAATTACGGAATCGCAAAAGCCAACATTGATGCATGTGCCTGTAAGTCTCTTTTCTCAGAGGTCAGTATCCTCCATCTGACAAAGCTAAAGTTTCCATCTGATGATGAGTTCCACCAGCCTGGATACCTTCTCATAGAGGACCAGCTGAAACAGATTTGTTGCTGCAGAGAAGCTCCTTGCATGAGAAGCCTTTTTCTTTAACCCAGTGAAGCTGTACTCTTGTGGGATTGGCTCAGATGGGTGCTCTCAGTTCTCCTATGGCTGGAAGTTCAAAACCATTCTATATCCCAACTTTTCAGAGATTGCAGGAGAAGTCCAGTTAGACACCTCCAAGTGTCCCACGACCTCAGGGACAGCACTTAGAAGTTTAGGCTCAGACCTACTGACATTTTTCATTGTGGTTGTGCCACTATTTGAGATTTAGAAAGCCACTCAAGGACCAATTTGTGTCACCTTGCGTGGCTCTGTGAAAAAACAAAAAGTGAATCACGTTTGTTACACTGTGTCGGGTTGACGTTAAATGGGGGGACCATGAGCATTGCCATACACCCACCCTTGTATTTTAATGCATTAATGATTTACTGAAGGTAGTAAACCTGATTTAATGTGAAAATCGTGCACCTACCTGAGAGAGTAGTAACCGACAGAAATGGCTTAATTTAGCTTTTTTACTTCCTCTTTGCATTTGTGCTTTATTCTGCAGTTCACATATTCAATCAATCAATCAGGAATTTGTGATGCGTGCTACTCACACGTGCACAGGGGGGGAGAAACGTACAGCTACGTCTTACCCAAAGATCCAGGTCTGGAGGCTCTTCCTGAAGGCAAGCAGAATGGGTGAACGTCTGATGCTGAGCGGGAGTTCGTTCCAGGTCTTTACCGCGATGTAGTAGTAGGCTCTCCCACCCATTCTGGCTCTGCGGATGCAAGGCGTTTCGGCAAGGGCGAGGTCTGCGGAGCGGTGCTTTCTCTTGGGTGCATAGAAGGAGACTCTTTCATTGAGGTACTGAGATCTGGGGTTATGGAGGGATTTGTAGGCGTGAGCGAGTTGCTTGAAGGTCACTCTCTTCTCGACGGGGAGCCAGTGGAGGTTTCGTAGGTGCTGGGTGATGTGGCCTTGTCATGGGATGCCGAGGATGAGTCTGGCAGCGGTGTTCTGGATGGTCTGGAGTTTTCGGAGCAGGGTTTTGTTGATTCCGGCATAGAGGGCGTTTCTGTACTCTAGTCTGCTGGTTATGAGTGCATGGGTGGGTGACGGTTTTCCTGGATTGGGGGGGATCCATTTGAAGGTCTTACGGAGGATGCGGAGGGTGTTGAAACACGAGGGGGTGATGGCTTTGACCTGTCCCGTCATGGTGAGGGATGAGTTGAGTATGATGCCGAGTTTGTGGGCGTTGCCTGTAGGAATGGGGGGTTGCCGAGGGCGGTGAGCCACCTGGTGTTGTCTCAGGTGGAGGGGGTGGGTACGAGGACTTCTGTCTTCTCTTAATTGAGCTTCAGGCAGCAACTGCTCATCCAGGAAGCAACGTCTTTCATTCCTTCCTGGAAGCTTAGTCTGGTGGTGTCGGGCTCCATTATGAGGGAGAGGATGAGCTGGGTGTCGTCAGCATAGGATACTATGCTGAGCCCGTGCTGTCCGACGATGGCAGCGAGGGGGTCCATATAGATGTTGAAAAGCGTGGGGCTGAGCGATGAAACTTGGGGTACTACACAGCTGATCTCTGTGGGTTTGGAGAGGAAGGGCAGGAATCTGATTCTTTGGGTTCGGCCGGCGAGGAAAGAGCAGATCCTGTCAAGGGCAGTTCCCTCAAAGCCGTCGTCGTGGAGTCTAGCGGTGAGTGTGCGGTGGAAGACGGTGTTGAAAGCTGCAGAGAGGTCAAATAGGATGAGGGCTGCCATGTAGCCCTGGTCGAGGAGAGTACGGATGTCGTCTGTGGTGGCTAGGAGGGCGGTCTCGGTGCTGTTGTTGCTGCGGAATCCGGATTGGGAGGAGTCGAGGATGGAGTTAACTTTGATGACGTTCGTGAGCTGGATGTTGACGATCTTCTCAGTTACCTTAGCTACGTTGGGGAGGAGAGAGATAGGTCTGCAGTTTTTGAGGTCCGTTGGGTCAGTGGAGGGTTTCTTGAGGAGGGGCTCAACTTCTGCACGTTTCCAGTTGTCGGGGAACATGATGGTTTCAAAGGTGGAGTTGATTGTGTGTCACAGTTCGGGAGCTATGGTAGCGTCGGTTCTGTGGAAGATGTGCGGTGGGCAGGGGTCCGTGGGGGTACTGACTGACTGCTCTTCATGGTTGTGGCGGAGTCCTCTGTAGTGACTGGGGTCCATGCGGAAATGGTAGGCTGGCTGGCGTTGCTGGAGGTAGGTGAGGTTTCAGAGTCTGGTATCTGTTCGTTGAAGTTGTTGTAGACGGCCTTGATCTTGAGATGGAAGTAGGAGCCAAGTTTGTTGCAGAGGTCCTGGGATGGCGTGACGTCTGAGGCTTCGCTAGGGGGTTTGGTGAATTCCTGCATGATGTTGAAGAGCTCATTGGAGTTGCTGGAGTTGGCGAGGATCTTGTCCTTGATGAAGTTCCTTTTGGTTTATCTGATGCGTTGGTGGTATTCTGTCATGGCGTTCTTTAAGCTGGTCCATGGTTCCAGGGTTTTGGGGTTTCTCCAGACTTTCACAAGACGTCTGCAGGTGCGTCTGGATTTTTCAAGGTCGTTGGTGAACTAGGTGGCCTTCGTGGGTGCTGTTTGCTGGAGTTAGTTAGGGGAGCGAGCCTGTCTGCGCAGTCGGTGATCCCTTTTTGGAGTTTGTGGGCTGCAGAGTTGACGTCGGTCATGAGGGGAGATGGCGCGTGGTTGAGGGTGGAGTTGAGGTGTTCTTCGGTGACCTTGCTCCAATTCCTGCATGGGGGTGTGTTGTAGGTTCGTGTGCAGTGGGTTTAGAGAAGGAGAAGTGTCCCCAGTGGTAGTCCGTCCAGAGGAGTTGCATAGTGTGGCTGAAGGGGATGTTGTTCCCTTCTGCGATGATGGGGGTTGAGGGGGTATTCTGCCTTGTGGGTGAGGGTGGTGATAAGCTGCTTTAGTCCGATGTTGGCAAGGTTGTCCAGGAGGGCGGTGGAGTTGGGGGTCGCTGAGGTTGTCGAGGTGGAAATTCAGGTCTCTAAGCAGTATGTAGTCCATGGAGATGATGGTATGGGGCACGATGAGGTCGGTGATGGTTGCGGCGAACACGGTTCGTGGTCCAGGAGGTCTGTAGGTGAGGGTGCTGCGTACGGTCATTCTGCGGTTGGTCTGGATCTGGAAATAGATATGTTCTGTGCTGTCCAGGAGTCGCTTGTGCTGGATGTGGTGAGCCGGAGGGAGTTCGTGTGCAATGGCGAGTCCTCCTCCCAGGCTAGGTTGAGGCGGTCCTTCCTCTGAATCTTGTATCCGTCAGGTATGGTGGTAGTGATGTCGGTGGAGGTGGCGTTGGTCTAAGTTTCTGTGAGGAAGGTGATGTCTGTCGACAGGGTGTCGAGGAAGTCCCAGATTTCCATTGCGTGTCTGTGTAGGGAGCGTACGTTGAGGAGGATACTGCTCAGGGGATTGGGTGCACTGGCATCCGGTGGGTGGGCGGTAGCTGTGGGGACCCAGAGGTGGGTGAAGGTGCAGCAGCAGTGTCAGCAGGAGAACTGGCATTTTGGCGGTGACGGCGGAGGCCCAGGCAGATGCGAGACACAAACTGGGTGCAGGGCATTGGACCTGTGAATATCACGAAACGCTGGGCTTTTGGATTACATTGCCTGACTTGAGTGGCCCTGCATCAGAGCCAGTAGTTTGTGTCTGAGTACATTTGATATGGGAAGGTGGTGCAAGGCTGGCAGCAAGACATTTGTTGTAAAGGCCTGGTGAGATAGGAGATATGTCTAGGGCCCAAGGCACTTGTTGGGCAATTACCGAAGAGACGCTGAGCATAATAGCCATGCTGCCCTGTATCAGAGACCCTGCATAAATAGTCTCACAACAAATAAACTATCGGCAGCCTAAAGCAAAGTGACTGACCCTTGCAACAACAAAACAACAAGATAGGATAAAGAAGTGCAACAGTGACCAATCCAGCTGTTTGAGGTGGACGGGAAGCCAACTGGGGCGCTGCGAAAGGAGTGGACGCTGCCCACCCAATACTCAGATGGCAAACCTCAAAGGTGCAAAAGCGTCGCACCAAACAAAATTAGATACATTTGCACACCCTAAGTTAGACACCCTGACAGAAGGGGGCGACGACCAGTGCCAGAAGCTGATGACTAATGAAGGAGGCCCCACACTAAAGGATATAATGACTGCACTCCAAGGAGTGCGCTCAGCGCTTAAAACTCAAATTGATAGGGTCACCTCGGAGGTAACGCTGATGCATGCTGACCTTCGAAACCTGGGGGACGGGGTAAAGGCCACTGAGGACTCTGTATCCACACTCCAGTCATCCACCAGAGATCTTGAGGCACGAGTGGAAAAGCTCCAAACTACAACAACTGCCCTGTAGGTGAGGCTAGAAGACTAAAAAGTGTGGGCCCTCAGAATTAACTTTCACATTCTGGGGGTACCAGAGAGGGCTGAGGGCAACAGACTTATTTGTCGAAGATCTGATAACAAAACTCCTGCAACCCCGATGTCTCTCTAACCATTTTTTAGTGGAGCATGCCCATCGAGTACCCGGGGGCCCACTGAAACCAGGTGAACCCCCCTGTCCCATACTAACGAAGATCTTTAATTTTAGGGACAGCAATGGACGACCCGCTCAGCCCCTCCATTATATATACTTTTTTATAAACAATTTTATTGAGTTTCGACATGATAAAAAGACCACCAATATAGCACAGTACAGTAATAAGAAGAAATCCCACATTTGATTAGATGGTAAACCCTTGTACCTCATGACCTCGGGAGGTCCCAGGTAGCACATACAGTCAAGCAAGCAAAACAAAGTCACACTATTTGACCCATCCATTTGCCCCAGACCTTACGGTATTTCTTCGGACAGCCCCGCGCTTCATATAGAGGCTTTTTCTGTGTAGCACACCAGTCTACCCCCTCACGCCACTTCCTGACGCTAGGCGGACTAGAACATTTCCAATTGGCGGCTATGTCCCGCTTAGCTATGATCATCGCCATATTAAAGAACAGTTTTTCATTCCTGGACCCATCCAGCCCGTCTGTGATCCCCAGGAGCATGTGCAGTGGGTCATGGGGGACCTCCCAACCCAGGACCTCCGTGAGTTCCTGTTCTATACAACCCCAGAATTGTGCCAAAAGGGGACATGCCCAAACCATATGGAAGAAGTCTGCCTGGTCTTGGTCGCATCGGGTACAGGAGGCAGTTGGGTATAGGTGAATTGCCCCTGCGGTTCTGCCAATGAGAGTAACAACACAACTACTAGCCATCACACTCCTACATGTTTGACAATTTATACTATTTCATGCCTCTGTCTCCTCCTGTGGAGGTGAGCTGGAGTTAAGTAGGCAGCGTGCAAATCATTCAGTTGGATCAGGCGGAGCCTGGCCAACGCAGTGACCGTCTTGGGTGCCATAAGTGCATCCCTCCAGTCCTCCTCCTCCAGTGGACCCACCCATTCCTCCCACTGGCTTCTGAGCCGCTTCAGTGTGGATTGGGTGTTGTTGGTTAATGAGCGATAAATACCGAGATACCCTCCTTCCCTAGGTTCCCCATCATAGTTTGCGCCTCAGGTGGGCTATATTCCGGCAACATTGTGCCGTTCAGTATGTGTGAGTGGAGAGCATGACGCAGCTGCAGGTATCTGTAAAAGTGTGAGGGGTGTAAGAAAATACCTGGATTGTAGATCCTGGAAGGAGCGTATGTTGTCACAGGTCCACACATCCACGAGCTAGGAGATCCCAATAAGATCCCAAGACCGAAATCCTTTTAGTTCACTACCCTCTCTTAGCCATGCTCCGTGCCAGAGTGGTGTGTGTTGGGTTACTTT
This sequence comes from Triturus cristatus, assembly GCF_964204655.1. Taxonomy (NCBI): domain Eukaryota; kingdom Metazoa; phylum Chordata; class Amphibia; order Caudata; family Salamandridae; genus Triturus; species Triturus cristatus. The sequence continues at coordinate 635,623,997 of NC_140579.1, read as the reverse complement.
GTGTGTCCATTGGGTGGGGCGCAGTGATGCCCGCCAGGCCAGAAGAACGGTTTGTGTCACCCCAGGTAAAGTTCTAGGGCCCCCTGTACATCATTGTTTGAATTTGGGATAAACCCAATTCATTCAGTTCTAGCCTGTAGGCCGGATCTGGCCATCCCCCATTAAACCAATCGTAATGTGAGTAGGTGGGTCGCCAAATATTACAAGTATAAGTTGGTCATCCCCATGCCCCCATTGAAGGGTGTGATCCGGCAATGGGCTAGAGCTATACGGGGTATCCGACCACCCCAGAGAAATTTAGTGGCTAAGCTGTCCAGATCTCTGAACCAGACCCGTGGGAAGCTGAAAGGGATGTTCTGAATGACAGAGGAATCTGGGGAGGATCATCATTTTGAACAGGGTGACCCTTCCTAAGGGATTCAGTGGGATTCAGTGGCAGCGTCTGCCATTTGCAAAGGTCTTCCTTAGCTCTTTTCACCAGTGGCATTATGTTGAGGGACCAGGCGAGATCAGGGAGCAATGCAACCCAAATCCCCAAATATTTGAAAGGCTGTCGCCTAAGGGGTATTGTGGTTTGCCAGTCGTAGCAATCCCTCGCTAAGTGTAAGGGGAACAAGACCGATTTACTGGGGTTAAGTCACAGACCGGAGGCCTACCCGAAGGAGTACAGCACCCGGAGACAGTGGAGACTGGACTGAGTCGGTTCCGCAAAGAAGAGTAAGAGGTCGTCTGCATACAGGGCAATTTTATCTTCTTCCAAGTTGGGCCACTCCCAACCCCGAATGTGGTCGTCCGACCGAATGAGGCTCGCTATGGGCTCTATCACTATTGCGAAAAGTAGGGGTAAGAGGGGGCTTCCCTGCCTCATTCCTCTTCTAATGGGAAACGCCTCCGATAATACCCCATTGACTAGCACCCGAGCTTGAGGTCAAGAGTAGAGAACCTTCACCTGATTGCGAAAACATGTACCAAAACCAATCTCGGTCAGCACGTCACCCAGGTACCACCAATCCACAGAATCGAAGGCCTTCTCAAAGTCTATGAGAAGAAATGCCAGATTAGGAGTTAGCAAGTGGCAGTTCGCTAGGGCCAGGTGGAGACGACGGAGGCAGTGTCTGGTCCCCCGCATAGGCATGAACCCACACTGGTCGGGGTGAAATAGTTTGGTGAGGTAGGGCCTCATTCGCTCGGCGAGGACTGCAGCAAATATTTTAACCTCTGTGTTTATGGAGGAGATGGGTTATTAATCAGCGCAGTTAGACGACGGTGGCTGCATTTTGGGGAGAACAACAATAGTTGCAACATCTGTCTCGGGGAAAAGGAGCCCTTCTCGAGGGCTTCAGCAAAGAGATCAGAGAGGTGCGGTATGAGGATCTCCCGGTAGCGTCGTACTCCTGTGGGAGACCGTCTGGGCCCGGGTCTTGCCCGGTGAGGTGTGCGCTATGGCGTCAGTAAACTCCTCTCGGGTAATGGGGAGGTCCAGGTCAGCAGACTCAGCGTTGCTGAGGCGATGGATGCGGAGACGACTCGCGTCAAGCATGTCGGAAAGGGAAGTTTCAGGGCACTGCGCTGAATATAACTCTTGATAGTAGGAGGCAAAAAAAAAGGCCATTGGCAGAGGGGGACGATGTGTCTGCCTATCTGGGCCCACAGTATCCAGAAAGATGCGATTGGCCCTCGGATATGTAGCTAGTCTGTGAAGGATCTTCCTGTTCTTGTCACCCCAGCCATACACCCTAGCTATAGAAGATCTCCACAGGAGCTTAGTGGCGTCCAAGGAGAGTTGCTTGATTTCGCTCCTTAGGTGTATGAGTTGTCTTTCCTGAGCCTCGTCCTGGTCTTCGGGAGGACATTATTCGAGAAGCAGCGCTTGTGCCTCTCTCAGGTTGGTCTGGTTTGTTTGTGCTTGTCGCTGGAGTTTAAGTTGGCTCTTGGTGAAGCCACGGATGGTGGCTTTGCCCGCTTCCCATAGGATACCAGGAGAAGGGACTGAGCCGGGATTGGTAAGGAAATATTGCTGACGTTCTGCCCCAATCGCCTTTTTAAACTCCTTCTTCTGGAGGAACCATGCATTCATCCGCCAGGTTGAGCGTACCGAGGTAGGAGGTTCCCCAATGCTGAGAAGTACAGGTGAATGGTCTGAGATGCCCCTGGGAAGGATACAGATGTCTCTAATCGTTTGGCAGTCAATAGAGGGGACAAATATAGTATCTATATGTGCATGGGCGCGGTGTGCAGCTGATGTAAGAGGGAACTGCCTGCTCTGGGGATGCCAGATTCTCCAGACGTCGCACAGGCCCAGGGAGTCTGCCCTGTTTGCCAAGTGTTTGCTGTGAGTGGGTCTTGTTGCGGATGGTGGGCCTGTAGTGTCGAGGTGGGGATTGAGAACTGCATTGAAGTCGCCACCAACTATTGTAGCACCCAGAGGTAAGGAGGTCAGTGGTGCGCTCTAGAGTCATTGTGACCATCAATGGGGGTGAGTAGATAGAAAGGAGGTTGAAAGGGTTTTCACCCAACATTCCACTCAGAGCTACAAAGCCTCCCTGGAGGTCATGAGTGGCCTGTCTGAGCACAAAGGGGAGATTGCGCCGTATAAGGATTGCCACCCCCTGAGAGCCCCGGGCAAACCCCGAATGCTAGACTCTATCGTGTCCATATCTCGCGGAAAGGGGCAGTGGTTTCCCATGAGGTGAGTCTCTTGGAGCAGGAGAATGTCAGCTGCCTGGTGTTGGGCATAGCGCAGAACTGCCGCTCGTTTGACCCTGTCCAGAAGCCCATTAACGTTGCAGGAGAGTGTGTGGAGAGAGACTTCGGTGTCATTCGTACATGTCATGGTGGGTGCAGGTGGGATCAGAGGGCCACAAGACCCGGGCTAGCAATGGGTGCAAATAAGGTCTGGTTTGAGTGCAGGATAGGAAGTGTGACTGTAGATCGCAAGCGGTATGCGGGATTATCATAGTGTACATTAAGGCTGCTGGTGCAGCAATACATTAAAACATCAACAATGGAACAACGGTCCCAACCCCCCTCCCCCCCCCCTCCTCCCCCCACCCTATATTTCAGGAACAGAAGCATCTGTCGTCCCAACTAGGTAAAGTAAGGAACGAAACTAAAACGTTTGGGTTGGATTGCGTGGAGGACCCCTCCTTGCAGACGGATGTTCAGTATCTCGGCAGAGAGATCAACAGATTGGAACAAGAACTCTGCGGTGGTGCCCTTGGTGATGGAACAGTGATGACGCGTCACTGGATGGGCCCCTCCCATCAGGTGCAGCGAGCCGTAAGGAACCCAGAGTCACCAGGGCAATGCGGAGGTGCCCGGCATGACATATCGCAGTTCAGCGCGGCTTGTAGAATCGGATCGCCGCGGGGAGCAAGTGGTGTTCAGTGGCGCGCAATCTCCATGGTGCAGGTATGTCCCCCCCCTCCAACATTGGCCGCAAAAATGCCACTTGCAAGTGCCTCAACTTCCACTGTGTGACATTTTGTGAAGTCTGTACATTAAACTGAGAAGCAGCATGGACCCCCTTATCTCGATCGCTGCCCTTCAGAGGGTGTCAGATTGTTGGGCTGCGGGAAAGGTCTGAAGCTGCGGCCGCCAAGCCCAGGTGATCCAGTGGGAGGCGTTCTCCAGATGAGCTGCAAGTCGAATGATTTCTTTGGCGAGATGGGGAGGCTGGGAGAGCCCCCGGGCCAGCGGGCGGCCTGGCTCAGCGATCTGGATGCCTTTCTATGGGACTGTCGTCCCTTGCGGGACTGAGTACGCCTCCGGCGCTGTTATCTGGGGGATTGAGGCTGCATGGATTGGGGCCCGAGGACGCGAGTGAAGAGCTCGGCCTGGAACCAAGGGGGCGCTCCTCTGTCAGCCAAGTCCTGGCAGCCTGTGGTGAGTCAAAGAATTGTGTTTTGTCCTGGAAGATGTAGCGAAGGCGGGGCGGAAACAGGAGTCGGTTTTGAAGGGCAATAATTTGCATTTTCTTCTTCACTTCTATGTTGGGGCGTCGCTGGTCTTGGACCTCCTTGGTGTAGTCCAGAAACACCACAATGATGAGGTTGGTTCGGGGTTCCGGGCAGTGGTTTGGGCGCAAGGGTCCGGTGGGCTCTCTCCGCTGTGAACCATTTTGAGAGTGTGTCCTTGGGCATCCAAGAGGAGAGCCAGGTTTCGATGAAGGTGGCCATCTGCTCCTTCTCGGCCTCCTCAGGAAATCCCACCAGGCGGATGTTGTTGCGGTTTTCGGCATCCTTCGCGCATCTGTGGAGCGGCTTGGGACTGCGAGCGGGCCACTTGTTCTTACAGTTGATAGACATCAACCTTCACCGTGGAGAGGCGAGATTCAGCCTCCGTGATACGGGCCGTGGCATTGTCTTGTCGGATAAGGGACATGTTGACCCTGACCTCACTGATCTTCCCTTCCACCGAGGCCTGGGATGCACTGATGCCTGCAGGATAGCCGCCAAGTCCTCTCCCTGGAGAGAAGGGCCACCCTCGATGTGCCCCGGGGGATCGTAGTCAACCGTGGTCAATTGGTCGATCTTTGTTTGCGTATGGGTGGCGGAGGATTTAGGGCCCCAGTCTTTCCCAATGGCGAGCATTGGAAAGAGCACCGGCGGGGTCAGGGTGGGTCTGATGCAGGTCTCCCCAGGCATAGGCTGGGTGGGTGCCCCTGGCTTCAAGTGAAAGCTCCGTAGGGCCTGAGATCCAGGCCTCAGAGCGTGCATCCTCCCAAAAGCCGCAGATGCGTTCTCCACTGTGGGTGGGAACCCCAGGGAGAGTCCCAATGTCCTGATCCAATGGGGAGCAGGGGGAACTCCACTTCGCCAATGCGCCAAGGTGTGGGCTGGGGCTGCGCCCGCTACACTGTGCTAGAGATCCTGTGATCACTCAGGAGCACAACCAAATCAGTGGTGGGAGGAGGATGAATTGTGGATCCAGCACGCACCTTGCTCCCATGAAGCAGGAGGCCTCAACCCCCCTCACGGTCAGCATTGCGGGGCAGAACTCCAGGCGGGCACCACTAGCACTTTATCGCAGTCCCAGAGACATGCAAGAATCACTATGTGGGGCCCAAGTCACTCAGTCCAGGCGGGGCACCATCCCAGAGGCCCTCCTCCTTAGCCCCTCGGTGGATATGACAGAGTGGGCGCGCCATCGGGCCCACCACCGGGAAGTAACTAACTGCCAGGCCCAGGAGCAACAGTGGGATGAGCAGGACGCAGCAGGCCCCAGTCAAGAAGACCGCCCGAGACCTCCACCGCAAGCCTCCGTGTGCGCGGGGCGAGGCGGATCACAATGGTGCAGTCTTTCAGGTCAGGGACCCCCCAGGGGGATCCGAGGCCTGGGTGGAACCCGTGGTTCAAATTCTCTCAGCCGCAGGATGGAAGGGGGCCACTCACTGCCTCAGCAGGCCCCAGGAGGTCTGGGCAGGCCTCCGCGCCACTCTTCATGGCCCAGCGCGACCCGGGGTCTCCATCCACCTTTAGCCTTAGTCTGGAGTCATCCGTGGGTATGCCGCTCGTGGTCGGCCGGGTGAGGTGATTTGTCATTCACCACCAGAAATCAGAATAGCCCTCTATCTCTCGGCTCAGTGCGCAGCCCACACAGGCACTTCTCGGCAGGACGGCTCAGGCGAGTGGTCTGGGAGGGTGGGCCGCATCCAAGCCGGCACGTTGGCCGCCCCACATCGGATCCCAGGGCCACAGCCAGGATCTGGAGCATTAGCAGCCAGGGTCCAGAGCTCCGGTGAGGGGCCTTATCCTCGTGAGACCCCAGCAAGCCGCTGCAGGCAGTCCAGAGCCACCCGTAGTCGATTAGAGGGAGGCCGGGTCCGCCATCTTGGCCGCCGCTCTCACAGCCGCTGGTGAAAGGTAGCCATGGGGTGGACTTAGGCAGCCCACCAGACCCCACAAGGCTGCGGCGCCGTCACAAGGAGAGAAGTCCTATGCGTTCAGGTGCAGGCAGGGCAACGATGGCAGCGGATCCTGGAGCGGATGACGGAGGGGTCCAGAGCACTCTTAGAGTGCAACTGCCATCTTGACGCTCCAAGCCACGCCCCCCTCCATTATATTATGATAACGCTATGATAACCTTTTTTCCAGATTTCATGATTAAAGTCCAGAAGATGAGGAGCTCCTTCCTGGTAGTTAAAAAACTGTTTCACAAAAAAGAACTGAAGTACGCAATGCTGTTTCCCGCCAGGCTCGAGATGGTAGCGGATGGGAAAACATGGTTCTTTGACTCCCCTGAAGATGCTTGGGATTGGGTGGATGGCTGAAGGAAGCCTGGAAACAATAGGAGCAACCCCCACCAACAAAAAAGTGAGAAGGAATGGTGACTGCCAGGGAGACAATGAAACGGGGAGTCAGCGTTGGGCGACAAACGACCCGGCAGCGGCCGGCCATCGCAGGATCTTTAACCCCCTCCAATGAGACTGAGACCGTTTATAAAAAATGCTCACCACAATAGCCAGAAAGTAGGGACTGGATAGTCACAAAACTCTGGAGATCACCAAATAGACTACTTGCAGAGGAGAACTTCTCGAACTGGAGCGAATGGTAGCTTCAGAGGTGACTCGAAAGACAACGGCGGAGAAGATCTAAGACCCTGCTGAACTGAACTATAACTGTTACAAAGTGGTAAACTGACTGAATGCATGGGGGAAGGAACCCCGATGTGTAGGAGGCCGACTGGGTCACACTCCCCATCATCAAGAACTGAGGGACAGGGTACACAGACACTCTAGATGGTTGGGGATGGGCAGTTCTGAGTCCACATTGCAGGGGAGCAGGGAGGGGGAGACAAGGGGTAGTTTCTTTAGCAAGGTTGTTAGGATTTGTAAGAATATTATATGCCTAGTAAGGACAGTAAAGATCGATACATGTCTCACATACCGAAATGTCGCAACACAAGACGCTCCCCAGACTGCTCCAGGGAAGCCTGTTGGAATTCCTGTTGACCTACCACCCCCGAACAGGCGGCAAAGGAACTGTGGGCTTCCAAAAAAAAATGTATAACCTTGCCCGCATTTTTAGATATTGTAGATGGTAAGTTATACAGGGACAGACCCCACACTCGTGTCACAATCCTTTCCTGGAATGTCAGTGATCTAGGAGATAAAATTGAGCGAGGGGTGGTACTACAATACCTCAAGCAGCAGGGACCTGACATCGCCCTGTTGCAAGAAACTCATATTCAAGGCACCTCCTACTGTGCTCTTAATAGATGGGGCTATAAATTAGTAGCTCACGCAGGCTATACCAGAGACTCGAGAGGTGTGGGTATCATGTTGCATAAATCCTTTCCATTCACTATATTGAAAGTAACGCATGACCCTCTCGGATGTTTTGTGATGCTGTCGGGGCACCGGGAAGATTACATTCCCCCACACTCGCTGACCTCGGTGCACATATAGTCAATCTGCCACAGGGGCAGCTGCTTATCGGAGGCGACTGTGATGCGGCCATGAATGCAGTAATGGGCCGTTGCCCAGCCAGACAGAGAGATAACCCTTGGAAATCACTGGCTGAGTTTCTTTCAGCGATTCGCCTAGTAAATGTCTGGCGAATACACAATCCGACAGCCCAACAGAATACCTTCCACTCCAGGGTCCATGGGAGCTTCTCCCGCATAGACGATATATTCGGCTTGGTGGACCTACTACCCATGTTTGGGGAGATGACCCACCTCTCAAGAGGTATTTCTGAGCACTCTCGGCTTAGTGCCTCCTGTAATGAAACGCCTCAAATAGGAGAAATCAAATGTCCCTTAATCCACAGTACTGCAAAATACCAGTTATTAAGGAAGTCCTATTGAAAACGACAGTTAATTATTTTGAAGAGAATAATGGGTCAGTAGAATCGGATCAAACTGTTTGGGAAGCCTACAATGCAGTAATTAGAGGTCAGGGAGTCTCTCTAATATCCAGTCACGAAACTCGATCGGCTATATGAGGTGGGGGAAACAGCAGGCAAGCTGCAGGCAGGACTAGATAGGAGAGGCTTCTAGATGGGTGTTCGAAATTACTTCAGAAAACAGAGAACCAATTAGAGGCCGACTGGGAATAGCTGATGCCTTTGCAACATACTATAAACAACTGTATACGTCGTCCACACAGATCACCCAGGTGGAGGCTAGGGAACTGCTATCCACCCTCAGTGTTCCCTCCCTTGATGAGACTGATAGAGATAGCTTAGAATTAGAACTTACTGAAAGTGAAGTGCTTCAGGCCATCAAGGCATTAAAAGCCTGGAAAGCAATGGGGCCAAGCGGCCTGCCAATTGAGCTATACAAATTAACAGCATCCAAAACGGCCCCATATCTGTTAAGGATGTTTCGGGAAATCGTCAAAGCAGGGAAGCTGCCCAAAAATCAAAGATTGGCCAACATGGTATTCTTATACAAAGATGGTGCACTACCAGACGACTGCACATCATACAGACCAATAATGCAGAAGTGAAGATTTTAGCGTAAATTCTGGCGACCCGCCTGGTCCCGTTGATGCATACCCCGATCAGTCAGGATTCATGCCGGGTAGAAACACCTCACATAACCTAAGGGGCATTCATGCAGTGCTAGGAAGAGTATTAGGGAAGCGGCGGTTGTAATGTCATTAGATGCTAGAAAAGCGTTCGACATGATAAAATGGCCCTTTTTATTTTTGGTGTTAGAGAGGCTGGGATTCAGAAACACATTTTTGGCATGAGTCTTACTCCTATACTCGGAACCCCTAGCGCATGTGACAGTGAATGGGGAAGAGACAGTTTTCATACTACACAGGGTAACGAGACAGGGTTGCCCCTTGTCCCCTTTGATATTTGCCCTAGTTTTGGAACCCCTGGTGGTGTGTATATGAGGTGACCCGCTTCTCAGAGGACTCCAATGGACAGTGGAGTGGGAGGACAGAATCTCCCTCTTCGCCGATAATATCCTCTTGTATCTGGCCAGCCCTAATTCTTCCCTGCACAGAGTGCTTCACATATTCACCTAGTACCAAAAGTATTCAGGGTATACTATAAACTGTGATAAATCATTGATATACATCCTCCGGGCCGCGAATCAGAGGCTTCCTAGAACCTGTACAGCTCGTGTGATGACAGGATTATTTAAATACCTGAGAATCTATATAACCAAAGACCCGGTGATATTTTACAACCATAATCTAGACCCCCTCCGCACCACCTACGGGAAGACGTACGACATTGGAGGACTCCACCCCTGTCATTATTAGGCAAGGCTTCCCTATATAAAATGATGGTGCTTCCCCGCTTCATATACATTTTGCAAAACACACCATATTTGGTCCGTCCTGAATACTTTCGGGAAGTAAAAGCAGAGGTACGGGCCCTCCTCTGGGATGGGGGGACTTCACACATAGCGCTGAACAAACCGACTAAAAGTTGGTATGATTGTGGGATTGCGCTTCCAGCATTGTAGTACTACTATTGGGCAGCACAACTTATGGTGATTAATCGATGGGTTCATGTACCCAGAGACGAACTAGCCTATAAAATGGACAGACATATTATGGGACTGGGAGGATACCTTAGCGCTCTCTATGGCGGTAAACAGGAGACACGAGTGAATACCCCAATGTCCACAACGGTCAAACTATGACACATAGCGTCAGATGCGCTGGGGTGGAAAGATAAGATCACTCTGGGCACACCACTATGGGACTCAAGCCGCCTGGGCCTACTGGCTGCCCAACCGGGCTTTGATAAGTGGGACCTCATTGGACTCACAGGGTGGGTAATTGGTGGGTGGGGGGAAAGATCAGATCCTTTGCTGTCCTTCAAAAAGAGTACGAGCTGGCCTCTGCTGAGACCTTCCAATACCTCCAGATACGGCATGCTTTGCAATGAGCCATCCCTCTGGAAATAGGCCCCCCCAGCCTCTTCCCCCTTAGAGGATAGGCTTCTAGATGATTATCTGCATGAAAAAGGCAATTTCAATAACCTACTGAAAAATATTAAACAACTCCTCCAGAACTCTGGAAAGAGCGCATAACAGATGGGAGGTGGACCTAGGGAATTTAAGTGAGGAGGAGTGGCAAGAGGTGCTCGAATTCCCCCGGGAGGTGGCTATACAGTCGGCTTTTGGCTGATCCAATTGAAAATACTCCACAGGACATACTACACATGCACTACACTAGTTAAAATGAGTATTTGGACTCCGCACTATGCCATAAGAATTGTGGCCAAGAAGGTACGTTTCTGCAACTGTGGTGGGATTGCCCCATGACCCGGGAATACCTGAATAAGATTGTTACCTCCATGTAGAGGCTATCTGGGAAAGAGATGGAGGCATCTCCTCAATGGTGCCTATTAAACATCTGCGACATGGATTGGTGTATGCAGGCGGAGAGGCTATCCACACAAATGGACAAAGATTTGCGGAAGGTGGAATTAGAGCAGAGGGATGCTCTGCCTACCGGTTAACAGAAATTTCCTATTCGAATAGATATAAGGGCGAAATACGATAGCAACTTGATGGAGCCATTCAAAAAGGGAAGGGGTAAATAGAGCAATATAATACATAAGGAGGGGAATGTCCTGATAAACAAACATGTAACTCGTAACCATATGCTGAGCAAGGTGATTGTTACTGTCTTTTGTTTTGGTGTAGATTACAATAAAAAGAATTTCAAAATAAAGAAAACATCAAAAACAAAACCGGTTGTAAAAATTTGAACTTGATGAATGAAGTGGATCTATGTGATTCAGTAGCTACTAATTTTACTGCTAAATTCTGGAATCTGCTAATATGTCACATAAATTCTGATGTAATTTGCTAAGTTTACAAAAAAGCTTCCCAGAAAAAAATAATGGATATACTGCTGTTTGTTTTGTCCTCCATGCTGCATTCTCCTGTTTGTTTGGTCTGAGGTGTTCTCCTTAAAAGCATGACAATGGTAAAGCTCTGTACATATGCATTAAAATGACAATACCTTCAAATCCAGTAATAGGAAGAGTTGCCCATTTCCAGTGCTGAGTAATAAGATTACGCTCTGTGCATTTTAATTTCTTTGGGCAATAAGGACAAAAATCACTTTGACAGTAATTGAGGGGAAAATTAGGTTTGCTGGAAAATTTGAACTTCTGGTCTGTTAAGTTATTCTTTTAAAACAGATAATAAAATATATAGTTAATATTTATCTCTCTACCTTCCTTATAACAAACATGCATGAGAATTAACACAATGAAGAAAATCAGAACTGGAAAGTGCTGGTTATAAACAAATGTAAAAAGCTAAATATAGAATGAAAATATTTGATATTAAAATTTTATATCAAGACCGGGAGGCCAATGTTATGTAGTAAATCTTTTATTGCCACCACTCAGAAACACCGCTAAAGTCATGACCCCACTACCATTACAAATGTAACTGCTTCAAACATGCAACAAAGCAATATGAGACAAAAACATACTACTCGTAAAACATATAAAAACTCAGATATTTTAAAATAGTCCATGAAGCCTTTGAATTACCATCCTGATTAATCTTGAGAAGATCATTTAGACTCTGTCAAATGATCCACCGGTGTGCCAGAGAGCTAGAGAAATGTCCACCATAATGAGAGATCCTCACTGCCTGAAGGGGATATCTCAGCTGTGCAGGGAGCAACCACAATGATGACACCATTCAGAGCACTGCTTTTTTAACAGGTGGCAGCATATTTAAAGCATTCACTCTGCAAACTTTTTTTTCTCCAAAAACAAACTGCCAAAGCGGTAGTTAATTTTTGATAAACAACCTAATGGCCATGATACCGGAGAATTTGCTTCCTGGCCATCCAGGCCATTATTTATTTTTCTTACACATGTCCACTGTGCATCATAAAGCAGACATAGGTATGTGAAATGAGTGATAAACCTTGCATTTAATAGTGCAGGATGACCATCATTCAAACCTATTGGCTTCTTGGTTAATGAGCCTACCAAGGGAACCTCTACTTTAGGAGAAGTTGGAGAATTGTAGATTTACAGTGGCTTTTTCAGGAATCAGGTAGTTATATCATGAACAAGACTAGGTTTAAGAAAGTGGAGAATATGCCTATGGTGGCTAGGACGAAGGAATAGAAACTGGCAGAGCATAAGGACCAATCAGAGTACCCATCCCAGGCCACAGGATGAGACAGGCGCTTCCAGAGGACTTGGAGTACAAGCAGCTGGAATTACTTGGTGGCTAGCAACGTGCTTCCTAAGTTAAGGTTTCTGGTTCTCTCTGTTACTTCATGTTAGTGTTTTAACAGCTTTCTTTTGTTTACCCCACCTTTTGTATTTCATTCATGTAGATTATTTTTCATCCCACTGATGTTCGCTGTGGCATTTTCCCTGCTGCTTCCTGTCGTCCTGACTTGGAGATAATATTTTGGTAAGGTCCATGGTATATACAGCACGTCACTTGGAGCTTATGGTGAATCTAATATGTCATGAGAGCTAATTTTTGTCATTCCTATTGAACCACTACTAAAATCTATACTTTGTTCTGTAAAGATTGCACCCTGCTGCTGGTAAGCACATAGGATCTCTCCAGTAGCATTCACCTGGTAAAGTTCCACAAACTCCTTTACACCCTTCTCCCTTCATAGAGGTTTTGTTCACCAGATATACATCTGTATTTTAATTGTTTTATGGCATTATTGTGCTTATTATTCGTTTTCTAGCTTCTTTCAAGGCACGTCATTGCGTCAACTGAGCGATATCCACGCCAGTACGAACCCGGGATTTACACATATCAGAAAGCTAAAGATTTTATAGATTTATTTTCCGTTTAAAATAAAAACGACACGAAGACTACAACAACAACGACGCTGTGTTTAAATAACGATATATCCTTGCTCACCTCTCATTAGAAGATTTTAATCAAACAAAGAAAATCCGAATGAGAAGTTCCTTCCTTCGGGCCTTTTATCAGTACCAACGTCTCTCAACCAAAAAGTGAGAACTTTCCCCTATATCCTGGGTACTTTACATTATGTAAAGTCTAAATTGTCACACATTTTTAAGACAAGTTTACTGGTGGCAACTCCTGGCGAAGGCACATTCAGTGCCGAAACGCGCGAAGAATTTATTTCTGCCACTCATTATTTTTTAATTCCAATATATATTTTTGTGTAGTACAGATTCATTTATGTCAGTAATTTGATGTATTCTTTAGGAAATATTAATGTATTTGTTCTTTTGATTAAATATAGTAGTTTTTATCAGTTACCTTTTGAACTCATTCCCTGTATCACATCTATATTTATTTAATTATATGTGGCCTGGGAACTGTATTTTCCATTGTGTTACGTTATCCTGCCATTGCAGGAAAATGACGAAATAAACCTGTGACACAATGAGAAAACAAACTACCTTTGCTATCAAAGTATTATCTTTGATTGAGGCACACAGACAACAATATTTGATTTGTTGAGTCCATTTCACAGAGTACAATGTTATAGCTGGTCCACAAAATCTCAACTGCAATCTCAAAGTTCAACTCTTGAAGCCTGTACCTTCATCAATTTTGTAACATTTAAGGACATTTTTACAATTTGGACCACGTTTGACATGCTGTGGTTGTTCCTTACGCCCTTAATGCAAGCTCTCTACGTAGTTGCTTTGCATAGCTTCATGTTGCTTGGCCTAAGATCCAATGAAGCTGTCAGCTTCATTGTGTGGAATTGCGGGTTTGCAGACCACTCAATGACGGATCTGATGAAGCCCTCAGTTGGGACATCTCTGTGGGACTCAGATGGGATGGTACGGTGTAGCTCTGGAAGGTTTTGCATCTCACGGAGTACACGCTAATGCACTTTCAGCTGTGCAGGGGGGCTCTTCAGAACTCTGCATCACTTGGGGTCAGATATGTTCTGAAGTCTTCAAGTGGAAGCTGAACAACTGAGCAATGCTCTACGAAGCTTCGCTTTTAATCTGATTAATGTTTCATTTAGACAGGGAAGATCTTTCTCTAATGCTAGCAAACAGTCCAAAACCTAGAAGGCACCTCTTGAGGATCAGGACTGACTCCAGCAGATGCCAGCAGCAGGTCTCAGGCAGGTCCAGTTGGAGTTGGTCAGCTAGGCAACATACGCCACTGTGGGATTCCCCCAGGTTTGGCAGGCTGCGTAAGAGTAAAGGATTCACGAGATGGGACCTCATAGGCATTTCCAGGGTCGGCGACCTATGGAAAAAGTGCGAGGTGGTCCCTTTCGTGCAGCTGAAGGCGACATACCAACTGGCGGGGACGGAACAGTATCGGTTTCTGCAAATACAGCATGCACTGATGAAGGCCATACCTAAGGGAACGGACCTACCCGAGTCCTCTCCACTTGAGGATCGTTTGCTGACGGACCAACTAACCAAAAAGGCTATTTCACTAACATATCGGAAGCTGGTTAACAACCAGAAGGATCCCACAACTAACCTAAAGGAGAAATGGGAGGCAGAGGTGGGGGAAATGGACGAAAAGGACTGGCAGGAGGCATTGGCGTCCCTGCGGGAGGTGGCGACCCCATCCAGATTAAAGCTTGTGCAACTTAAAATACTGCACAGAACATACTACACAAGACCCACACTACATAAAATAGGGAGGACGGATACACCGCTCTGCTTGAGGGGTTGTGGTCTCCAGGGTACTTTCTATCACACCATATGGGAATGTCCCTGCATTACTCAATACTGGAGGGCGGTTATGGCCACGGTCTCCCGGGTATCTGGGTACGACATCCCCCCCCGAACCACGGAGATGTCTGCTTAATGTGTGGGAGCCCACGGATCTTAACCATGCAGAGCAAGCCTGGGCAACCCTCGGTTTCATACTTGCAAAGAGGAATATTGCGCGACATTGGGGGTGTAAGACCTGGGGTCTCCAGGCCCTATGGGGCGGTAACGTGACACGAGCGGTCGGGCCACCAAAGGTCTGTGTGTAAAGCAACCATACAACACGCACCTCTCATGGGACAAGGAACACACACAATAAGTGACGCCACACGGTAGGAGTTAAGTAAATACTCAAGTTTATCCAAGCAGATCACGTTAGATGCAGTTCATGAGGTAGCAGTACATTTCATAAGCTGGTGATACCACAAATGACATTCATAACAAACCAGTACTGCCTGAGGTACAACTACCCTTCACCTAGAGGTACACGCGCGCTTCACGTTCCTGTAGCGCCTTAGGGGGGTGAGGATGGCGCTAGGCACGCTAACTGGTGACGACCTCAGAACGGGGCATCTAGCACAGATGGGGGAAACTCGGCCCCAGGCCTCGCGCACCTTCTCACACAGCTGCAACGGCAGCGGCGGGGCCCCGGGCTTCTCACGGGCCTCGCGACTCTGCAGGACTACTTTTTCCGGCCTTCGGGCCGCGGCGGTGAGCGCGCTGGCTTCCACGTCACAGGGGGGGGCTCAAGTTAAGGATGGGGGTTCCGCGCTCAGCGGAGCACGCTGCCGGGGGTGACAGGCCAGGTCAGGGAGCGCAGGGGTCACAGCGCTAATACCTGGTCGATCCCCGGTGGCTCTTCAATCTGCTTTGCATACGGCTTCAGGGGTCAGTCTGGACACGCAGTCTCAGTGCTTGGCATATAAGGTTTAAAGTTCACTCTGGACACTCAGTCTCAGTGCTTGGCTCTGTTCTCAGATGTTAGATAAAGTCTTGTTGGCGCAGATGTATCTGGCGCCCTTAAGGGGTTCTGTTACAGGGGGTTAGGAATGGAGAGGGTGACTAGATCCTTCCTAGTCAGGCTGGCAGAGAGTCTCTGGGTCCTACTACTGATGGGCAAGATCAGTGGGTTTCACAGGGTCCCTCACTCACTTAAGAGGCAACACCTAAATCCTGTCACTCTCAGAGGCATAAGTCCCTGGCTAGGCCCTACTGCCTACACTCCTGGTGGGTTCTTCCAGCTCTGCTTCACCCCAATGGCCAACTCACCACAAAAGTTTCCCTCCCTCTCTTAAGTAGCCCTAGGTCAGGTGACCTCTAGCCAAGGCGGCAAAAGAAAAACCACACCTCCCTTCTAGAAGGTTCCAGCACAGTCCAGGAGCTTCCCCACTCTACCTATGGGACCTATGGGACAAAAAGGCGGGCTGGAGTCGCAACATTGTTGTGGGGTTCCAGCCAGCTCCTGGCAGCTAGGGTGCTACTATGAAAGACCACTCTGCAGTAGCAGGGGCCTGTGGCAGCCATCTTGGGAGAAGGGAGCACCTGCACCTTAACACTGATTGGCAATGAAAAGGCGCACGGAGACCTAGTCCAACATAAAAATGAGGGTGGAAAAAATGAGGCACGATACAAAAATGGAAGGGGAGACCACCCTAGGGCTGACAGGTCCAACATGCGTCCCCCCCAGCCGAAAGAGGGGAGAGCTACCCAACCTCTAGGGAGTTCTCATCACTAAGGCGGAAAAACCTGGAGAGACCGTCAGCATTGGCGTGGTCAACTCCGGGCCGGTGTTCCACCCGAAAGTCCATCCCCTGTAGGGAAATGGAGCACCTCAACAACTTGGGGTTTTCGCCTCTCATCTGCATGAGCCAGCGAAGGGGCCGGTGGTCGGTCTGAATAAGGAAGTGAGTGCCAAAGAGGTATGGCCTCAACTTCTTCAGTGCCCAGACCACGGCGAAGGCTTCTCTCTCAATGGTGCTCCATCGCCGTTCCCGAGGGAGGAGTCTTCTGGATATGAAGGCCACAGGTTGATCTTGGCCCTCGGCATTGAGTTGTGAGAGCACCGCACCTATGCCGTACTCTGAGGCATCTGTCTGTACAATAAATTCCTTGCTGAAATCTGGTGTTGCTAGTACTGGAGCGGTACACATCGCCTGTTTCAGCGTGTCAAAGGCTTCTTGGCATGCAGCTGTCCATATGACCTTGTGAGGTTGCTTCTTTGAGGTCAATTCCGTCAAGGGGGCTACGATGGTACCATATCCCTTGACGAACCGGCGGTAATACCCAGTGAGGCCGAGGAAAGCTCGGACCTCTGTTTGGGTCTTGGGGGGCTCCCAAGCCAAGATGGTCTCTATTTTGGCCTGGAGGGGTTGCACCTTACCTCCGCCCACCAGGTGTCCCAGGTACACGACAGATCCCTGTCCAATCTGGCACTTGCTGGCTTTAATTGTTAAGCCAGCGCGTTGCAGCGCCTGCAATACCTCCTGGAGGTGTTGCAGATGGTCCTCCCAGGTGCCACTGAAGACAGCTATGTCATCCAGGTAGGCCGCTGAGAAGGACTCCAGGCCAGATAGTACCCGATTCACTAACCGCTGGAATGTGGCCGGAGCATTTTTAAGCCCAAAGGGCATCACTCGAAACTGGTAGTGGCCCTCGGGGGTGGAGAACGCTGTCTTCTCCCGTGCTCCATCGGCCATGGCAATCTGCCAATATCCGGATGTCAGGTCAATGGTGCTGAGGTACCGGGCTGCTCCCAGCCGGTCCACCAGCTCGTCTGCACGTGGGATGGGGTGAGCATCTTTCTTCGTGACAGAGTTCAACCCCCTGTAGTCCACACAGAAACGAAGCTCCGGTGTCGTACCCGGTGGGGCCGCTTTCGGCACCAACACCACTGGACTAGCCCACGGGCTGCTGGAAGGTTCTATCACCCCCAGCTCCAGCATCTTTGCCACCTCACGCTGGATGCTATCCTTCACTCGGTCAGAGAGCCGGTAAGACTTGTTCTTCACCGGGGGGCTGTCCCCTGTGTCCACATCATGGGTACACAAATGAGTGATTCCAGGCGTGAGGGAGAACGAGGCGAACTGTCCCAGGACATGGCGACAGTCCCTCTGTTGCTCTGGGGTCAAGGATGGGGAGAGGACTACACCTTTCACCGAACCATCCTTTTCTTGTACCGCTAGAAGGTCAGGGAGAGCCTCACTCTGTTCCTCTTCGCTCCCATCCGTCACCATAAGGAGAGCAAGCTCTGATCGCTCATGGTGCGGCTTCAGGTGGTTGACGTGGAGCACCCTGAGGGGCTGACTGGGGGTTTTCATATCGACTACGTACGTGGTCTGGCCTCGCCGCTCCACAATGTCGAACGGGCCAGTCCACCGGTCCTGGAGGGCACAAAGCTCCCCAGGTTCCATAACCCACACCATCTGTCCAACGTCTAACTCGACCGTCCGAGCGTTGCGGTCATACCACTCCATCACGGTCTGGCTAGCCTCCAGGTTCTCTGTGGCTGCCTTCCACAGCTTGGCCATCTGGCTGCGGAACGCCAGCATGTAGCTGACAATGTCACGGGGAAGCTTCTGTGAGGTCTTCTCCCACCCCTCTTTCACTAAACTGAGGGGACCCCTAACGGGATGGCCATAGAGCAATTCAAACGGGCTGAACCCGACTCCCTTCTGCGGTACCTCCCGATAGGAGAATAACAAGCAGGGGAGGAGGACGTCCCATTTACGCCTCAAGCCCTCTGGTAGGCTTCGAATCATCCCCTTCAATGTCTTATTGAAGCGCTCTACCAGTCCGTTAGTCTGGGGATGGTAAGGAGTGGAGAACCGGTAGGTCACCCCACACTCCTTCCACATGGCCTTCATGTAGGCCGACATGAAATTGGTGCCCCTGTCCGACACCACGACCTTGGGGAATCCCACTCGGGTAAAAATCCCCAACAGTGCCCGCACCACCACCGGTGCAGTGATGGTCCTCAGAGGAATAGCCTCTGGGTACCTTGTGGCGTGGTCCACCAAAACCAAGATGAACCGGTGTCCCGCTGCGGTCGGAGGCTCCAATGGC
This sequence comes from Triturus cristatus, assembly GCF_964204655.1. NCBI lineage: Eukaryota > Metazoa > Chordata > Amphibia > Caudata > Salamandridae > Triturus > Triturus cristatus. Next base: position 635,605,293 of record NC_140579.1, on the reverse strand, counting down.
CCAACAATATCGATACCGACCCTCTCAAAAGGGGTCCCGACCACGGGGAGCGGTTCCAACGGGACCTTCAACTTAGTCCCAGTCTTGCCACTAGCCTGACAAGACTTGCAGGTCTTGCAAAAGGTGTCTGATGCAATCCTCATCCTGGGCCAATAAAAATGGGGGACCAACCGTGCAAAGGTTTTGTCCTGACCCAGGTGTCCGGCTAAGGGTATCTCGTGCGCTAACTCCAGCAGAAAGGCCCGGTAACATTGGGGGACCACTATGGCCCTCGAAGATCCATGTACCGGCACCCTGGGATCACTGTATAGGAGACCATCCTCCCAATACACGTGATAACCTCCCAGTTCCTGACTGGCCACTTGGGCTTCGGCCTGCCGCCGCATGCCTTCAAGCGTGGGGCACGCCCTTTGTACCTGACAAAATTCTTCCCGGGTAGGCCCTCCTTCCACATGCCAGTCAGCAAGGGTCGGCAAGTCCTCCACAGGAACAACATCTACCTCCGCGGACTCCGGGGGCACCTCTGTGGCCTCCCCATCCATCTCACGCGGCATGTCCTCTACCACCTTCTTCTTTCCACGTTTGGCTTTGGGTTGGGCCATGATTCCAGGCTCCAACCCAGGGTGAGTTCCATGCCGGGCAGCCATGGACCGCGTGCTGACGCAAGTCCACCCTGGTAATCCCAGCATCTCGGTGTGAGCGTGAAACTCGACGTCTTTCCACTTGGTGTGCTCCAGGTCGTTCCCTAGCAAACACCCCACAGGCAAGGCAGGGCTCACAGCAACTCTCAGCAGGCCTCTGACTCCTCCCCACTCAAATGGAACACGAGCCACTGGATAGTGACTCATACTGCCGTCAGCCAATACGGCCGGATGGAACTCCTCGGGGATTACTTGGTCTGGGGACACCAGCCGCCGCACGACAGTGGTCATGCTGACCCCTGTGTCCCTCAGAGCTTCCACCTCCCCCCCATTAATTCTCACCCTCTGCTGATATTTAGCAGTGTTCGGGGGCAGGGACACTACGGGGACCACCTCTCGATCCCCGAGTGAAACCAGCGTCAGGCCTGTCCACTCCCCTTGCCTATCTAAGGGCAGCTCCACCCCAAGCGCTATACTACTCACCCCGGGACTTTTCCCGCCCGTTGGGGCTGGTGGTCGCTTGCGACACTTGGGATCTCCCCTGTAGTGTCCAATCTCTCCACACTCGTAGCACCGCACAATCCTAGGCTGCTGACTCCTGTCAGGGTAAGTGGGTCTTGTGGAATTGGACGGGGGTGGGGTTCCTACTCCCTTCCCAAAATTATTTTGGGGACCTTTCGAGAACTCCACCTTTTTATCTCCCCCCTCTTTCTTCTGGGGGAAACCCTGTCCGCCTTTCGAGCCATCTCCCCCGGGGCCCTTGTGAGACACCCGGGTGCTCACCCAAATATCTGCCTCCTCCGCAAGCTCACGGGGATCCATCAGCTTGCGGTCCACCAGATGTTGGCGCAGCTCCGGAAAGCTCTTATCCAAGAGGTGCCCCCTTAAAAAAAGATCGTACAACCCTTGGTAGTCCTGCACCTCGCTGCCACGCACCCAACCATCTAGTGCCTTCCTCGCATAATCAAAAAAATCTACCCAGGTCTGGGTGGACAGCTTATGGCTGCCACGAAACTTTTGCCTGTACCTCTCGGGGTTGAGACCAAACTTTTTTAACAAGGCATCTTTCATGGGGGCATACCTTACCTGATCCGCCTTGGCCAAATATAACAGGGTGTCCCTAACATTGGGAGGTATATACCGGTATAAACCACCTCCCCAATTACTCTCGGGTACCCCATGGGCCGTCAAGGCTACCTCGTATGCCTCCAACCATTTCATGATGTCGTCCCCCACTGTGTAATTGGCAATTACCTCTTTGGGTAGGTAGAACTTTGATTCTTGAGGTTCCTTAGGTATGCTGCCACCATTGTCCTTATTGGACGCGTTCAATTGGAGGGCGCGTAACTCCAGCTCTTTTAGCTGAAGCTCGTGCGCAAGCTTCTTTTCCTCCATTGCCCATCTCCTATTTTCTCTTTCCTGTTCCACTCTGGCCAATTCCCTTTCTTTCTCTTGTTCTAACTTGGCCAGCTCCCACCTTAACTGCCTCTCTTCCCTCCTGTCCTCGTACTCCTCTGGAGACGCGCTCCTCCTCGACCCTGTCCTACTACTGGCCCCAGAACGTCTCCCTGGGGGCACATTTTCAGACACATCTACATTCAATATGTCGGTCACTTCTTGGGCGCTCTCCTCCTGAGGTGCCTCTGGTGCCTCCTGTCCCTCATCCCCTCTCCCTTCTGGGTGGGCTTCTACCCATGCCCTAATGGCGGTGCGGAGTTCCGGTCCTTCGGCCTTCCGTACCCCAGGCACCCCCATCCCCTGCCCGAACTCCCTTAGTTGCTTCACTGAGTACCCCTCGAGGTCAGCTAACCGGAATTCCATTCTGGCAGGTGGGGACCTAGACACTAAGGAGAAAATTTCCTAGGGTATAGGTAACAGTTCTCAGCTAACCCGGACTCTTGCACTTTCAACCTGGACAGTGGAAATAACAATGCAGCAATCAATAGTTTCAGAGCTCTGGAACAATTAGGCGTTTAATTGTGGCGCCCTTCGCCTCACAGAAGGGTGCTGTATGGTCACAGGTCCTAAGGATCCCACCGCTCGCCAACAATGTAGGACCTGGGGTCTCCAGGCCCTATGGGGCGGTAACGTGACACGAGCGGTCGGGCCACCAAAGGTCTGTGTGTAAAGCAACCATACAACACGCACCTCTCATGGGACAAGGAACACACACAATAAGTGACGCCACACGGTAGGAGTTAAGTAAATACTCAAGTTTATCCAAGCAGATCACGTTAGATGCAGTTCATGAGGTAGCAGTACATTTCATAAGCTGGGGATACCACAAATGACATTCATAACAAACCAGTACTGCCTGAGGTACAACTACCCTTCACCTAGAGGTACACGCGCGCTTCACGTTCCTGTAGCGCCTTAGGGGGGTGAGGATGGCGCTAGGCGCGCTAACTGGTGACGACCTCAGAACGGGGCATCTAGCACAGAGAGCTACTCGGAATAGATGTCATTTAGTATTTCATTATGAACATGAATAACAGCGTGCTACTCGTAATCAATAGCACGTAGCCCTTCAGCAGGGGCGTGAATAACAAAGCGCTACTCGTAATCCCGAACACGTAGCACTTCAATATGGCACATGAATAACAGAGCGCTATTCGTAATCACCAACACATAGCACTTCAATATGGCACATGAATAACAGAGCGCTACTCATAATCACTAGCATGTAGCACTTCAATACGGCACATGAATAACAGAGCGCTACTCGTAATCACCAACACGTAGCACTTCAATATGGCACATGAATAACAGAGCGCTACTCATAATCACTAGCATGTAGCACTTCAATACGGCACATGAATAACAGAGCGCTACTCGTAATCACCAACATATAGCACTTCAATATGGCACATGAATAACAGAGCGCTACTCATAATCACTAGCATGTAGCACTTCAATACGGCACATGAATAACAGAGCGCTACTCGTACTGACTGACATTGAGCACTTCCATCCGGCACAGGAATATCAGAGTGCTACTCGTAATGACTGACATTGAGCACTTCAATCCGGCACAGGAATAACAGAGCGCTACTTGTAATTATTGGCGCTGGGTACTTCAATGCGGGGTAGGACAGTCGATGCGCCTCACGAAGCTTTTAGCGGGAAGCGCCCGGGACGGGAGGAGCGAGTCTCTCGGCTCCGGTGCAGTTCATAGGGCACCTCGCTTCAGAGCAGTCATGGGGGCACAAGGAGAGGATCCGTCGGCGGGGTCTCTCCGTCGCGCTGGCAGGGGGGAACTCCCACGGAGGGGGGACCCGGGCTGAGGGTGCGGTGCGGTTCCCGACCAGTAGGGGGCGCACCAGGGGCAATCCCAGCCTCCGGGCTTACCTCGTTCTCGGCGTCAGACGGCGTCCGCTCCAGCGACGATGGGGGAAACTCGGCCCCAGGCCTCGCGCACCTTCTCACACAGCTGCGACGGCAGCGGCAGGGCCCCGGGCTTCTCACGGGCCTCGCGACTCTGCAGGGCACTTCTTCCGGCCTCCGGGCCGCGGCGGTGAGCGCGCTGGCTTCCACGTCACAGGGGGGGCTCAAGTTAAGGATGGGGGTTCCGCGCTCAGCGGAGCACGCTGCCAGGGGTCACAGGCCAGGTCAGGGAGCGCAGGGGTCACAGCACTAATACCTGGTTGATCCCCGGTGGCTCTTCAATCTGCTTTGCATACGGCTTCAGGGGTCAGTCTGGACACGCAGTCTCAGTGCTTGGCATATAAATTTGAGAGTTCAATCTGGACACGCAGTCTCAGTGCTTGGCATATAAGGTTTAAAGTTCACTCTGGACACGCAGTCTCAGTGCTTGGCATATAAGTCTCTGTTCTCAGATGTTAGATAAAGTCTTGTTGGCGCAGATGTATCTGGCACCCTTATGGGGTTCTGTTACAGGGGGTTAGGAATGGAGAGGGGGCGACTAGATCCTTCCTAGTCAGGCTGGCAGAGAGTCTCTGGGTCCTCCTACTGCTGGGCAAGATCAGTGGGTTTCACAGGGTCCCTCACTCACTTAAAGAGGCAGCACCTAAATCCTGTCACTCTCAGAGGCATAAGTCCCTGGCTAGGCCCTACAGCCTACACTCCTGGTGGATTCTTCCAGCTCTGCTTCACCCCAATGGCCAACTCACCACAAAAGTTTCCCTCCCTCTCTTAAGTAGACCTAGGTCAGGTGACCTCTAGCCAAGGCGGCAAAAGAAAAACCACACCTCCCTTCTAGAAGGTTCCAGCACAGTCCAGGAGCTTCCCCACTCTACCTATGGGACAAAAAGGCGGGCTGGAGTCGCAACATTGTTGTGGGGTCCCAGCCAGCTCCTGGCAGCTAGGGTGCTACTATGAAAGACCACTCTGCAGTAGCAAAGGCCTGTGGCAGCCATCTTGGGAGAAGGGAGCACCTGCACCTTAACACTGATTGGCAATGAAAAGGCGCCCGGAGACCTAGTCCAACATAAAAATGAGGGTGGAAAAAATGAGGCACGATACAAAAATGGAAGGGGAGACCACCCTAGGGCTGACAGGTCCAACAGGGGGGCATTGTCGATCCCGTCTCACCAGCAGTGGTGTTGCGACCTAGACAGTGCCATGGACGCGGAAAGGGCGGTCTTTATTAATAGGGGCTGCCCCCGAAAATGGCAGCGTGTCTGGGGAAAATGGAACACTTTTAGGGGCAACATTTGTGCCCCCCCACCAGAGGACTCAGATCCAGACTTGAGTGACTAAAATTGGTAATATGTTCATTATGTGGCACCATCTCTGTAGGGGGGGGAATGCAAACCTATAGGTTGGTGAGATGGATTTAATAATCGATCTGATACATGTACTATGCATAATGAGGTTGCCTTGTGGGTTATGTCAACACAACTGTATTTGTCATAATGTTGAACGACTTGACTCGATGTGTACTTTTTCAATAAAATGTTTAAAAAAAAAAAAAATGCCAACCTTTGATCAGTGACATTTTCAAAATTGTAACTTAAAAACAGGTTTGTAAATTACAATTCATTTGAGTGTAAACCGTATATTATTCTGTCCCATTCTGAAGTAAGCACTTATAATTATTTAATCCAGTGGTAGTCTATGGCAGTAATAGGCCTTTCAGCAGTGAAATACAACATTAGGAGTTTTTAACTGTCAGGACATGTAAACCTTGAACACACATGCCCTACGTTTTAAACACCATTTCACCTACTCATGAGCATTTAAGACCTACCTTAGGGGTGAGCATATAAGTACTAAAAAGGAAGGTTTAGGCCTGGCAAAAGTTGATTTTGCTAGGGCGAAAGGGAACTTCAACATTGCAGTACAGGCTGCAGTGACAAGCCTGAGACATGTTTAAAAAAGGCTACTTTATTGGGTGGCACAAAGAGTGCTACAACCGACCAGTAGCATTAAACTTACAAGCCCAGGTACATGTAGTCCCATATACTAGGGGCGTAGAGGTAAATTAAATATACAAATCAGGTGTGGGACAGCTTAACAATGTTGTAAGGAGAGATCACAAACACTTTCCCACTGTTTAGAAAGAAAAACTGCACAGTCCTAAAAGCCAGCAAAGAAATGATCAGCACAGGAAGGCAGCGGAAGGCAAAAATCTGAGGTGACCCTGCAGAAAGGACCCGATCCAACACAGTTTTATTTTATTCTGTGCATGGGGACTCTGCTAAGCAGGCTATGAACTCTAAAACATATTGAATTGGTGTAGTCATAATCAGAATATATACCATACTTATAAGTATGTGGTACAATGTGTACCAGGGCATTTAAAGTAAATGTCACTGGTGGACTGAAGCACACATTGTTCCACCCAACTACAGTAGCAGTGTAAACAATACTGCAGGCCTGGCACTGTGGCCTGCCTGGAAAGTTCTAAAACTCAACATTGAAAATAACCCCATTTGACAGGCCTAACCCTGCCTTTTAGATATAAATGTCACCTCTAACTAAACTAATGTCCATAAGGCAGTGTGCATGAATTTAAATCAGGACATGTAAAAGTTAGATTTTATACATGCCCTTATGGTAAAAAGGCTTCACAAGCCATATTTTACATTAGCAGGGATAGCTGCTCCATGGGGAAGCATTGGAACGCAATATTACATTCAATACTGTTATCTTGGCAGAGGAAACAACTACACATTTTATTTCTGGACTTTCCAAAAATATTTATCACAATGTCAGTTCACTGAGAAAGTCAAATTTGTGATAACGATTTTGGGAAAGGTACTTTTAGAAATGTACCTCATCCGTGCAAAAAGGCCTCTAGAAGCTCATTTGCATGTGCTTTGATCCAGGAGCTGAATAGCCCCTTGATGAAGTGTGAACTTGCTCCCAAAGCGGAACCAAATGCCTTGGTTTTTTGGAAGGTGTTCTGTGCCTTTAACAGGATGATCTGGGTTGTGCCTCTGATCTTAATTATCTTCAAGGAGTTGTACCATGTCACAGGCAAAGGTAACTAACCCTAAGCCTGCCCCCTCTTTTGTACATCTTGTCAGCCAGAGACCAATCCCAGTGGGAGAGAAGTAGCCTCTACAACTAGTTTTGAGTGAACTGCTGAAAAAAGTGAGTCGTGATACTCCTGGGACCTTTTGGCCATATTGGCTAGGTAGAGGCCAGGAGTGACTTACTTGGCATCTTTAATTGACTTTTAATTCCCTAGTAAAGTTGTATACCATATACCTAAGGCAAGTAAATTAAATGCTACTAGGGGATGTTAATAATGAAAAATACGATGTACAGGTACGCCATGATATATTTACGTATAATAACGAACTTGCATCACTGTTGTCAAATCTATCCAATATGACCTACCCATCAACCTGAGTCAGACATATATGGTCAGGCAGGCCCTGCGACAAAGATATGAAGCAAATGATTGACAGATCACAGGTGGTGTGACACGTAGCCCATAGAAAAAAGGCATGAACTGGGAAACCGAGATCAATCAATCAAATAACTTTATATGCATTTAGTAAATGCATAAAAGTACAAACAATTATCATAATAGGAATTGATCGAGAGATATTTTAAAACAGTTAAAAACTTTCATTTTGTTTATTTACCTATTAAAAATACCATAATTGAAGTACATCCGCATTTCTAAAGCTGGCAGCTATACATCATAAGAGGAATATTTACACTAATCAAATTGTGATTATATCAAAATCACGTAGGCAATTCATTTTACTTTTACAGATTCAATTTAACGTGTTAGCTAACTAGCAGCAATTTAATTAAAAACAGTATTAACAATTGATGACGGTTGGTAAGCATAATCACGTAAAACACCCCTATTTGAGGATCTTCTCCTAGTCCGAAGAACTGAATATAAAACGTTTGCTAATGTAAAACAAATATAGGGTGTTTCCAAAGAGTAAATAACTAAAAGAGATTGGGAATAAGAGTTTAGGCTCAGTTTACTTTACAAGGGGAGGATATACGGTTTCCTTTCAATCGTATAGAAGCCACAGAAAAATAAAATGTGTGGCATCGATTGGGTAGACAGGCCATCACAGGGACATGGTTAGTGAATGTACAGATGCTGGGAATCCTGCCATGAGGGGAAAAAATTTAACCTCATCCTTGTTAATAGATATCGGTGGATATTGTTGATCACGAAAGAGAGATATGAATCGTGACCCGTGCATACTCTAGGCAAACTTGTGGTAATGTATAACCGTGATTTTGCTTTGATTCCGTTGCCGTCTTTCAGCTTCGCATTTGTTAAAAAAGGCCTCTTTTAGTTTGTTTTTAGGAAAGAGCGTACAGTCACTGGGTGATGTGTACAAGAAGGCCAAACCCAGATCTATAAAAGACTTCCTAACATATGTAAGCCAGGGAATACAATTGGCTTGGTCAAGGTTTTTAATATCATTAATTACGGCTTGGTTCAACCCAACCGTGTCCCTTTTCCATATGCGCAACCATAAAAGGAGCGGGGCCAGTTTAACTATATCAGTGATGAAGGGGAGGCCCAGTTCATTGTGTGTAATCAAATTTGAACAGCCTGGGTTAACTGAAAGCAGTTTTTTTTTACGAACTTATCCTCCACTTTTTGCAAAGCACCCACTTCAGCTGTACCCCAAATTCCTGCGTCATAGGTAGCTACGGCAACAGATTTTGCCTGGTATATTTCAACCATTTTCCTGATTGATTTTTTGTGCCTAATTTAGAGGCAAATTTCCACAGGGCGACTATGCTTTTTTGTAATCATGGCAGACCAGTTCAATTTAAAGTAAAAAAAGATGCCTGAATACATAAAGGACTCTACTCATTCCAGAGTGGCCCCATCTCAGTTAAATAAATAAAATAGACCTTTTCCTTCCCATTTCTGCTGTAAATATAAAGATTTTCGATTTGTTCACAAACAAACCCATTCGGCCATAAAAGATGAATAGGAGTTAATCAGGTGCTGTAGGGTCATAGGTGTCCTGGCCATCAAGACTGCATCATCTGCATAGAAATGGCTCGCCGTCATATGCCACCGGCTGATGGAATGTCCAGGCACTGTGCAGTCAAGACTTTGTTGCATTTGTTGGTATATAAGGAGATCAGAAAGGGGGCAAGAACGCAACCTTGTTGCACCCCCTTTTCGATTTTAAATGTCTCTGTGCTTTCCCCCGGTTTTACAAATCTAACTACAGCTCCGGCTTCTCTATAAAAATTATGGATTTGTCCACACCCATAGACTCCAGAAGGACCCATAATTTTGAGTGGTCCACACAGTCGAAGGCCGTGGACAGATCCGCAAAAGCCCTATAAAACTGGACCTTTTTCGCAAAGACATACTTTGCTGCTAGTAGGGCCAGATTTAGCCCTTGGTCAATAGTTCCCCTCCCCTTTCGGAACCCATATTGAGTTTCTGCTAAAATGTTGTTGGAGGATGCCCATTCCTCCAGCCTATTTAGGAGCAATCGGCCCATTAAATTGACAGTGCTGTCTAGCAAAGAAATAGGGGGGTTATGTGCAGGATTCATGGGGTCACCTTTCTTGTATATTGGAATGATCACCGATTGTTTCCAGGATACTGGAGGTTGCATTTTAGAAACTGCATTAAAATTTTGTGTTAATAACAGGATCCATGAATCTTTAGGAGTAAGGAAAATATCCAGAGGGAACCCATCGGGCCCTGCAGCCTTTAAGGTTGGCGATTGGGAGAGTGCAAGATCAATTTCCTCTATGGAGAACTCCATCCCCGGTGGACAATCATCGAGTCATCCAGATTATTTGCAGCTCTGTCCTTCACTACTTTAAAAATACTCTTTAAGTGAGAGAGCCAGGAGGATTCATCTATGTGGGTGTCAAGAGAGGGCCCTCCCTCTTCCTGTAGGAAGGGGGCATTTACTACCCGCCAGAATGCCTTACTGCCTTTACTTTTCGATGCCTCTCCCAATTTTTCCCAAGATTCATCCCGTAGCTCCTTTTTCCTCACCATTCTAGCTCTCTTATAATCTGCACGCAATGACCGTATTAGGTCTTTATTTCTAGGATTCGATTTTAGAGCTGTGCGAAGAGCTCTAGAAGCCTTCGAACAGTTTAACTCGAACCCCTTTTTCGTAGATAGAGGGTTTCTCATAAATGGGCATGTAAAATTTGATTTTATAGATGTTAAGATTTTGTTGAATGATATTATTACCTGGCGATTGTCAGTGTTAGGTTCTAGACAAGTTTCAGTCTCGGGTAATACCTCTTTGATAACCTTTGGGAGGAAATTAGTTGTATCAATTTTCTCCCATATAAGGGTAAATCCATTTTTCTTGCTCAGTATCAATTCTGGGGTACATAAAGGTCCTAATTTAGCATCCAAATACCAAGCAAGTTTAAAGACAAGAAAAGCATGGTCACTAAACGCTGTCCACTCTACCTTAAAAGACTTAATACTGCGCATATTGTTGGATTGAGTGATTATAAAATCAATTGCCGATGTGACTCTGTTGCGTTGGAAAGAGGTGAGGAGTTGGCCAGTCATTTGCGAATGCATGTTGGCAACTCCTGCCCCAGGGTAGGGCGGGGTATGGAGTCCCCATGAGGCTCAAGGTGGCTGGCAGGAGGCGTTAGCAGTGATGGGCTCTGGGTAGCCAAAGCTGATACCTGTGGACGTCTGCTTGCAGGCCAGTCTCTGCTTCTTGGACAGGCTTGGAGAAGGAAAGCCAGCGACCAGTCAGAGTGTGTGGTGCAGGAAGCTGCGAGCAGACACAGCTGCAATCAGAGTGGTGTGATTGGTGCCCCTGGTTCTCTGAGGCACTCCCACTAGGAACAGGAGTCACAGCGATTCAGCTAAGGGGACCGAGCAGCAGGACAAAAGCAGCCAGATCACTCCTTAATCCTCCTCAGCCCTCCGGAGGTTTTCGGGAGGGGCTCCCAACACCAGGCTGGGAGGTGCAGCTCCTCAGGCTCAGTCACAATGCAGTGGGACAGGAGGGCGCTCAAGCCTCAGGCGGACCGCGCCCCATCAGCAGCTCTGCCCGCCGGCAGAAACTGCGAAGGCACTCTCACTCCTCAAAGGCGAAAGCGGCAAGTCCGAATCTTGCACCCTGCACCAGCTCGCCTTTATCTGCAATGGGAGGGGGAGCGTATGCCGAGCCGAATTCTCCTACGTCCGCCGCGGCCGTAACAGCTCCCTGCCCGCGGCTCAATCAAAGGCGGCCCCACAATCTCGCAGCCGGCAACAAGCTCTCGCCGGCTCGGTAGTCAGCAGCGAGTCCAGTCACCTCGGTAATCTCCACCTCAGCCCCTCACTGTTGTACAATGACTGAAAGGTGAAAGGGATCTGGAAGGAAGCGGCAAGATCAGTCTGCCAGATAGGCAGCAACACCACAATGGCCTGAGAAGATTGGCCCCAATAAAACACGTTTGACCAGAGGGATGCGCATTCCCAACACACCATAAAGTTAGATGCCACATGTAGTTAGGAACATGCAGCCAATCACAACACCACACGCACACTGCACACAGTGATCATGTGCTCCCCATGCCATCTGGACACATTACTCACTGGCCCACATTGTGTCCACGCAAGGTCACAAGGTCGAGACCCACCTGCACTCCTCATCAGGTGAACACATATACATCCCCGTGACTAGTCCCGGGATTACTGTACTAAAAGAATGTACAAATTGCTTTATGACACGTTGTGAAATGTATAAAATAACGGCCTACACCAGTGTTCTTTGAGACAATCTTCAGACCCTACTCTGCTGCTGCTCTCTCGCCTTCTGCATTTAATTTAATCAACTGTTCCTGGTTTGCCAAATGCCTCTTGTCTTTTATTTGTTATGGTAAATCCACATTCGAGCAACAAGGACCTGCAGCTCTTAGTGTGCCAGCTCTTAATGTGCCACTCCGTTAAGTAGCCCTTTAAAACATGCCTCAGGCCTTCCATTGCAGCCTGGTTTTGTTATGGTTAATCCACATTCGAGCAATAAGGACCTGCTGCTCTTAGTGTGCCACTCAGTTAAGTAGCCCCCTAAAACATGCCCCAGACCTTCCATTGCAGCTTGAAGTCAGTTTTTTAACCCCTGCCTACCCTTAAACTCCCCTTTTATTGCATACAAGTCACCCCTAAATTAACCCCTATGTAGCCCATAGGGCAGGGTTCATTATAATTGCAAGATTGGACATGTACCTTTACGTTTTACATGTCCTGGTAGTGAAAAACTCATAAATTCATTTTTCACTACTGTGAGGCATACCTCTTCTAAAGAATAACATTGGGGTGCCTTATCACATTTAATGAATGCTAACTTTTGATTGGGAACAGTTAGACTTTTCTTGTTTTGTGTCTGTGAAATGTGTTAGACCTGTCAGCCTTTGGGTGGTCTCCCCCTAAGTTTTGCCCTCTCACCTGCCACTTTAGACTATACCTTTTTCTTGGACTTTGGACACCTTACCACTGCTAACTGGTGCTAAGGTGCAGTAACTCTCCCCTAAAACATGGTGACATTGGTAAACCTGCTTCAGGCCTCTGCATTTGCAGTGAGGCCTAACCCTCCGCAGGCCAGCATTAGGAATTCCCTTATATCCCTTGAAGTGATAACTCCTGCATAGGATGGTGTAGATATATCATGTTTGATACGGTTGGAATGGTCATGAGAAATCCCCCGTGTTAGTGTATTGGGTTTTACCCTTACTGTTGCAGAAATGCCACCTTTGGAAAGTGAACATGTCTCTGTCCTTCCCTATGTCATGTCCCTTAGGTTGGTTCCATCATGTATATACCGATTGCATACATTGTGTCCCATCCACTCAACATAACGGTTTTACATTGGTGACCTTTTACCCAGTAGCTTCCTTCCGTCGCTCCAACAACAGACTCTTGGTACCATATCTTAATCCCTGTACCTGACGTTCACAAAACCTGTCCCCAGGCATGGTAGATTTATTCTGTACAAGGGTCACCATATTTTTATCATTCATGGCCAACATCCAGCTGCATATGCTCATGTTTGTTTAGAAAAGGATTAGCAGGGGATTAGCGAATGTTTTCAAAACATATCTACTCTAGAAAATCCCCGGAGTGACCACTTTAGTATAAGAGACTCTCACTCCCCCTTACAGACAGAGGAGAAATTCCTTCCAGGCTGGACCGAGACTCTGCAGGCTGAGCCTTCGACAATCAGAGATTCGACATCCCTTGTGTCGTGCCATCCTTGACGCAGAGACAGGGTCCTTCATTCAGAATCATCAGGTGAGGGGTTAGCACTTCTCCGGGGAATTCTTGGCTCCATTAGGCTACATCAGGTTCCATTAGAACATATCCTAGCACTTACACATACATGCTTCACCTACACCTATAGGCTAGGCACAGTTAGGTAGGCTACGCATCATAGGAGTACACCAATGCTATTGTTTTATGTAATATGCTTTCATTCATCTTATTAGCACTATGGTAGAAATGTATCTACTTTTTACAATATTGGTACTAGCCATTGCATTTGTCTGCTCCTGTCTTTTGATTGTTGCAGCTAATATGTTTCATACTAGACTTACGCTTGACCAATAAATAATTATTTAAACCATACCAAACGTCATTCTATGTATTCTGAGAAAAGCAAGCACGCATGACTGAGCGAACGATACTGTATTGTTTCCACGATATCTGAGGAATCAGGGTTGTCATGATCAGTCGTTGCCAGAAACTACCTACCACACTGTATAGTACAGGGGGGTGGTAGTGGCACTGTAGAGCTTGCAGGTCTAACGGCTGACTCATTCTGTGGGGGTGTCCAGAGTCTGTCTTCACACCAAGCCCTCAGTTTAGGTCATCCAAAACACGCAGGTCCCGGGGTGTGCTAGGAACTACACAACACCTAAACTCTGTGTACCTGCTGCATGCCCCAATTCATGTATGGCCCAGGGTAGCAGCCCCACACTTGCATACTCCCTAGACTCCCCCACACTCAGGAAGGGCTGCCACATCTACATACTGATGGCGTTCTTGGGCTGAGAGGATGGAGTAGTGATTCACACTTGCATCTGAATAGGCTTAACGGCTCTGCTTTGTCAGTGCAGACAGCCATGAACCAGGTCAGTTGAGACAGGAAATCCCCAAAATTTGAAAGACCTCTCTAGAAGTTTCAGCCCCCTTCTAGTAATTGAGCATCAGGGTATAAAATAGGGCCCAGGCCCCACATCTGTGTGACACTAGTGGACCTGCACGAAGCTGGAGTAAAGGATGCTGCGTAGGCAGGAGTGCCTCTATGCCCTGTCTGACTGGTCCCAGGAACTGCTGTCCTGCTTTGTTGAGCCACCCTCCTGCCTGCTGACCTCTGCACTGCTACCAAGGCACCAAGAACTGCCTCCACAGTGACGCTTGGGGGCTTGTCAACTGCCCCGTTCACCCTACCGGGCTTCAAAGCCCCACCAGCCTCTCAGTTCCTGACTGCGACATCAGCTGTCAAGGTGCCAGGGGCCGAGTTTGCTGTGGATCGCCTCAAGACCATGCCCTTGCCCTTTGACAGCCTCAACTGCTAACTGGGAACGGGGTGTCTCCCTTCACGCGGTTGTCAGGATTACACTGCAACAAAGTACTTGGGCCATGGACGTCCCGCCCAACACCGGTGGGGCCCAGAGGACTTGGGCTCCTACCAGCACCAATTTTCCAGCTGATTGCCTCTCCCCCCACTGCCTGTGTGCGAGGACGGCCACTGTAACACCAGTCCCATGACTGTCTATCTCAGAAGTTCTCCAGATTCCCTAACCGCCGGGCTGACTTCCACGGACCCACAGCCGTGGTGGTGTGATTCGTTGCCATCTTGAACACAACCGGTCTCCCATGTTGTGGTGCATTGCGTCTCACTGCCTGAAAGCGCCCCCCACCTAACTACAGCTACAATAATGCCCCAGCAGACTCAGTCTCACTTGCAGAAAGTACAGAGGATTCTAAAATCACCATAATGCTCCTGAAGGGAGCCCGATCCATCGAGCACTGTCTGCCTATAACCTCGTAAATGAACTCATATCCTGATTCTTATTAAGAAGAGCTTTATTGTATTGCCTTATTTTACGCGCATATAAATTGCCCATATTTTTCTACCAGTCTGTGGAGTCTATTTGGAAAATGCCACTTTTAGAAACATGGAATCTTTTTTGCAGTATCGATGCCTGCAGCCTGCTCCAAGGCCACGTGACTGGGTGTAGTTGGCAGCTGGACTTTATTTATTCCTTCCAGCTAGCAAAACAATAGAGGGATTAGGTGTGCCTGGATGGGCCACAAATTGGCAGGATGGGGACGGTCCTGGGCACAGACTCACTTGTAACTAAACAGACTGTGCCTGGCCTTCACACAAATTACTTGTCATCACTGCATTGTTCATGCAGCCAGGACAGGATAGGCAGAGAATTCAAGGACCTCAAACGGGAATTCTCTAGAATCTTTTCCTACTTCAAAGTGGGTACCAGATATAAATCTTGAATCCTCAGACCCAACTCTTCAGTACACCTCTGGACCTGTGAAAAGCTCAAAAAGGACTGTGGTGCTGCTCTGCAAGAAGGACTGCTACTCTGTTGCCTGGCTGCCTTAGTGCCTGTTGCCTGGCTGCCTGAGAGAATGTCTGGATCTGCAGCTTGAATGCCGGATCACTATTGTGACTCCAAGGGGTAGTTGGCTGACCTCCTAATCTTAGCCTCAGGGACAGAAATCACCTTGAAATCAGACCTAGACTCTGCTTGCTGTGAGTTCTGCCCACCAAGTGGTGGCACCCCTGTCCTGGTCCCTTAGGAGTGGACTGAAGGTATTCTAACCGCCCAGCTGTGGTCCCCATCAGAACCGACTCAAAGCATCACAAAGCACCACAAATCCTCATCATACACCTGCCAACCTCATTGGAATCAGTGCAGAGTGACACAAAGCCCCGCAAAGCATTGCTGCGCGGCTTCAGCGGAAGCGACTTCTGATAATGTGAAGCCTCGCAAAAAAAAGCCATGCAGAATGCACACCAGGATTTAAAGTATGATGTTCAGTGGGACTGATGGGGTCCCTTTAACTGGCCCACGCTCCATCGTGGTCAACCAGTAACCACATTTTTAACACTGTCTGTTCTTGAATCTACATATATCAAGAAATGATTCACACCTTTTGAGGATTTGTTCATGTTCCTTTATCATGAATAAATGCAGGTTTGTAAATGTATTCTATATCCGTAGTCACTGTGTGTGGGACCTGCCCCATTTGCAGGGTTATCCCCCAACTTTTTGCCTTCCTCCAGTGTTTTTCTGACTTCGTTTTTGCTGGGTTTAGGACTGCTGACCAGTGTTAAAGTGCAAGTGATCCCTGTGTAAAATTGTAACTGTGTCTCAGACCTGCCACTGCAGTGTCTCTGTGTGCCATTTAGAACTGCCATGTCGACCTGGCAAGTGTACCCACTTACCAGAACTCAAACCTTCCCTTTTACAATATGTAAAACACCCCTAAAGTAGGCCCGAGGTAGCCCAATGAGCAGGGTGCAGTGTAGATGAAAGGTAGGACTGGAGTGTTTTACATGTCCTGATAGTGAAATACCACTAATTTCTTTTTTCCCTATTGCAAGGGCTATCTCCCACATAGGTTACCATTGAGGCTGCCTTCTAACCTCTTACAAGTGTAACTCCCCATTGGGAATAGATCAAGATTTGGAGTTTGGGGTCACTGAAATAAGTTAAAAATACTTTTTAGTGAAATTGGTTTTTAAATTGTGTGTTTGAAAATGCCACTTTTAAAAAGGGGGCTATTTCTTGCTTTACCATTCTGTGACTCTTCCTGTCTGTGGAATCCACGTCTGAGGAAGGGTGAAAGTTGGGCTGTTTGTGCATTCACTAGAGACAGTCACACAAAGGGAGTTGAGATCTGCCCTGCATATCCTGATGGCCCATCACCAGGCTGATGGGTCTTCCTGAGCTAGAGTGGTGGAAGGCGTTATCACTGACAAGTGAATAGGGCTGTGCCTGTTCTCACACAAAGAAGCCGCCGCCCCCTGTAGTGTGTCTGGAGCCAGGTCAGAGTAAGGCAGGTCCTGTGAACTACAAAGACTTTCCTTTAAAGTTTGCCTACTTCAACGGTAGAAACTGGTATAAGTACTGGAGCTGTGACACCATAACTTCAGAACACTTGTGGACATTCTTCCAGGAAGAAGAGCTGGATGCCATAGGAAAAACTGACATTCTGTTGGCTGCTTCTGTCCTGGGAGTGAAAGCACTGGACTTTGTTTTTTACATCCTGCTTTCCAAGGTTCTCCAAAGGCTTATGCATACTTGCCTTCTGTTAAGAAGTCTCAGGGCCATCAAAGACTTCATTTGCAGCTCCTGAAATTCTCGGCTGGGAGTTCCGACTTGACAAGGGGTGCCAATTCAGGTGTTGGACAATTTGGAGGTGGTTTGGCTGCTAAGAACCCAGAAAATCTATGCATGGATTCTCAACAGCTGTTTTTCCAGTGCAGCATCGCCGAGCGGTTTGAAATCCAGTGCATCATCGATGTGCGGCCAAAGAATCGATGCAGTGTCTACTTGCGGCTGAAGGATTGCTGCAACCCGAGTACCGTGTAATTGACTTCCATGGTGCACACTTCGACTAGGGCCCTGCTGTATGGCTGAAGAAATCAGTGCATCGCCTGCTTCGGGTCTGTTATATCAATGCACTGCCTGCTCCTCCACATCAACACAGCGTGTCTGGATTTTCAATGTATCGTACCCATGAGCCAAGTTCTCCATCGATGACACCCAGCACTAAGGAACCAAGGCCGTGTCTCCGGAGTTCGACACATCACCTCCCCTGACAGTAAGGTACCAATGTATCACCTCCTCTGACAGTAGGGAACCAATGCATCACCTCCCCTGTGCTGCAGTTAGAAACTGATGCATCGCCTCCCCTGGCATCACCTCCCCTGGTAGTAATGAAGCAATGCAACACTTTGCTTGTACGGCACTTCACCTCCCCTGCGCCTGTTTTCGGCTTTGATTTTAGCCCATCCCAGGTACTTTGTGCTAAAAGTGACTCATCCATAGTTTCCTATGGACTGAACTATTTTGAACCTTTTAAATGTGATATCTTTACTTTAGATGCAGGATATTTGATGTTTTATTCTGATAAATATTAGTTATTTTTTTAAACTGGTGTGGTGTCCTTTCTTCGTGTTTTCACTGTTACTGTGTTTGTATGTACAAATGCTTTGACTGCTTGAGCCAAACTACCAAGGGGGTGAGCAGGGGTTATCTGAGCAATATAATCACCCTACCCTGATTAGAGTGAGGGTCTCTACTTGGACAGGGTGCAAACCACTGTCTAACACTGTTTCTTAACACCCCAGTCCCCAGTGGATTTCGGCTCAAGCTCGAGGCCTCTTTTGCACTGTTACAATTTCAACTTTAACCCAAGAAAACAACAAGCTGTGAAACTTATTTATGTTCCATGTATTGCAAAAGAGTTGATGTTCAGAAATTGTATTTCTAAACAAGGCAGGATTTGTGTGAATCTTTCTGCGCTGCTTTAGTATTACAAACTCCAACATGAAGGTACCATGTAAACAATCATATAAATAGGTTGACAAGAATCATAACTCATGGTATAAATAATTGGCCAAGCTAGATTTAATAAGTCAAATAGGAGGTAGAATCCAAGTGCTACAAAATACCACTTTGTGCAATCATTCCTATAGTGTGTGTTATTTGTGCACTTTATCGTGAATGATTAACAAATCCATGCCCATGAACTACAAAGTGTGTCATCATAAGATACTAAACGTGCTTAACTGCTGTTGTGTGTCATAACACTATAAGATACCATAAAGTTCTATGTATGGGCAGTATACTACAGAACACTTGCTTTTTGAGAGCTGCTTGTGCTCAGTTGTTCATTGCCCCATGATAGTTGTTTAATACCCAAAGTTAGATTATCCTTCTACCAGTCAGTGCTTAAATTGAGCCAGTGGTTGCCGGTGTGTGGCAGTAGCACTTATTTTTGGGGACCAGCACTTATTTTTCCGTATCTGTTTTTTGAAGATGGCAAAAGAGGGGAAAAAGGGGAAAGATAGAGAAAGAGAAAAATGAGAACATCACAAAGGGAGAAAGCAGGATAGGTAAGAGTGAAATAAATGGGCAGGTATATGCATGCCAGTGGAGTTAAGGTGCATCATGAGTTTTGAGACTAACAGCTAAGGTATTTAACGCACCAACTTTGAATTGCACGGCACACCGGCTTCTCATAAAAGTTGCGGGTACCAGCACTCAGTATTTTACGAATTATGCGCTGCTACTGGTGCTCTCCTTAGGCTTTTCTGTGCATCACCATGTATCATCATCATGCAGCTGAAATAAACGCCAATTGTGTTCGGTAGTCATACTTAATTACACTGACTGAGCACCCATGTCTTATCATCTGTGTATGTTTATGGAAGTATACTTGATTAGCAATTAGAAAAACAAAGGTTTTCTTTATCCTATAGTGATTTTGCCGACTGTAAGTCATGTCTGTTTCATCTACCAACATACACTTCATGCTTCTTTATCTCGCTCTTGCAGGTTCCATTTCATTTCTGCTTTCTCTCTTTCTCACTATTTCCTGTCTTTCTCTTCCTTCTCCTTTCACCTTTCTCTCTGGGGCAGAGCCCAATTAAAAATATTTTCCCTTTCACCAAAAAGAGAGTCACTTTATGCCCCACCTCGTGCCACAGACTTAAAATAAGCACATTTCAGTGTTCGTTTGACCAAGTGTCTTTGATAGGATCACATTTAGGACACTGACATATTACACAGAAACTACATGGTGATTTGAAATTTTGTGGACAGTGATCTTTACGACACTTGGACCTTGATCCAGGCCCATGCTTCTGCTTACCTTGTCTTAATGGCAAAATGTGGAGTGGCTACGTCAGAATCCTGTTTCGGTCAGCAATTCTCCAGGATGACACAAACTGCATATGAAAGGTGGCACTTTTCACTGCTTAAGCAGGTAGAAGTGGTAATTGATGAGGTAGATTATTCCACCGTATGGCAATATATTCTAAAACAACCTCACAAAATAACTGGAGCTAAATAAGGGTGTCATATGGCATAGAGGAAGGACTATCAATGAATGACCCTAATACTTGAAATAGAAAAGGGACTGCAGTTTTTTTTAGATTCATAAAGCGCGCATCTACCCAACAGGGATTCCCCACGCTGACAGCAGAACAAGCAAGATAGAAGCTAAGTTGGCATTAGGCCTGGCTAAAAAGAAAAGTCTTGAGCTTTTTACGGAGGGCAAATAGGGATTGACAATTCCTGAGTTCTAGCGGAAGAGAGTTCCACAATTTTGGTCCCAGGAAGGAAAACGAATGGCCACCCATACGGGCCAGCCGTACTCTAGGGACTGAGAAAAGTTTAGCAGATCTTAGTCAGGGGCGGCTGATGCTAAGGGGCGAGATGGGCGTCGCCCTGCCACCCTGGGGGGGGATTAAAAAAATGCCATTTGGAACACCGAGCAGCTAACAATAAATTGTGCTGGCTGCTCTGTGAATAAACATGTGTAAATCTGGGTATTTTCTATGAGGGGGGAGGATGGCCCTTGGATCTGCTGTGCATGCTTTTCCGGCTGGGCGAAGATTTCTTCGACCTTCAGCCAGAAAGCAGGACAGGGACGACACACAGGTGGGCACAGTCTATTTTTCACTGCCAGAGTAGGGTTTGATTTTGGGCGTTCTTCACACGGCCCAGGGAGGAGTCAGAAACCCTCCATTCATTTCAATAGCTGGGGCAGGGCAGTCTGGTTAAAACAGTGTAGGCGTGGGGGAATGTCAGTCACTTCTGTCTCTTCTTTCCCGTTTTTCTTATTTTTTTAAATGATTGGTGGGCTGGGGTCTGTGGGAGGAGACAAAATCCAGCACTTTCCAGTTCCGGCTTCCACCTTTGCCACGCTGTCTGCAGATACGAGGAGCCTGTGCGCGAGAACGTTCCATAGGTGAGTTAGTTATAATACTCATAAAAATGAAAAAAGACGATTTTCAATAAAAGCCTTCGAGAGTAATGACTGAGCACTCGCTAAGGCTTATATTCTCAAACTGCTCTTTATCTGTTTTCGGAGCGGAGGTAAAGGTAATTTCAATTTTGTGAAGACAAGTGTGTGTGTGTATGTTGTATGCGTGGCCTTTCATTTAAACCATGTGACCTTTGTGGCTTCTGGCATGGAATCGTTTTCTCTGCATCACCTCATTTAAATGCTAAGTGATGTTGCTGGCATTGACTATACGTTTGTCCTGGCTCGACCGTTTGAAATAGGTAGTTCCGTTTGTTTTTAGAACTTTCATATGAAGGTAACAAAGGTCTCGATAATCCGTTCTTGATCCTAAGGATATGCATTTATTCGAATGAGTATCCTGAGAGTGGCCCTGGGTCAACTCTGACAAGACTCGTGTGGATGGGATTCACTAGCTACTTAAATTCACGTCCTAAAGTTAAAGTAAAGTCACTTTTTGCAAAATGAAGCCAGTGCAGAAAGCGAACACCTAGAAAGGAGAGGCGTGAAGGGAATTTAGATACCGATGCAAACTGCTTTAGATCGAAACAATCTTTTTAAGGTAAAAAAATGGCAGGTTAATTCAACAGCAGAGCGCACTTCAAAGCTAGGCTTTGCACAGAGTTTGACGGTGTTGAAACAAGTTTTGATTTTTTGTTGCCGCATGCTAGAACATTTCGCTAAATGTTAAAAAAAAAAAAAATACTAAAAAAAAAAAAAAAACGGTGGAAACGTACTGAAATCCTTATGCAGTGAAGGGTGGGCTCAGTTAACACTCTGTACACATGGTCACTAGGTCATATTTTAGCATGCCCTTCACATTACAGCTCGGATTTCTAGCAGCAAATACCGTGAATGCCAAATTGAATGTGACAAAAAACAGGCAGAATAGTCACATATAAAACGACTCATTGTTTATAATACCCCACTTGGTTGCTCAGGATGCACCAGGCCCTTTCCAGAAGCACTCGACCCCCCTGGGCCTAGCCTGGATTGATAAACTGTTTTAATAGAAGCACAATCACTCTTGCTACCAAAATAGGATTGTGCTTCTTTTAAAACAGTTTATGTTGTTCACCAAATTTGGCACTACCACTGCGCATCATATTACTAGAAAAACAAATTTGGTGAACATAATACACTGTTTTAAAAGAAGCACAATCACTCTTGCTTCCCAAACGAGATGTACTTAATTTACATTCCGTTTTGGAAGCAAGAGTGGCGTGCTTCTTTTAAAACAGTTTATTATGTTCACCAAAATTGTTTTTCTAGTATTATGATGCACAGTGCCTGCCTCGCACATGAAGGTTGGCTTCTGACTCAGTCAGGTTACATCCAGTTGGTACCTATCTAGTTGCACAGTTACATTATGTATTTGCGGTGAAGCATAGTAGTAAGAAGAGGAATAAGCAAGAAAAGAAAGGAGTAAGAAGTGTAGGACTAATTAGAAGTATGATTTGGTGTAAATAGGACTGAGTAGGTGCAAACTTGTGTAAGTATGAGTAAGTAGAAGTTTCTGTAGGACTAAGAGTAAATAGAGATGTGAAATATGATTAAGCGCAAGTAGGATTAAGTGCAGGGTTAAGGGTAGGAGTAAGAGTGATGACGGAAAGAATGAAAGATAATGGAGAAGATGAAACGTGCGAATATATAGAATGGTTTATTAACATTCTTACTTTCTGAAATGTGCTTGAAAATGCAGCATTTGCCCTTTCTTTTTTTTAAATTCTTCATAGGGTAGAGCTACGCTCGCTCGCCACACTGCACTGCCCAGCACTTTTACGCCTCACCTCTTTCAAATGTCACCAGCCGCCACGGTCTTAGATTGCAAGAAGGTTGATAGGGCTTTGCAAGATATGATATGTATGCGAGGGCCAGGCCATGCTGAGCTCTAAACATGTAGCAGAGAGCCTTAAATTCAATACGCTTGCCAACCCAGAGCCAGTGGAGTTGATAGAGCAAAGGGGAGACAGAGGCGTGGCGAGGCAACCTATAAAGTAGGCGGGCAGCTGCATTCAGAATGAGCTGGAGACGACGTACAGAGGTCTTGTCCGCACCCAGATACAATACATTACCGTAATTAAGCCTGGAGATCACCAAAGACTGCAGGACAGTCCTCTGAGCAGCAGGTGGAATTAGCCAGAGAATTTTCTTTAACCTCTTGAGGACCACAAAGCAGGCCGAGGTGACTCCCGAGACCAGAGCAATGAGCGAGAGCTTGCTATCGATGGAAAATCCCAGGTTCTTAACCTTAGGAACCGGGGTGGGTAAAGAGAAACAGGCCAGTGGTTGGCTCCCCAAAGCTCAGGATTGTTCCCCAGGATGAGCACCTCTGTTTTAGAACCATTCAACCTTAAAGAATTGCTGGACATCCACAAGGAGAGGTTATGCAGACCATGTTTAAGTGAAGAAGGATCTTGATGTTGAGCAGATGATAAAGAAAAAATAAAATCGGCATATCGTCAACGTATTAAAAGATGGTCAACCCAGATTTTTCCGCAATGTCTGCCAAAGGCCGAACGTAAAGATTAAAAAGCAGAGGACTCGGGATGGAACCCTGCGGAACTCCAGATGTCAAGGCAACGGGGGTTAGATTTCACGGTGTGATAAAAGACTTGAAAGGAGCGATCACCCAAAAAAGAAATCAGCCACTGCAAGGCTACACCTACAATACCAGAGCTTACGAGACGCTGCACCAGAATGGAATGGGATACCGTATCAAAAGCAGCGCTAAAATCCAAAAGGATGAGGGCTGCTTAGCCCCAACAATCAAGCTGCTGCCTAAGGTCCTCCATGACCCCCAACAGAGCTGATTCGGTACTGTGACCAGGACGAAAGCCAGACTTAGACAGATGAAATAGCTTATGTTTAGTCACATGTGCAGAAAGTTGAGAGTTAATGTGTTTTTCCAATATTTTGGAAAAGGTGGAGAGAAGATATATAGGCCTGTAGTTAGACCAGCAGAGGGGATCTAAACCAGTCTTTTTCAACAGTGGAAGCACCAGAGCGTGCTTCCAACTGCGATGCAACTGGCCCAGATTTAGGGAGGAATGAAGAAGCTGAGCAATCACCTGAAGGAAAGGTTCATCCAGGCATCTGAGCTTGGAAGGAGGGAGAGGATCAAGTGGGGAGCCAGACTTGATGTTTCCAAGTAGATTTCTCAAAGGAATTAAATCAATTGGGAGCCAAGCCTTAACTTGACAAGATTCATCAGATGCTAAATCAGGGGAACAGTCACAACCAGGTCAGAAAGTTGAGTATTGGGACAGAAGAAGTTGTCATGAGAAGAGGAATCCAACTCAAGCTCACAATGAATAAACAACTTTATTATGAAAAAACTGCGAGAGTTCTTTGCAATGGGGTAATGGAAGGGAGGGGGTGGCAAGAACATATTGGATGCAGAAAGTTCGGACACAACTTTAAATAGAGTTTTGACTATTTTGGGCAGAAGTATTTTATCCGTATAGAAGGAGGCACGAGCAGATCTGCAAAGAGCATGATATTTTTTTTTGTGCCTCCAGATAAGTGGATTTGGCCTCTGGCGTATAATGCTTTCTCCACAGTCTCTCCTAAACTTTACATTGTTTTATTCCAGCTCTAAGGGGGTCAGTAAACCACGGAGCGCATGGGAAGCACTCTAGATTGGGAATTAGTAGAAAGGGGACGAATGGAATCGATAGCCTCAGACAACCAGTGATCGACTAATAGCTGGTCCGAGTCCAGTGGAGATGAAATGGAAGGAACAGTCTTCCGAAGCAGCTCATTAAGTGCCTTCATATCAAGTAGAGACCAGTTCCGAGTTTTCTTCGGCAAGGCGGCAGGGCGAGGCGAATAAGCCAAGGAGAAATAAAGAAAGGAATGGCAAGGTGATCAGACCAGCCTAGCTGAATGGGAGGAGCAGTGGAAACTATAGGAAGATTTGAAAAAAATAGGGTCCAAAAGATGACCTGCTACATGGGAAGGTGAGGAATTGATGAGTAAAAGATTCAGGGTCAACAGATCATCAAAATTAAAAATTCAAGTCCCCAAGCACAAAACATTTGCCGCACGAAGAACAAGAGTGGCAAGTGATTCGGTCAGCAGGGAACCCCAGTTTTTAGATGTGCCAGGGGGACGGTAATTGAGGGCACCAGAAACGTAAGATTAGGGGAGAATGGAATAGAGAAAAGTAGGGCTTCACAGTTGGGAATCGTGAGTGCCTCAATTTTGTAGTTAGATTTTTTTTTAAATAATGACAATTCCTCCACCAGTTTTCAGAGGTCTATTTATACCTAATAGAGCAAAATTCTGTGGTTGTGCCGCAATCACATCTGGTATGGACCCGTTGTGGAGCCAGGTCTCTGGTAAAAAAAAACACATCTGGATCCATGTAAACTAGGAAGTGAAATGGGTGCAACTGGTGCTTGGGAAGGGAGCAACAATTGAGACTAAAACAGCAGAAAACCTTAGATGAATGTGAGCCAGAATTGTCAACTCTGGAAAGGTGGGAGGTCTCTCCTCCGAAAGAAGTGTGGAGGCCAGGAATAAGTGGGGAAGATATCAAATAAATAAAGAGAGCAGAATCTGACACTGGCATCAGGGGCAAGAACCTGACAAACATAATTAGGAGTAGGTTTAAAACTCCTAAGATCTTGAGAGGAGTAAGTGAGTCGAGGCTGCAAGCAAAAACAAGCAGGGGTTCTGGCCCCTGGCCCACTCCAGACGCGGACGGCACAGCCGGGCTTGCCTTAGGCGTGCTTTCAGCGCACCAGTGGGGCGCCTGCCATGGCATGGGTTTAAATAGGAAAAACACGGAAATGCCGTGAGACGCGAGTCTGGCTGGTTTGGGAATGCCCTCTGCCCAATCGGCACACAGCCGTGGCGGAACTGGGCGGGACCAGGACAGAAGAGAAATTCCCCAGCGTGTGGAGGTGAGAGCCAGTCAAGTAAAAATACAAAAGTAAACGGTAATTAGCCATCAGTTAAAAAGTTAAAAAGCGAACGTCATAAAATCAAACAATGAGATAGCATACAGCACAACTGACCTCACTCATGTTATTGGATGCAAAATCCTTTAGGCAAAATATAGGAACTAAGTAGCTGCTTGGTTGTTATCCAGGGTACTAGACTGACCAGTAGAATGTTTCTAATGCACTTTTCTTCCATAATTGAAAGTATTTAGCAATCCTATTATATAGAACATAAAGAGAAAAATGAATAGCTATTTTGTGGCTAACAGTCTTGAAAAGTAAAAGTGTTTTTGAGGCATGCACAATACAAATGAAAATGTGGCAGAAGTTATACAGAAAGAGTTTGTGAGAAATATATATTTATGAGGACTGGTCTCAGAATGAAAGAGGGAGGGGTATTTATTTAGAAAGCATGAAAAGCAAGTGTGGATGACATTTTTTATAGCCAGCGCATCAAGAATTCTATTAAGGACACGGAGGCGAGGAATATGCTTCTCATTTCTTTACTACTAATTTCAGCAGCCAATCTCAATAAAGTAAAACACAAAGTACATTATCCATGTTTCCCTGTACCTCCCATGTCACATGCTCCAATCATATATGAGTTACCCATGTAACTGTGGAAGTCCCCATTTTGTGTCCTCTTTTTGTTAAATAAATCCTTAAGAACAGAATATTCCAAATGGAAACAGGGTAAAAGTCACCAAAGATCCATACAGCCCAACGTGGACTTAAAACTTCCAGTTGATCCAACAGGGATGTATATCACCAACCACAGCCCGTGACTGAACTCTGCAATGAGATTAAAATTGCAGCAAGTCAACACGCCATATATAACTCTTCTCAAGGGAAAGAATTCCAAAGCAGAGTGCACCTCTCAGATGTTCTGGGCTTTTCCTGAAACAGAGAGAGATCCCCAAATTAAATCTGGCATCAGAAATATAAAGCATTGCCAAAAATCATCAGGAGGGAGACATAAGACAGAAACAACTCAATTTTGTATCAACATTAGTAATAACAATACACTTTTAACAAATGAATTATAGTTCAAAGACAATTGCATCTAATGGGTGAGCCTCGCCTCCGTGTGCTTAATAGAGTTGGAAATTCTTGATGAGTCAGCTAGACACATTTTCATTCTATGTCAACACCGGAGGCTCCGATTATGCTAGTTTAAAGTCGTGTTACGACCACAGATGCCACATCTACAATAGGTTTATAAAAGTATTTCTTTTATGTAGACTCAGAGATCCAGCCTGCAGCTCTTATGATGTCTTCT
The DNA here is from genome assembly GCF_964204655.1 of Triturus cristatus. NCBI lineage: Eukaryota > Metazoa > Chordata > Amphibia > Caudata > Salamandridae > Triturus > Triturus cristatus. Next base: position 635,577,969 of record NC_140579.1, on the reverse strand, counting down.
ACACGAGAGCCGAGAGCATATGATTTGGATACCATGGCTCCTCTGGCAGAAGGCACCACAAAAAACACAAGTGTTGACGCCTGCTCCTGCCAGTAGTCATTTCATCCACCTGGCTAAGGTAGCTGCAGACACTGGTTTTTGGGGTTTTTGTAAGGCAATGAGTAGTTGTTCTCCAACCTCCTATATCACATCACTAGTAGCAATTTCATAATCCTTCAAGCATTTCAGCACACATAATTTACTACTGTTTGGGAAACTTGGATAGGTTACCAACTTGGAAATAGATTTGGTGTGGCGTGTGATAGAGTATTCTCTCCAGAAGGCATTTCCTGTACTACCTGATAGATCAAATACTCGTAAGTTCAATACCCTCTTACAGGAAATCAGACATAATAACATTGTGAGCTTGGCCCAAAAAGCTGTTTGCACGACAAGTATTTGTTTGCAGGCCATTGCTCCAAGAATTTGAGAACAACATTCACGTCCCAAATGGGTGTATACTTGGGTCTCGGACGGTTGACCGTACAGATACCTTTTATCCATTTGCAGACTAGAGGGTGTTCATCCAATAGTTTACCCTCTACTGGGAGGTGTCCTGCGGAGTTTGCCGATCTGAAGTTATGAACTGTTCGGTATGCTAAACCAGAAGATGTTAGTTCTGATGGAAAGTGTATTACTATACAATGTTGTGCCCCCACGGGATCCACACTCCATGTGTTACACCAAGCACACCATCTCTTCCGAGCTAAAGAATATCTTTTATGGGTGTTATCTGGCCAGGCCTGCCTGATGAAGGATGCAGCTTGCTGCGAAATGCCTTGGTTATGCCTTCTTTGCCTGAAACCATCCAAGCCATCAGCTCGAGTGGACCTGATAGATTCAATGGGTTAGGAATACCTTGCGGGTCTAGGAGGGGATCTGGCTGAACTGAGAGTAGAACTTGAGGCGCACTGGCTAGAGTTAGAGCTACTGGGAACCAAGGTTGCGTTCTTCAGTAAGGTGTCACCAAAATGATTTCTGCTCTTTGTCAACGGATCTGTGACAGGACACTGGAAATCGTCAGGAATGGGGGAAAAGGCAGCCTCGGAACTGATCCTAGTCCTGGATAAATGCATCTGTCGCCTGGGCATCGGATCTGGGCGCAAGCTCAAAAAATGTGTCAGTTGCCGATTGAGTCATGATGCGAACAGATCTATTTCACACGGGCCCCACAATCTGTTCAGAGCTTGGAAAATGAAGTGATTCAGTTTACAGTCGCTGAAATCTCGTAAGTGTCTGGAGTTCCAGTCCGCTATGGTGTTCCTCTTGCGTGGTAGATGCTCCACTATGAGGGAGATGCAATGATCGAGGCAGAAGTAACAGAAGTCATTGGCAATCTCCGCTAGTAGACAGGACTTCGTCCCCCAAGCGTGTTGACGTAGCAGACTGCTGAGATGTTGTCCATTCTCAGTAAGATATATCAGTCCGTCTTAAATCGGGAAGAGACTCCTGATAGCGAAACAGCCTGCCAGGAATTCCACGCAATTTATGTGGAGCCTGAGCTCCGCCTCTGATCACTGACCCCCCTGTCGACATCATCCCGCACCTAACCCCTCAACCCAACCGGCTGGCATCCAATTCGATCCCTATTTCTAGCGAGCTGCTGAAAATGGCTCGACCATTTTAGGATTCCATGTGGTCCAACCACCACGTTCTCTGTCCTGGCTTTGCCCATCATTGGGAATTGTTCTGTGTAAGATAGACCCTTCCATAAATGTTGGATTGTTCATCTCTGAAGGGCTCTGTAATGGAGGGGGCCTGGAAATATGTCTTGTATCGATGAGGCCAGGAGTCTCACGATTCTGGCAATCTACCTCAACGAAACAGTCTGTTTGCACAACACAGACCTCAATTCCCTCTTGATATTGCAAATCTTTTGGGTTGGAAGGAGAAATTGTGCTGAGAATGATTCTATCTGGAAACCCAGAAATGCCATTTGCTGGACTGGCAACAGGTCTGACTTCTGGGAGTTGATCAGGAATCCCAGGCTCTGAAGAAGTTGTATAGTCCATGATAAATGAGTCCTGAGTGTCTGAAGGTCCTGGGCCATCAACAGGAGGTTGTCTAGTCAATTAGACATACTCCTCAAGCCCCTAGTGCTTCTAAGACTGGTCTCAATTTAGTGAAACACCACAAGGCCAATGAGAGACCAAATGGAGGGATTTGAATTCCATGCACTGTCCTCGTCATATGAACTGTAGAAACCATCTGTGAGGTGGGAATAAGGGGATGGAGAGGTAGGCATCCTCCAGGACCAGACGGACCATCCAGTCGCATTCCTGTAGAATATCTCTTAGCAAGAGAATTTCTTCCATTTTAAAATGTCTGTACATTATCCAGACATTGAAATCTTTGAGGTTTAGGACTAGTAGTGACCTCTGCCCTTCTTTTCTAACAGAAAGATGGGTCTCATGAACCCTTTGGGGTGTGGAGTGGTCAGCCATATTGCCCCTTTGGCTAGGAGAGTTTGAATATAAAAACGTTGTGTTTGCGAAAAATAAATTTGTCATGGGGGGGCCAGACTGAGTTGGAGATTCGTAAAATTCCAGTTTGAAGCCCTGAATGGTCTCCAGTACACATGGTTCCATGGATATGCATTTACAATTGTTGTGAATAGAGACTCTTCCTCCCAATATCACTTCCGAGAAGGGAATAACTCATACCAGTATATCCTGTGTCCTGGACTGCATTCTATTGTCCATGTCTGGATCTGCAGCAGAATCTGGGGGGAGTAGGAAAGAAGGTGAAATCTGGTTGGTCTCCTTACCAACCACCTTTGCCGCAGGCATAGTAGCCTTGTTGAGAGCTTTAGTGGGTTCCACAGCCTGGTGCACACTCCACGGCCCCCGGCCCTGACAAAAAGGCCTCTCAAGAATACTCTTTTTAAGCAACATTTGGGCCTTGTATATAGTCGAGTAGGTGGCACAAAATCTGGAGAGCCATCAAATAATGGGCTGTCAGCCATTGGGCTGACTTCCAAATTGGATAGATCATTGAGTTTAGGATCTACTCTCATCAGGATAGATCTCCGGCGCTCTGTAGAGATGGTGCGGTTGGTGTTCCCTAACATGCCGACTGCTCGCTGAGCCCAGCCAGATTGTCAGTATTTACTGGGGAGTTGGAATCTTTGGCTTAGTATGCTAAGTCTAAGATCTTAGTCACGGTTCCTGTCAGGTCAAGTGGTTTATCTTGGCACATCCAACATGAGCGATCCACGCCCTTTTCTGATCCCTTGCATATTTTTTCATAAAAGTGACCATGACGGGATCTACCTCTGGTGTGTCTGCAACCATACCCACCAGGTCTGGGCGGGGGCACTCCATGCGGAGGCGTGCACATATCTCTTTATCAAAGCTCTGCCATAGATGAGTTTGAAGGTGTTCCGCAACCTCTGAAGGATGAACCCAATTGGGACTCCGTGGTGAATTACTTCGGTGGGCTCGAATTGGAGCACCCGAAGGGTATGGACTGGAGCATGTTTCTTCTTACTGGGTCTTGCCTTCTCACCCTCATCACTGTCCTCAGTGTGGTAAGAGCAGTCTGAGTCAAGGGCCTCTGCATGCAGTGAGCTGTGAGACTTAGAGGACTCTCCCTGTGGGTTGGTACTATAATCGTGTTCAGTCTTTCTCTTGCGCCTCAGCTTTGCAAAAGCCTCTCCATGTACCTCTGGCTGTGATTTACTCTTGACTTTGCCATTTTTTGATGGGCCCACCTCATTGTTGGCCAGAGGAAGTTGGGGTTGCCAGCCTTGTTGGCATGCAAACTCACACAGCTGCCCCGTGAAGGGACCTTGTGCCCGTACCAGGGCTTTATTCACAGATTGCTGTACACTGCAGTCCAGTGCATCCACCAAATCCCGCTCTGGCTGGTCATCACCTTCTTCATGGTAGTGGTCTTCCTCCGCCTTATAGGGCTCCCATTTTGCCATTCTCTCTGCATGCACACTCAATTTACTGGGAGTTGAGAGAGTAAGGGGGAGTGGAACTAACTCTGCAAGACCAAGGATTATGCCTTAATTTAAATGTGGAGGGAGATGCCTGGACCAAAAAACCCACTCGAGGCAAAACCTATGCAAATGTATACAACCCTGCACACACTTGTGAGAGAGCGTAGGGGGATCATTCACCCCTCCAACCACATACAGAGCCAAGTCACGTTATGTGTAAAAAGGCCAACAAACGCTCTGATCAATATCCCCGAGTGTCGCGTTCAATTTCTGCACATGCGCATTGTGTGGTCCTTTTTTGCAAGTAGAAGAGGACTTTGCACATCAGCGAGCTGTGCGCTGTCCCGCTCCCCGCTCCACTGAGGCAGCAAGCAGCATCGGAGTCGGACCGCCGTAAGTGTTCAGAAAATGAAGGCGGAATCCCAGCTCTGCAGCACATGCAGTAGGTGATCGGTCAACTTAGAATTCCTGCCCTCATAGAACCGCAACCCGTACAAAGCATGACATTCACAGCAAATAGAGGTAGGAAATACCGATAAGTATGGCATTACAAGCATATAGAAAAAAAACATTCTAAGCAATAGAGATGAGTAATTACGTCAGTACAAGCATAAAGAATTCAACTGCACTTACCTGGCTGTGAAGCAGCAAAGAAAGAGGACACAAAATGGTGACTTCTACAGTTATATGGGTAGCTCATGTATAATTGGAGCATGTGACATGGGAGTTACGTGAAAACATGGGTAATGTAGTAAAGAAATGAGAAGCATAGACAGAGCCTCCGCTCATGACATAGAATTTGTGGCATGTAAAAACAAATTGGCATAAAAGAAGAGAGGTGGGCACACTCCTTCCCTGATAAAATGGCTTTGGGCCAAGGAATCTTAACAATTCAATAGATGATACAGTGGTAGCTCACAGTAAGTATGAGTGCTTTTTGAGAAGGGTTGAAACTCCAGCTGGGAAATTCAATTTGTATATTCTTTTTTCGGTTTTTTTCTATTTCACCCAAATGAAAGATATCCCTATGTAAACCACCCCTAGCAGTGTCTGGGAGATTTCTGGCATCTTTAGTCAAGTCAGTGCATGTCAGACATTTGTGACATGCTGTGGCATGTGGAAGGGGGGCAAGGTTTGCTATGAAAGAAATCTCTTTATTTGTGGAATGAGACTTTGGGAATTGTTGTGTAAGAAAAAGAAATGCATGGGGCAAGTGCCAGAGTGAAAGAAAGGAAGGGCTCTTTGTTTATAAATCATGAAAATAAAGTGTAGATTTGTGGCATGTAAAAGAAAAACATGGAAATAGAAGAAGGACAGCACCTTTTTTCGATGACACAAAGGCTTTGGACAACCCTCATCAATGCAGAACAAATGGTCCCGTGGTAGTTCATATAGTCTTTGAGTGCTTTTTTGACAAGGGTTCAAGACCCAGCTGGGGAAATTCGATTTTTCTATTTTTCTCTATTTTACCCAAATGAAAGATGCCCTATTGTAAATCACCCCTAGCAGGGTCTGACATTTGTGGCCTTTTTAGTCAAGCCAGTGCATTTCAGACATTTGTGACATGTTGCGGCATGTGGAAGGGGGGGGGGGGAAGGTTTGCTATGAAAGAAATCACCTAATTTGCGGGATGAGACTTTGGCAATGGTTGTGTAAGAAAAAGAAATGCATGGGGCAAGTGCCAGAGTGAAAGAAAGGAAGGGCTCTTTGTTTATAAATCATGAAAATCAAGTTAAGATTTGTGGCATGTAAAAGGAAAACAGCATGGAAATAGCAGAAAGACAGCCCATTTTTCCCATGACACAAAGGCTTCGGACAAAAACAAACCATGCCGAACAAATGGTCCAGTGGTAGTTTGCAGGGGCTGCGAGAGCTTTTTGACAAGGGTTCAAACCCCAGATGGGGAAATTCGATTTTTATATTCTCTTCTATTTTACCCAAATGAAAGAGGCCCTTTTGTAAATCACCCCTTAGCAGAGTCTGTGAGATTTGTGGCCTTTTTAGGAAAGCCAGTGCATGTCAGACATTTGTGACATGTGGAAGGGGGGCAAGGTTTGCTATGAAAGAAATCCCTTAATTTGTGGAATGAGACTTTGGGAATGGTTGTGTAAGAAAAAGAAAAGCATGGGGCAAGTCCCTGAGTGAAAGAAAAGGGCAATTTGTTTATAAATCATGAAAATCAAGTGTAGATTTGTGGCATGTTAAAGGAAAATTACATGGAAATAGAAAAAGGATAGCACCTTTCTTCAATGACACAAAGGCTTTGGACACAGAGGGTCCAGTGGTAACTAACAGGGGCTTTGAATGCTTTTTACAAGGGTTCAGACCCCAGCTAGGTAGAATTCGATTTTTATATTTTTTTCTATTTTTCTTCTATTTTACCCAAATGAAAGATTCCCTATTGTAAATCACCCCCAGCAGTGTGAGATTTGTGGCCTTCTTGATCAAGCCAGTGCATGTCAGACATTTGTTACAGGATGTGGCTTGTGGAAGGGGGCAAGGTTTGCAGTGAAAGGAGTCCCTTAATTTGTGGAATGAGACTTTGGGAATGGTTCTGTGTGAAAAAGAGGTGCATGGGGCAAGTCCCAGAGTGAAATAAAAGAAGGGCTATTTATTTATAAAGCATGAAAATCAAGTGTGGATTTGTAGAATGTAAAAGCAAAACAGAATGGAAACAGAAGGACCAGCACTCTGTCTATGACAGAATGGCTTTGCACCCCATAATGTAAGATAACAGATGGTACAGGGGTCAATACAGGGACACGTTGCATTTTGACAAGGGTTCAAACCCCACCTTGGGAAATTCCTTTTTATGATGTTTTTATTTATTTATTTATTTATTTATTTATTTTAGCCGAGTGAAAGATAGTTCTTTGGAAATCACCAACACCAACTGGCATTATCTGCAGTTAATCATGAAAGAGCATGTCAGAAATCTATGACATGCTGTGGCACATGTCACATGAGCTGTAGCATATGCCACATGACAGAGTGACACGTGTCACATGCCAGGAATGTGCTCCAACCCTTACTGATTTTCTTGTCACTTCGGAGCGCCAAAGCTGGGACAGAAAAAATTTAAATGGAGTAAAAGGAAGACAACACCCAAATCATCACCGAAGGGGAGGGCTCATTCTGATATTCGGTGTTGCAACCCCCAAGGGAATTGAGTTCAGTTGTGGGCAGGTGCGCAACGCCCATTGGGCTCAAAGGGCTTCAGACCCCCCCCCCCCCCCATCCCGTTGTGTGTGTCAGCTCAGGCTGAGACAGCTTCCCAGGCACACACACAGCCGCACCAGAGTACTTCACAGGTCTTTAAAAAGACCATTTACTTGCTAACGAGGCTTTGTTGTGTTTTATGTTGATGTTTTGTCCCCTTCTTAGAGACCCTGCATCTCTACTCTGCTGGAAGAATCAGCCCCCCCCTCCCAATATTTGGCTCTAGTTGTGGCCTAGTCAGAAAAGGTGTGTTTTAAATTATTTCTGAACTGCGTGCAGTTTGGTTCTGAGTTCAGGATTTTACGAAGGGCAGTCCAAAACTCCTTTGTTTTTCAGCGCCTGGGTGATCAAGTGTGCGGCTGTAGATCACAGAGTCCTATGTGGGTCTGCGCCATTATGGGGAGGTTTTTGTACGCGCATTAGGCTCTTACCCTGGGCCAATATGCGTTATAGACGTTACAGAGAACCTTGAATTTGATTCTCCTTTTCACCTGGAGCCAGTGAAGTGCTTTTGGAGCAGGTCTTGAAATGGACTCGCTTTTGAAAGTTCAGGCACATCCTGGGCGCCTGGTTTTCTTGTCCTTGCCTTGTCCGAGTGTTCTGCTGTTGGATAACCAGGGCTCTGAGCAGGGTTGGATTCGGATTCAAAACGGCCTGGGCACACAAAAAGTGGCCCACATTTGCATATTGCCTTTCTCTCAAAACACTGCTTTGGCAAAATTATATTAAAAAAAGGAGGATAAATAAAAATGCATGGATTAGTTTACACTGGTGAAACACACCTGAAAACAAGCGATGCCACTTCTGCTTAAGCCCCCTGCCCCGCCAGGTATGTATACATTAATGGGCCGGCCCAGCGAGAGAAAGGGAGTGACACCTCTGACCGTTGCTAAACGGGAGGTAATGAGCAAACCCATCTGCCCCCAGGAAGGCCACTCAGGCACCCACTGGGCCGCTGGCTGTATCCGAACAGCGACACCGCCCAAATCTGCCCCAAGACTGCTCAAAAAGCAGCCCACACCTGGAGCTCCGACACCGGCCCCTCGGGCATTGCCTGAGTGCCCCCGTTCTAGTATGGGGTATGCAGGACTCAAGACCAAAGCGGAGTATTCTGTAATGTGATAAGTCTCTGGAGAAATGTAGTATATAATACAGGCCTAAAACACTTTGTGCCCAAATCCGGAACCAGAATATGACATAAGAGTTAGAACAATGGATCTGTGGGTCTCGTTTCTTATCAGGTGTATTCTCACATGTGACAAGCTGTGATGGACACGCTTCTCATAATACATTAAAAGGCAGACATTTCAAAGTTCAAATCAATTATATTCTTGTCGGACCCTTGGTTAGTGAAACAATTAAACGGCGTAGTGGAGGCCCCGGCAACAAGGGTTCAGCCAACCTAATCATGACAAATTAATAGTCTGTCAGCAACAGTCAGCTGACTTGAACTCGATCGAGCCGCCGCAGGCTGCACCGAGCATTGGGCAAGCCTCAGGAGAGGGTGGCTGAGGCACATTATGTAGATGTTCTAAACAAAACGAGAAGTGTTTTCATTTCATCTATTGCGCGTTGTGTAATTTAAAAGCTGCACTCTGCAGACATGCGACGTGGCTGGTGCTGGCTTTGCAGACACAGAGGTGGCACACACTTTGAATGAACTTAAAGGTTTCAACTTTCTAGAAAAATTACTGCTCTGGGTCCTACCACCGCTCCTTTCATCATGCCCAGGGGTACAAGTAGGTACACGGCATCCACCCACTATTTTCACAGGGTGGACGCCGTCCCTCCTGCCAATACGTTAGGCCCCACAGAAATATGTTGAACCTGTCCCAGTGTAAGACACCAGGACTTTGCTCAGCACAGCAGCGCCTGTACATTGTCTGCTTTCCATTCCCAGCAGCAACGTGCTGGCAGGGATGAACCCTTTTTCACCTCCAGCTGGGACGAAGTTTTTAGGTCTCGCCTGAGCTCACGCTTTAGCGCTGCTCTCGCGAGAGCTTTTGTAAATGGGGGATTTGGAAGTGCAAACTAGTGCTTTCATCTCCAAATACAGTACATGTGCGCCGGGCGCGCGCACCATTTGGCAGCCTGCGTGATCATTTCGCGGCCGCTTTGATGTTCTCAGTGAGCCGCGCAGCCACTGAGAACATCAAAGTGGCCGCGAAAGTGCTCACCATATGCCAGCCTGCGTGCCTCTCTCCCCTACCCCCTCCCTTATCCCACTTCCTGCTTGTTTTGCCTGGTTTGTCTTGTGGGCCCTCTGAAAACTTGTCTCTAGTCACTCCCCCTTGCATCATCTAACACCTTGATTTGCCGCTCTCGCTCGCTCCCTCCGCTTCCCCTCACTTTTCTTTGTCTCTCAATTTTGTTTTCGTTTCTGTCCTGCCTCCTTCATTATCCTACTGTGGCCAATCTCTCTTTCAACATTTGTGCGTCTCTCCCTCGCCGAGTACCCAATGGTCCCTTCTCTCTGTCAGTCTGTGCATGGGTCCCTCAATCTTTGCATGCTCCACCCCTCCCCCCTTGAGCGGAGTCAAGTAGGTGCAAATGTATGAATTTGATGTACATGTTCTCTGCAGAATTAATGGCGCTGAAATAAGTAGGGAACTTTCAGCAAAACAAAGATAAGAAATGTTATGCTTCATAGATGGCAATACAAACCTGCTTCAGTCCACCCTTCCAGTAGCCCAGATGCAAGTGGCCAAGCCGTGTGCAGCACCTTAAGCCGTTTCGGAGTTTCCGCCAACTCAGCTTTGCATTCTGGGACTTCTAGTTCTTCGTTGACCAGATGCCCTTAGAATTCAAAAAGAGTCCACAGGGTGCACAAGTGTCTTCTCGGTCGTCCATCCCTATGTGACCCACTGCCCCCACCTCATTTCTTTAGCGCTTAAACTACACCTCACGTAGTGTTTTCCCTGCAGTGCAGCGCTCGGTCATCTGCCTGAGGATCAGTACAAGTAGCGCCTCGAGGCGGAACGCCAAATGACACGCCTCTGCTGATGAACATCATATAATGCGCATCACAAATGCGTCCCGCTGCACACATCTGTATCTTCACACCTGTACACGAGTGCTAGTGTATGTGTCGTACGTTGAGGGATTGTCTGTGTGCCTCTAAGTGCATCCACTGCACAGAAGTCATACCAGTTGGCTTTGCCAGTGCTTGTTCTTCTCAGGCTATGGGCATACAAGGAAAAAGAAGCCCTTTCCTTGCTTTCTTTGTCGTATATTTATGTAGGAGCAAGTTACTGCAGGTTTACTGAGTTCTGATTTCTCGGTTGTCGCTGCTTTAATTAAACATCTTCTGAATTGGATTTAAATAGATTTTAGACGGTCATGTTTTTTTTGTAATCCGATTTCACTAAGCTGTGGCACGTCGGATATATTTACAGTCTGCTGCTTCCGCTGGACCGCCTGAGCTATCTCATTGTGTATTCATTAATGCAACCCTCCTTCCCATGGTGCACTTGTCTGGTCACTTCACATTTCTGAGATGAGACATGAAGGCTGTTTTAAACTGACATCCAATCTCCTATTTATGTCAGATGTAATTAACGTTTCCTTTGTTTAATTATGCATTTTCTCCTAAACTCATCCACTGAGGGGGGGGGGGGGCGGGACAGAGAAGAGAATGCAGGTGGACAGGGTGTCGGCCTGCTGTGCTCTGGTGATTTTCCACCTGGCACTTTCAACAAACCAGGCATGGTAGTTTGCTTCGCTGAAAGAACCGTAGCGAACAAACCTGGCCCATCTTTTAGGGGTGCACGTCACCGGCTTGTCATGACACGGATGGGGGTGGGTAGCATGTGCCACTTTATGCTTTGTTGGGATGGGCTTACCCCCTGCTGAATTTGTAGAAGAGTAAGTGCCGGACACCACCAGTGCTTTACTGTGAAGCCCGCAGGCGGTGGTACCGAACACCAAGCCCTCATCTGTATTCTATTCCAGGCCTCTCTCATCCACCACCAGATGCTCGCTGACCTCTTATCCCACTCTCTGGTTCTTTCATTTCTGCTTTCTTCCTTTATCAACGGTTTTCAGTCTGTCTCTCGCCCTTCCTTTCCCTCCCCCCTTTCATGTCTTTCTCTCGCTTTTTCTGGGCCTAATTCTAATTGAAAACAAGCATTGGCATTGCCAATAGGTCTCGCTTGTGGGACCTTATAAGTATTTAGATATGCAGCACCATATCCTTGGTGCAACAACATTAACTGTTGCATGGTTAAACACTTAGAAGGCCCCAAAGGCGAGATCTATTGGCTATGCCAATGCTGGTTTTTTTTTAAATAAAAGGACAAGCAGTGTTATCAGCCTCCGGCTGCCACTTAGAGGTAGAGAGAGAGGTGTGTAGAGAGAGAGGGGTGTGTAGAGAGAGAGAGAGAGAGAGCGGTGTAGAGAGGTGGGTAGAGAGAGGGGTATAGAGAGAGGGGTCTAGAGAGAGGGGTATAGAGAGAGGGGTCTAGAGAGAGGGGTGTGTAGAGAGAGGTGTAGAGAGAGGGGTGTGTAGAGAGAGGTGTAGAGAGAGGTAGAATGGTAGAGAGGTAGAGGGAGAGATAGGTAGAGAGAGAGAGGTAGAGAGTTAGAGAGAGGTAGAATGGTAGAGGTAGAGAGAGGTAGAGATTTAGAGAGGGAGAGGTAGAGGTAGAGAGAGAGAGAGAGGTAGAGTGAGAGAGAGAGAGGTAGAGTGTGAGAGAGAGGTAGAGAGGTAGAGAGAGAGAGAGGTAGAGAGAGAGAGAGGTAGAGTGTGAGAGAGAGGTAGAGTGTGAGAGAGAGAGAGAGAGAGAGGTAGAGTGTGAGAGAGAGGTAGAGAGGTAGAGTGAGAGAGAGGTAGAGAGAGAGAGGTAGAGAGGTAGAGAGAGAAAGGGGGCAAGAGAGGTAGAGAGCGAGAGCCCTGCCTGAACCCTGCATGAACATGATAGGTAGAACTGGTGACCAGAGATAGTAACCAGAGTGGTGCTCTTAACTTGACTTAGGTCTCTGCACCTAGACATGTAAACGGAGGAAGAGTAGTGAGAGATAGGTCTTTTTTGCTGCTGCAGCACTCTGTGGTAGTCTCTGTGGCATTTAGAGACCTACAAAACTCCTCACAAATAAATAAATGAATAAACGTCAACATTTAGAGATAGACAACTAGGATGAAGATTCACTTGATATGTTTTTCTTGTTTGAAACATCATTAATCATTTCAGCGCATTTCAACTTGGTGTGTATTTTTGATCCCTAATAGGGTAGAGTATTTTTGTTGCTTTGGATTTTATTGACCTCTTGTATCTGTTCTGTTGACAGCTATGCTCTACTTAACACAAATAGCAAAACAAAAAACCCAAAAAAATCCACAATGATCACTCATTAGGCGAGAAACCACATGCAGTTGTATTTCAAATGAAAGGTCTGCTAGGGGTCAGCAAATCAATTGCAAATCAATGATAATGGCGGATTATAAATGAACTAGACCTACCACGAGCCTGTTGTACTGAGAGTACATGCACATGCAGGCTGATGAACAGATAAAGCATCGAGGCTGTGGCCAGTTAATAAGAATGCTGCATCCCAATCATGGTGTGCGATTCCCTAATAAGAACTTGAGAATGGCAAAAACATCCTCTGCAAATTTAGGAAAATAATGATAGAACGTGCAGAGTGGTTAAAAAAAAGTTGTGTTTGTGCATACGGCGAGGTGAGTTGTAGTGTTGTGTTTCTACTAACTGTTTCAGGATTGTCATTCTGATTGACTGAAAATAGTGTAATCCCCTCCCCCCCCCCCCCCCCCCACACACACACCCTCCCACGCCTGCTCTGTCCAAACACGACTACTTCCAGAGACTCCCCACTCACTACTCGTTTGAAATCAAGTCATGCAAGCGCCATTTTCAAACAGGCCACGCGTCAAAAGTCCACATCTCCTCTCATGTTTGCACAGGGCTATGAAATAAATGAGAAGAGCAAACACAGGGACAAAGCCAGTGCTTGAATGAATGCACAGTCTAAGGTCCTCATTGCGAGTTAAGGGTTGAATTCTGATAGCACTTCAAACATGTTTTCACAGGTATCGGAATTACCCTCCTCGTGTTTATTTCATTGATAAATTCTGGCTGGCCGATCCGGTCCAAATTTATCACTGAAAAAGGTCTGGAACAAGGCAAAACATGCAGAATTCGGCGAGTCAAAAAACGATTCCCGTGTCATGCCTCATTTTCCTGTAGGATTCTCAGAACAAGAGGTATTTTCTAAATGTGCCAAATGCAACCTGGGGTAATGACAGTTTAACATGGAAGAGCGTCACTGACATGACAAGTAAAGCAACAGAGCAAATTATGACGGGGCATGTGTGCAATGGTGTACTAAGAGTGCAGGGGCAAGATGACTTTTTGTCTGATGTGGGACCATCCCTAATACACAAGAGAAAAGTGAGGCCAGCGCCTTTATTGCAAGTTGCAAACTAAGAAAAGATGCTGCTCATAGTTTACTATTTGCCAATTGTTAAAAAAATGAGTTACGTCATCTAGCTCCTTTGCATATCAGGTCAGAAAAAGTCAATGTGTCCTAATTTGCCAGGTGCAAAGTCCAAAATGTCTCTGCGAGATGGTTCCAGGAATTGAATATTTGCTGTAGGAAAAATGTTGAGACAAAGCAGGCTACAAGTTTGACTCCAGAAAGAGACTCTCTCAGCCTTCCATCCTTTCCAATGTCAGTAAATTTCGGCAGGTGAAACATGGCTGAAATTAGAAGAGGCAAAAATGCTTGACAAAAAAACAGGACATGCCGATTTTATTGCAGAAGCAGCAAAATCCACGTTCTGCCCATTTCTCGGGCCATAATCCTAATTGGACGCATAGCACCCAATATATTTAACTCCCAGTGACATTATATATCAGGTACAGTAAATATCTTATTTTTCTGGGCCAACTGTTATGGGTGCCTCAATGGGGAGATTGTCTGTTTAGATCCTCATAAAAGGTTTATTGGAAGCGGGTAGAGTAGTTGCCACAGGTGGTAAATACCATTCCCCTGG